>NC_064564.1:83359732-83681096 GCF_937001465.1 Orcinus orca | reverse complement strand
CTAATTGATGGTTCCTTTAGCTCACTGTCATCAATAGTAGTCTGCTTGTTCAGATTTCTAACTCGAACCTTCCCTTTAGAGGAAACTGGTGCAGCAGGAAAGTTCCCAACATCCTGTTTAGTTAGATGTGCAGGATTAGGACTTGACTTGACCTCATCCTTATTAGTCACTGAAGAAACAGACATATTTTCAGTTGTCTGTTTAGGAGATACATTGGTTTTAAAGAAATCCCCAAGGGAACCAAAAACACTTGAAACACCAGGAGACTCATTCTTTTCCTGAGATGATATCTTTCTATTTTTATCACCATTCTTTTCTAAATTTGGTGATCCTTCTTTATTCACCTGGGTTTTAAAGAAGTTCAAAAATCGAGATTCCTGTTTCTCGTTTGCTACTGCACTTACTGAAGAGTCTTCTCCCCGACCAAAGAGTTTCAGTGCACTTTTAAATAATGTTCTCTCAGACTCTTTGGAAGACTGGTCCTGAGGAGGCTCACAATTCTTGCATTCATCCCTACTAAACTGTGATACAAGAGGAATTGAAACAGAATCAGCTGTAATCATCTTGTCGTCTTCTATATCTGATTGAGCCTGAGAAGTTGTTTGGTTTACCTGGAAAACAGATTTTAACAAATTTTGTTTTTTCACATGAACGCTTTTATTTAAAGGGAATTCTTTCTTCATATTTTTAGTAAATTCTGGTCGCTGAACATTGGATACCATTTGTCTCTCTGAATCCTTCTTGAGAAGACTTTCTTCCTCATTTTGGGAGTTACTCTCTAGTTGCTTACTCAAGATTAATGACTGAAGACCATCATTTGTGATCTCTGCTAAGTTTGATTGCTGATCTATTTTCTGCATGGCTGAAGACTCTAAGGATTCATTCTTATCAAAATTCAAAGTACTTCCAGTTGAAGCACCCAAAGCAGAAAATGACGAAGTCACTTTGTTCAATGATGACATCTCTTCTGTTTGCTGTGGGATGTTAGTCTTATTTTCAGGATGAACCAAAGAGGCAGCTTCTTCAGAAGAAGACTGGATCCACTGGAAACTGGAAAGGTTAACTGATGAATCCTTCACTAGAGTCTGATTCTTATCTCCCTTTATAATTTGATTTTTATTTAAGACATGATTACCAATCGTTCGGGGCTGATTTCTGAGATCCAATGTACACTCAGAGTCTTCAGAACCACCCAGCCTTTCTTTAAAAGAGGCAAAATCTCCCTTTGACTTTTGAGGAGTATAGCCTGAAAAATCTAATGGTTGATCCCTTTGGCCATAACTTGACTTTTCAAGTACTTGTGAAAACATTCCTAAATTTAGATACATTGGTCCCTCACTTCTTGGCAAAACTACAGATAAATCAAGAGGGTCATCAATTGGTTCCTCTTCAACATACCACAGTAATTCATCTTCCCTGTCAAGTACTTTAAAACTGTAAGCAGGAATAGTGCTATCATCTAATGTAATACTTGATAGATCATTTGTCTGTAAGTCACAATTCAAATACTCTTCATAAGAACAATCAGGTATAAATAAATATGCATACTGCCCAGTAGAATCAGTAAGGAAAGAATAGATATATTGACCATCGTGGAACATAAAATATCCATAATCTCCCTCCTCCGATGGCCACCACACTCCATTTTCAAGACATGACAACCATTCCTGGTATTCATAACAAACACTTGAATAAACAAAGTTTTCATCCATTCTTAATGAGTCTAGATCAACTACGGGGCATGTACTCTTCTCATAACCTGAAGAACAACTTAAGTCAATGGGCAATTCTTCTAGTGCCTTCTTAGTCTCATTAATTGGAAGATAACCAGAATTTCCATATAATGAGTTAGCTGCCCACATATCACCTCTCAATAAGTAATCTTCATTAAATGCTAACTGGTTGAATGATTCATGTGGTAAGTCACACCAAACGACACTGTTTAGATTTGTTCTCCACTCCAAGATATTTGCATTTTGATCTTTTTGGCAAAAATTTATTGCTGGATTTTCTGAGTCAGGCCACAAGAAAACATCGGCTGATGGAAATGTATTTTGATTCAACATATAATAAACTGGCTGAAGTTTTCTGGAATTTTTAGAGAAATCTTTTATATCAGAATCCCATTCATAAGAGAAAGGATTGTTCATCTCTTCAAAAGCCTGATAGTGGTTTGATTGACTAAGAATGTTAGTATTTAGCACAGGTGAATTTAACTTGTTAGAATTTTCATGTAGTTTTGCCTCAAGAGCATGGTGTGGTGTCTGCCTCTTAGCCAAAGATTTCTCTAATAGGTCCTGCTGAGCAGTTGGAGTGCAGTGAAGTACACTGTTCTCAGAAGAGGGGAAATTCTTTTCACTTCGTTGGTTTTTCCATGTAGGAGGGCAATAATGGCTACCAACCCAAGCATCAGATAATGGTATGTTTTCTTTAGGTAAAGATAAGCAGCTTTTTATGAAGCCAGAAGTTTCCTGTTTTTCATGGTTCCTCTGGTTCTCAAAAGTCACACATGAAGTAACAGGGATCTCATCCAAGGATAAATGTTTTTTTCCATTCAAACCCTTTAGGTCACCTAAAGACATGGACTTTGTTTCATCTGGCTTACAATCAGTCATACTGCTATTTGATATCAAGTTAAATATTCCAGAGAATAAGCTCAGTGTATTATTCCTGTGAGGAGAGTCATCTTTCTTCACATTTAATTCTTGTTGATTAGACAAGTTTTCAAGAGAAGAAAACCTGTTAAACAGGCCAGAAACGAGGCCTCCTTGGGTTCTTTTCTTGGAAGCTTTATCTACAAGTTTGTCATCACTCATTTCATCAACCAAGGTGGGTTTCGAAATGGTAGAAGTAAACGCTAATGAAGAGTCTGGTACTGTTGAGGATGTCACTTGTGTAAAATTCTTACTTCCTCCTAAAGAATCTGAAGGTATATGCTCTTTGGACACAACTCCAGGAATGTTTAAGGTATCTCTTTCACAGTTCTCTATTGCTGTGTGGTCACTTGAGTGTAATTCCTCTATACTCCCAAATTTCCCAAGATCATTAATAATACTTGGAGCCGAATAAGACTTTATTTTATTAAGTGTGACATCTTCAGGAGTATTTATTTGGTCACTCTTATTAGATGTCTTTATATCACCAAATTTCCCTAGATTACTATGAATATTTGGAACTGAACTAGATTTTATTGAACTAAGTTTGGCATTTGCATGGCAATTTCTTTGGATCTCTTCATCAGTGGTTACTGCTGAGCCATGAAAACTCTGGTCATTGACAGTTTTATGGCCGTCAGTGAAAGAAAATTTAAACAAAGGGAGCATGCTTCCTTTCTCTCTTACATCCTGCTGCTTTTCAGAATGACTAAGAACTTTGAAAATTGGAATATCTAATTTTCCACTAAAGGAAAAGGAATGCCCACCTTTCTTAGGGCCCCTTTCCCATCCATCTTCCTCCAACTGGTGAATTTTCATAGAGTCTGACAAAGTTTCCTTTGAATAGGTCTCAGGGGAAGTGAGCAAAAACTGGCTAAAGGATTTTCTGAGTGGCTCAAGGAAATCATCATCACCAGTAATTTTGTCCCCCTCTAATGGTTTTGAAGATGGCTCTTTATTTGCAGTTCTGCTGTCAGCTTCACAATGATGTCCTAAAGTATCTTTGGCACATATTTTTCGTTGATCTGGTAACAGAGACAGATCTGTACAGGGTTCTCTTTCCAATGGACTCGCAACATCATCTTTCTCATTTGCAGAATGAGCTAAGTTAGAATGTTCAATGGCTGCTTGGGAAGACAACAAATCCTCACTTAGGGGCATTTGATAGTGAGGAGTTTCTCTATCACTCCTATCCAAAGTGACAATGTTACTGTCATTGCCAAGGGTATCTTCCCTTTGATTTGACTCCGAACCACACGCAACAAAGTTTTCCTTTCTCGTTGGCTTGCTCCGGTCATCATCTTTTTTGGTTTCATCCTTTTCCAAAAAGATTTTTAATGGATTTAGCATGCTGCAAACAGACTTTATAACTGAACTCTGACTCTGTGAAGCAGAGTCCCTTCCAATAGTTTCTGTTGGATCCTGAAAGTTTAAACTTCCAGTTTTACTGTCCATGTGCTCATTTTCAGAGGTTTTGTCATGTTTGCCAACGTCCTTATTGTCAACTGTTTGAGAAGATAATGGAGATGGAGATTGTATGGAAAGACCCTTCTCTGATACTGACTTGGCTCTGGGTCTAGATGGCGAATTAATCGCCTCTGTCTGATTAAGAGTTTCTGTTTTCTCTGGAACTAAATAAACCAGCTTTTCCACAGAGGTTGTTAGATGCTTTGTGCCTGAACCCACCTTTTCTGTGAGTGAACTGAATAAAGAACCAACAGCACATTTTACTCCATTCAGCTCAGGGAAAGAGATGGCTTTGTCCTTGTCATTCTTGGCAATGTTTAAAGATGGTATTTGATCCCCTGGCATTTTCTGTTCTGCATTATTAACAGTACTATTGTGTTTAAGTGTTTCTTTAGTTTTTGAAAGGGAGCCAAATCTATTAATCTCCTCTTCCTTCTCTGCTAAATATTCTGACACTGTTTCTACCAAACACTGAAGCTCATCCATTGTATCAATATAGTCCTCCTTGGGTTCCTCAATAGAGGAAGGGGTCATCTCTTCCATGGGGCACCCAGACAGATTTCCAAGTGTGTCTGTAGCACAATTCATCCTTTGTGATGCGAATGCAGGATTTGCTCTATAATATTCTTCTGGAAAACCTCCAATATGATGGACATTGGATGGATGACATGTTGGTGACAGTAAATCTTCCTGCTTATCATAAACGGGGGAACCCAGAAGTTCATCAGAAGTACTGCTGGCAGAATCTTCAAGAATATCTAATGGAGTGAAATTAGTGACATGCTGGATTAAGCCAGATGCCTTTTCACAGTCCTTAGAACAACCAGGAAGATCATAATCATGACTTTCCAAGTTAGTGGTCCACATGCCACTCTTAACCACAAATCCATTTTTGTAGGGACGCAAAACTGGGTAATTTTGTTCCTTCTTCTCAACGTGGCAAAGGTTACAATTTTCAGTGTTAGGATATGTACTTTTCAAGTTAGTCTTAGTTCCTGATTTATCATCATATTGGCTTTTTTCACTGTCTTCAAAATGACTATATAAGGGTGTCTTTTTCCTTCTCCTATCTATTGTATCATATTTCTGAGGATATCTAGAGAAAGTAGATGTTTCAAACTTAAGGTCATAATTAAAGGCAGTAGAGAATTCTGTCTCTTGGCTTTGAGATGGTATCTTTTTCCAATTCTTATACTTTGGTTGTATTTGTTGGCTGTAATATTTATCAGTTTTTGAAAGAGTTCTCACTTCTTTTACCCCTTCGTCCTTTAAGTTTATGTTACTGTTTTCTAGAGCTTCTTGTGACATCTTCCCCTCTATCTCCTCATATATACCTTCTTGCTCTTCACAGTCAACATCAGAGAAATATGAAATAATCCTAATTTTGTCATTTTGAACCTGTAAGCCTTGTCTGATGTAAAGAGATAAAAATGGAAGAATAGTAAGGCAAGAAAAAAAGGAAAAACAGGGAAAAGGAAGAAAAATTATAAGATTTAGTACATATTCAATGAGAAAACTAAAATTAATAAAATTATCAATTTGATAAAACCATTCAGACTGAAAAGACAAGATAAGGAAATCCACATGTTCTTAAATCAGTATTATAGCAATGTAGTCAAAAAGTTTTTCCACATTAGAAAAAGAATACCTAAAACAACTTTAAAATACTTCACTTGCTACCATTAACTATTTAGGATCCTTTTGTTTTCTAAGAAAGAAAGAAACAAACAAAATGAACATATTCCATCAATATTTAGAATATATTTACAATGCCAAAGTTTAGAACTGTTAAATAATCCATAAAAATATATCAAGGGATTTCAAGAAATCTAAATTTGTTGATGAATTTGGATCTGAAAAGCCGCCAAGCTGTTAACTTGCTGAAGGTTGTATTTTAGGCAGTACAGCCAAGAATATAGTCAAACATACTACTTTTAAAAATATATATATGTATAAAAGATAATAAAAATAATCTTTGACTACCATAAGTCAAACCCTGTTATAGTACCACAAAGAGAAAATTATTTAAAGCATCATAATTTGTCGTTTGTGAAATCTAAAGGCTATATGTATTGAGGATCACAGTGAAATGAAAACCTTTCCCTATACTGATTACAGAATCAGAAGCTACACGCCCAACTTAAGTCAGTGAATACAGAAGACAGCCAACCTTACTTTCACTGAAGTTAGAGACTGCCTATTTCCTGGGTACTGAGGTGGGGGTGGAGAGAAGGCCTGCAGACTCAGAGCTTGTCAGCTCAATGTGTTCTTTTATAGATCTAACAGCCATTAGCATTTATTTAGGAAACAGAAACAACATCAAAGTGGTCACTTAGTCACTAAAAATCGTCAAGAGTGAGAAACAGAATACTAACACAATCTCAGGTATCATACCAGAGACCCTTAATTACAAAAAGAAAGGTAACTTTACATTGGAGAAATCTAGTATGTATGCCAGATTAACCAAGAGATCAAACTAAACGTCAACAATAATGAGACAAGGTAAAATGTGACTGCTGAGGCATTGTGAAGGAAACATCTATGCAGTGTTTTTTGCCAAAAATGTTTAACCTGATTCTAAACATGAAAAAACAATCAGATCAAACCAAATTAAGAGGCATTCTCAAAACTGGTTGGGACTCTTCAAAAAATGTTAGTGCCTCAAAAGACAAAAAGAAAAAAAAAAAAGTATGGGAATTTTGTTAGGTTATAGGAGACTACAGAAACAGGGAAATTACATGTAATGTACCATAATCCTTAATTGGATCCTGCATCAAAAAGGAAAAAATATATATAAAGAACATTATTGGGACAACTGGAAAATTTTAAATATGGTCTATATGTTAAATAATATCATTGTATTGTCAAATTTCTTGAGTGTGATCATAATATTAAGGTTATGTAAGAGAAAGTCCTCTTTCTTAGGAGTTACATGCTGAAGTACCTCCTGGTAAAGTAACATGGTATCTGCAACTTACTTTCAAATGGTTCAGAAAAAAAAAATGTATGTGTGGGACTTCCCTGGAGGTCCAGTGGTTAGGACTCTGTGCTTTCACTGCTGAGGGCCCAGGTTCAAGCCCTGGTTGGGGAACTAAGATCCCACAAGCTATGTGATGCAGCCAAAAAAAGAAAATGTGTGTGTATATAAACATATATGAGAGAGAATGAGATAAAGTAAATGTAACAGAATGTTAATACAACTGGCAAATCTAGGCAACATGAATATGTGTGTTCATTGTACTGTTTCTCTAAATTTTAAGTCTGATTTTTTTTAAAGTTGGGTGAAGAGTAGGGAGCATATATGTATGTATTTGCTTTTATACTAATAAATATATGATGATGGTCTACGGAAGGGTAATAAGAAACAAGGGTGGTAAGAGAACTAGGAGACAGGAAGGTGATGCAGTAGAAGAGGACAACAGGTGTGGGTGGAAAATTCTTTGCTGTATAGTACGTAGCACACCTTAATATATTTTTACATGTAAATGTTTTATGTATTTAAGAAATTAATAAAAAGGTTTTCTTTTTTTAAGTCCAGCAAAAGTACTGAATCTGCTATAGTGAGATCATATTGGTTTTCTTCTGAAGTTCCCAGGGAAATATTTAGGTAGGAAGAATTATCCAAGCATGTAACATCTGTGATTTTCTTTTTTTTAATCTTGGTGAAAGGTGTATCAAAATCACTGGCTGGGCAGAGAGATGAGCAGGTTTTTTTCAGCCATCCACCCCAAGTGGGCCTGCCCTCACCTGATGATCATAAAGAAAGTTCTAACTGATGGATATGCATAAATGTGAACATATGGAAGAGGAAAAAAAAAGACAGAATCTACATAAAATGGCTGCAGGTTGATCCACCATACTGCTGTATTTCCTCTGTCACCTCAGGTTAAGGTACCCAAATCCTTGATGTCAGTTGCATCCTGGGACCTGCATACTAGGAAGAGAAAGTGCTTTGTTCCCAATACCCACCTGAGGGCCCGCCGCTCTGGATAATCGAGGTCATAACTTTGCACAGAGTCATTGCAAGAGTCCCGGGAACTGCCCTGAAGCAGCAGCTGCTGTGGCAATCGCGCAGGCACAGGGAATTGGTGCACAGAAGCATTGGGCTGGGAAGTCGTATGGTAAAGAGGTGGGATGCTATTGCTGGCCTCACTGCGATAGTCACTATCTCGGTCATCAACGGCACTATCAGGATCTTCAAAAGCTGTGGAATAAGCAGAGTCAGTCAAAGCACCCCAGCTTTACTTAGTTCTTCAGAATTTTTTTCTGCTTCTAACTGTTGTAGCCACAAGCCTGGACCTTGAGAACAACAGCAAACTGAGCTGCACATGAGCCCAGTGACCTCAAGTCATGCAAAAAACTGTCTCAATATCCACAAGTCTCTCTCCTTATCGAATGAGATAAGACATTTGGTTTAATTTTAGTGCTGATTCTTAGAGGAGTTCCAAGTTGCATTTTCCCAATGCAGAATTCTCTGGAATTCTGCTTCTCTAAGCTATCATAACCCTAGTAAAAATCTGCTTTTAAATGTCTTAAATAGATTCTGCCCCTGTACTATTACCAAAATGGGGCAAAAGGGGGAGAAACAGTTTTTCCATCTCTTAGAAAAGAGAAATTTTTGTTTAAAGTTAGCATGGTGTTTTCAGACTCTAAAAACACATGGTTGAATCAAATAAGCAGGTCCACCATCGGAAGCTGGTCCAAGAAATCAGGAAGGTCAAAGCCAAGACTTAGAAGTCAAGTTAAAAGTTCTAGATGCAGCTGAGAACAGCAGCAGTCTTACTGTCTTGCTGCAACATTGGGTTTTTCTAATAATTTCTGTCGAGCACCCACACTCTGGGCTCAGAATTCCCATCCCAAGCCTGGGCTGAAGAAGAGGAAAACATGTGCACTGTCAATGGGGTCTTACTGACAATGCAGCCTAGTTTATCTAACAGCAGTGACTACAATTTCATAGAATTATTTCTGCTTTTCAGGCCAGCACCTGACTAGCTACAGTTTTTTCTTGATGTTAGCTAAAATGACCACAGTTACAAATCCTGCTCCAAGCAAAAGTAAAAATATGCAATACTGTGCTTGGAAAAGGAATTCAACCTAATAGTGTGCTGTAGTTTATTTTATATAGAAGTCATTTCTGATACCATATCCATATGTGTATAATTAATAAGGTCCCATATGTTCTTTCTTGCCAAGTTTCTATTAGGCTCACAATAAGGAAAAGGAACATTCACCATCCAAAATGGAGATACTTTTAGCAGATGATGGACTCCTCATATTAGGAATTTAAAAAAAATCTTGGTAGCAATGTGGACAGTGGAAGCCTCCTAATGACCATAAATTAGGCTTTTACAAGTAGGAGATAAGAACATATACTGACACAGTGGAAACAGAAAAGAGTTAATGAACTAGAGAAAAAAATCCAGACAGAAATAATACAACCTGGGGACAAACGGAAGGTAATAGGGAAATGACCCCTTGGCTTCTACATCAGACAACTTCGTAGATAATCCCACTAAAAGAGACAGGGAACACACAACATGTGGGTTCCAGACAACACTTGGGGTTACAGCTGGGAGTAGGGGTAAGAAGATCTTACAAGCTTTTCCCACTTGAGTTTAAGGCAACATGTGAACATGAGAAAAGAAGAGAATGATCAGAACTCCAGGGGAAAAAATCAGTATGAGAAAGAGGCTAAGCTTCAAATGGTCAGGAACAATACCAATCAAACATAGGGGATGCAAAGCATTCTGATTACAAAGCACTCTGATCACACATTAGGAAAGAGAGACTTTGGAGGTACTGATTTTAGACCTTGATGCATTTGCTGTTCTGAAGACTAGAAAGGATCAAGGGACAAAAACCAGTATGCCATTCAGACTTAATTCTTTCTGAACTCATGGAAGGAGTAAGTGTGAAGAAGTCAGCGCTGGATTATTCATGCATACAGATGAGGGGGCAGAGGCAACAAAAGAGACAAAGCCAAAAGTCTATTTAAACTCTGGTAGGAGAATATGCTATTAGTTTATAATCTAGAGAACCAAGATTTAGTCTCCAAAGAAGCAGCAGTGATAGACAATCCTACTGCTTATGAGTCCAGAAGAGGGTAGCTCAGCCAGAGGTAGGAGCCCAGGATCCAGAGCCAGAAACTACCTGGATAGACCCTTAGTTTCTCACTGCATCTGACCTACTACTCCTTAATAATGCTCTGCTTTATTCTGTTAAGCTAAGGGGAGGAATATTCCAAAAATTCCTAAAGGCTGACACATTTCCACACTGAAGGAATAAAGGGCAAATACTAAGAAATAAAGTGTCAGGACTTCCCTGGTGGTGCAGTGGTTGAGAATACGCCTGCTAATGCAGTGGACATGGGTTTGAGCTCTGGTCCGGGAAGATACCACATGCCTCGGAGCAACTAAGCCCGTGCACCACAACTACTGAGCCTGCGGTCTAGAGCCCGTGAGCCACAACTACTGAGCCTGTGTGCCACAACTGCTGAAGCCTGCACACCTAGAGCCCGTGCTCCACAACAAGAGAAGCCACCGCAATGAGGGGCCTGCGCACTGCAGCGAAGAAGCCCCCGCTTGCTGCAACTAGAGAAAGCCCATGTGCAGCAACGAAGACCCAACGCAGCCAAAAATAAATAAATAAATCTATTTTTAAAAAAAGAAACAAAGTGCCTGTGGAAAGAAGAGGCCAGCAGTAGAAGAAAAGAGAGTATGAAAAGTAGGAGGGGACAGGAAAAAGGAAATACGAGGAAGTGAGGTGAGACAAAGGACAGGAGCAGAAAAAGGGTAGGTCAAGGGCAACAGCCAGCTTTTCTCCCCCTATACCATCCCTAGTTTCCTCATAAAGTAAATCTCCTAGCACCACCAAAGTTGATTAGAAACTAAAGAGGCAAATTAAGGAAAAGCCTTGAATGAAAGAATTGTACTTTCAGTGTAGCAGCGACAGTCTGTTACTGGCTCTACACTCTACCCCACAGTAGTATTTCACCTAGAACAGAAAACTTCTGGCTTCACTGAGAAAGACAGACTGAGTACAGGTTTGGTTACTCAGCTTAAGGCGGACTTGTGAGCTAGTTTGAGGGCAAAATTTGAAAAGTCCCTTGAACTTAAAAGGCTGGGAAAATTTACTCATTCAAATATTTATTGAGTACCTATCAGTGAAGGCTAAACAACACAGAAGACTCAGCATATAGAGTCAGTCTAATAGCAGAGAGAAAATATGGATACAAATACAAGGATGTATCTATCATGAGAATAGTACTAACCAAGTGCTGTATGAGTTGACGGTCAGGTCATTTCCTGTTAGGGTGAACAAGGAAATCATTATGGAAGATATGACTCTGAAAGACTGGAGGGTTTTCAATAGGTGAAGATGGGGGGCGGGGGAATACCTTCTGGAATCTGGACAAAAGCAATGGCATGAGTAAAGGCCTGATGGTGGAAAGGCTATATATATTTTGGCAAAACATTTTGTAGCTCATTTAGCAGGTACATGAAAGGACATGGAAGGGAATGAGAGAAAATAAACCTGGAAGAGTAGGATCGGGAAAGTAATTTAATCTGGGGCAAACATGGGCCCCAGGCAGAAAGCAGGCACTCAAACAAAAGAGAATGAAATACTGAACAACAAGGCTCTCTAGTATGTGGTGCTCCTGGATTAAGTCCCCATCTTTAAATCCAGAATACAGGGAGAATTTTCAGAGAAGGAAACAGAATTCAAACCTTTTTTTTCTTTTTTCATGGCTTACTTTTTTCTATTTGAAAACCTTAAGTTATCTGAGCTCTCTTAGGCTGCCTTTGAGTAGTTTCCTGGTGCAAATACCTAGGATTCAGATGACAGAAAGTACATGCCCCATAAGAAATTCTAGTGACAGGACAAAATTTGGCCTCTCTTAGTATCTATTGGATATCTAATCATTGGGACTCAGTCAACCCACCCACCTCCCCTGTTAGATAGGTAACACAGACAGTAATGTCAGCCTAGGGCTGTGAATCTTGTTGGAAAGAAGTAGATGCCCACTCTCTACGCTCAAAGTTGAACAAAGTTGGGCTTCAGCCTAGCTGGCCTGCTCCAAGGAAAGTCAAACCACGTCCTCAGCCTCTTGTTCACATCACAAAACCAATGACCCCTCCTAGGATGAACCTTCTCCTTCTAGTCACTGCACTCCTTAGCTAAGAGACCAAAGGAGAGAGTTTCCTCCAAAAGGTAGCTGACGGTACTACTTGGCTCTGGGGAAGAAAAATCAGGAGATCCTGTCAGGATTATAACTGAAACTTTGGTTTGAAATGAAATTTCTCTCGCGCGCACACACACACACACACACACACACACACACACACACACACACAGTCTTCAGGAAACCAGCCTGAAAGGATATAACTTCCCACTGCAGGTAACTGTCTCCTGAGATTCAAGTAGGGGAAGAGGAGGGAATGGAATTATATATGCTTATATGCATGAATATCCAGCTTCATAGTCAGAGGGGGTATGTTAAAGGGTATGATCAAGAAAATTATAAGGTATTCAAATTCTTACGTACTCTGTTGGTCTCCCCAGCCCAAATAGGTCCAGTGACCTAAGAAAACCACAAGTGGTAGCAAAGAAGAAGAGTGATAGACAATTTTAGGACAAATTCAAAGAACATTTTCCATCCCACCAATTATTATATACCTTACCTTACTTGAGCCTACCCTACTTGTATTCCATTTATTTTTCATAACATGTAGAGGGCATATGCCTTCTACCAAGCAAAGTACTCTTGCTCTCTGCAATTCACTGTATAGAGAATAACAAAAAACTACTGCTTCCGGGGACTTCCCTGGCAGTCCAGTGGTTAAGACTCTGCACTTCCAATGCACGGGGCACGGGTTCGATCCCTGGTTTGGGGAACTAAGATTCCACATGGCACATAGTGCAGCCAAAAAATTAAAAAATAAATTATAAAAATAAAAACTACTGGGCTTCCCTGGTGGCGCAGTGGTTGGGAGTCCACCTGCCGATGCAGGGGATGCGGGTTCGTGCCCCGGTCTGGGAGGATCCCGCGTGCCGCGGAGCAGCTGGGCCCATGAGCCGTGGCCGCTGGGCCTGCGCGTCCGGAGCCTGTGCTTCGCAGCGGGAGAGGCCGCAGCGGTGAGAGGCCCGCGTACCGCAAAAACAAACAAACAAAAACAAACAAACAAACAAACAAAAACCCTACTGCTTCCATACTCTTTTAAACCTCCTTCTGGCTGAGGTCTCTCTTAGAACAACATCACTGAGGAGCTAATATACTGTTCCATATTCAAAATGAGAAAAATTTAATCAGCTTCTAAGAAACCTTTCCTTATCTCTATGTTCACCAAACCTGAATCTACTGCAATATATCTATGAGAAGCTCAGACCTGGTTACAGTGGGAAAGTGAGTGATTCCCTTACCCAAGAGTGATGACATCCAATTTTGCTGCTCTCTATTGAAAGTTAAAAGGCCAAAGAATGGGCTTCCCTGGTGGCGCAGTGGTTAAGATTCCGCCTGCTAATGCAGGAAACACACGTTCGAGCCCTGGTCCGGTAAGATCCCACATGCCACGGAGCAACTAAGCCTATGCACCACAACTATTGAGCCTGCGCTCTAGAGCCCGTGAGCCACAACTACTGAAGCCCACACACCTAGAGGCCGTGCTCTGCAACAAGAGAAACCACTGCAATGAGAAGCCCGCGCACCACAAGTAAAAGTAGCCCCTGCTCTCTGCAACCAGAGAAATCTTGTGCACAGCAACAAAGACCCAATGCAGCCAAAAATTAATTAATTAAAGAATCAAAAAATTAAATTAAATTTAAAAATTAAAAAAAAAAAGCCAGCGGGCTTCCCTGGTGGCGCAGTGGTTGAGAGTCTGCCTGCTAATGCAGGGAACACGGGTTCGAGTCCTGGTCTGGGAGGATCCCTCATGCCGCGGAGCAACTGGGCCCATGAGCCACAACTACTGAGCCTGCGCGTCTGGAGCCTGTGCTCCGCAACAAGAGAGGCCGCGATACTGAGAGGTTCACGCACCGCGATGAAGAGTGGCCCCCGCTTGCCACAACTAGAGATATAGCCCTCGCACAGAAACGAAGACCCAGCACAGCAAAAATAAATTAATTAATAAACTCCTACCCCCAACATCTTCTTAAAAAAAAAAAAAAAAAGCCAGGGCTTCCCTGGTGGCGCAGTTGTTGAGAGTCCGCCTGCCGATGCAGGGGACACGGGTTCGTGCCCTAGTCTGGGAAGATCCCATATGCCACAGAGTGGCTAGGCCCGTGAGCCATGGCCGCTGAGCCTGCGCGTCCGGAGCCTGTGCTCCGCAACAGGAGAGGCCACAACAGTGAGAGGCCCGCGTACCACAAAAAAAAAAAAAAAAAAAAAGCCAAAGAATGGTATTAATCTCTAGTCTTCCAATATGTAATAAAACACTGTAGCGGGGACTTCCTGGTGGCGTAGTGGTTAAGAATCCGCCTGCCAATGCAGCAGATACGGGCTCGAGCCCTGGTCCGGGAAGATCCCACATGTCGTGGAGCAACTAAGCCCATGCGCCACAACTACTGAGCTTGTGCTCTAGAGCCCGCAAGCCACAACTACTGAAGCTTGCGCACCTAGAGCCTGTGCTCTGCAACAAGAGAAGCCACCGCAATGAGAAGCCAGCACACCATAACAAAGAATAGCCCCTGCTCAATGCAACTAGAGAAAGCCCACATGCAGCAAAGAAGACACAATGCAGCCAAAAAAACAAACAAAAAAAAAACCACTGTAGCCTACTGGGCGCGCAGAGATAGCCACTTTTTTCTGAATTGCCTATAAGTTTTTTAATAAAATCCATTAAAACACAGAGGCTTTGACAGAAGAAAACTGAAAACAATTCCTACTCATTTTTCAAGATTAAAAAATTCAATGTTAATTAAATTTAAATCCTATCCCACAGCTGAACTGAATTTGAGGCAACTAATGTGACAAGGAAATCACTAAAAATGGGCCTTTATCCCAAGAAACAAGGAATAATGTGGCTTCATAGTTAAGAATATGGATACAGAAATCAAAGCTAAATTCTTCTGGCTCTGCCATGTACTAGCTATAAGATCTTGAAAAGGTTATTATAGATGTTTCCTCATCTGTAATTTGAGAATGATAATAATATAAGTCTCATTGGTTTCTGTAAGGATTACAAGAGAAAATCCATGTAAAGTACTTAGCACAGGTCCCCAGAAAAGAGTAAGCAATTTGCATTTCTTGTTGTTTTGTCATGTTGCCAGATTTTTGCTTGCCTTATAGGTTCCTAACAAATAGGTAGCAGGAAGATCAGCACACTCCAACAGTTGTAATGCCAGCTGAAGGATCAACAACGTCTGGGTTAAAAAGTCCTCAGAGTTCTGAGGGTGCAGCTACCTTAATTAAATGTTTGCCTTAAGACGCAAAATTCTGGAAGCACTGAATGATTCCAACACAGGCTGGTTTCACTACCTGAGTTAACTCCCAATCCTGGGGAAATGGGATTACAAATCAGTCACAGGCTGTGTAACTACACAGGGAGAGTTTTCTTCCTATGTACTCACCTTTTTCCTACCACCTATATCTCTTTCTTCTCATGTTAGTTTAGTGTGCAATTTTTAAATTTTTAATAATTTATTTAACTTTCTAACCATGGAGTGGAGGATAAAAATTCTCCTAGGCTATAGTGCAGTTGCCATAGCAAACATTAGAGGGTAATTACCTTGTTTCTTTTTAAAAGAAAACTGAAAAATAATCACATAGAACTTCAAAATACACCTATCAAGCTAGATGGCTTCAGGCAAGTGACAATGCTGCATCTCACTGAAACTCTGGGCCCAAAGAGTGCTCTCTTTGCATTACACAGCCTCATTCTTGAACACCCAACAGCACTGCATAGCAGTTTCTTGTACATAGTAGGTGTTCAATAAATATCTCTTGTATGAATAAATCAAACGAATAATTTGATCCCATCTACTGGGTCCATCCCTAAACCATGAAAATAACAACAGTTATGCTCTCTGACTAACTAGTTCCCTATTCTCACTTCAGCCTGGTACCATTGTAAGAGAAATAACACCAGTTTAATTAGGCCAAGTTTCCTTCCTCACCCCAAAAAAGCACTAAAACATATCAGTAGTCAGTAGAACAATTACTGTGGATAGTTAGGTTTTGCTAGGCATAAGAACCAAGAAAAGGAGGGCGGAAATGTTCCAGGAAAAGAAATTATACATTCAAAGGCCCATTCAGTGAACTGAAAATAGTTCCAGCGTTACCTGAATGAGAAGCTGAAGGGTTATGGAAGAACCTGATCAAAGTGAGTCTTAAGTACATGTATGTTTAGAAATTTAGTAATGTTAGGAGTTTGTAATTATCTGGAGGATAATACAGAGCTATCACAGCTTTTAAGCAGGGGAGAGACAGGATCAGATTTGTCATTTTAGAAAGAGAATGGTGGTACAGTGTGGCCACTGGTTGGTACAGTAGGTAGACTGAAGACGTGTCAGGGAGGCTAGTAAGAGGCTATTGCACTGACCTAATGATGGCTTGAACTAAGGAAGTAGCAGAGGGAGCAGAGAAAAGTAGATACATTCATAAGATACGTCGGAGGTAAAGTCAATACGGTTTGATAAGTAACTGAATGTGGAAAGTGAGGAAAATAAAGCCTAGATAATATTGCCCAGGTTTTTAGCTTGAGCTACTGGGTGGATATGACATCATTCATTAAAAGAAATACAAAAGAGGGGAAGGTTCAAAGCGGTGATGATGAATTTAATGTTAGATGTATTTATCGGCTTTGTGGTAACTATGAGACATCTCAAATGACTATATCTGGTAGACAGCTGGATATATGAGAAAAGAGATGTGGAGCAGAAGACTTGGATGTTTTCAGAACACAATCTCCCATGAGGACAGGAATTTTTCTTCTTTGTTCCTTGCTATATCCTTAGTGCCTAAACAGTGCCTGGTACAAAGCAGAATCTCAACAAATATTTGTAACTGAATAGATAAAAATTAAATAAAAACAATGAGGTAGAGAGTATAGGATAAGAAAAAGACTGTATATAGGAGAAGGGGGGAAGCTATAGAACAGCCACATTTAAAAAGCAGACAGACAAAAAAAAAAAAGAACTGACAATATAGTGTTGGAGAGGCTATGGAGCATCTAGAAATCTCATACGTGGCTGGCAAGAATGCAAAGTGGTAGGCCTCTTTGGAAAATAATCTGGGCATTTCTTATGAAGTTATACACACACCATACAATCCAGCAATCCCCTTCCTATATATTTACCCAAGAGAAATAAAAACATGTTCATACAAAATCCTATATACAAATGTTTACAGTTGCTTAATTCATATTCACTAAAAATTGGAAACAGAAGTATCCTTCAGCTGATGAATAGGTAAACAAACCATGGTACATCCATACAGTAGAGTACTACTCAGGAATAAAAAGGAATAAACTAGTGACACACGTAGATGAGTCCCAAATGCATTATGATAAGTGAAACAAGCCAGGCTCAAAGCTACATATTATATAATTCCACTTATATGACTTTCTGGAAAAGGCAAAACTTAGGGACAGAAAACAGATTAGTGGTTGTCACAGGCCAAGAATGGGAGAAGTTGACTATAAAGGGTTTAAGGGAATTTTTAGGGTTGATGGAGCTGCTCTATATCTTGAGTGTGGTTACAGTTACATGACTGTATGTGTTTGACAAAATTCATAGGACTGTACACTAAAAGGGAGAATTTTACTATATGTAAATTATACATTAATAAATCTGACTTTTAAAAAAAGGAAGAGTCCACAAAGGAGTCTGCAAAGAAGCTGGAGAGGAAGAAAACCATGGCATTGTGGTCCCTGGAGTCAGGAAAACAAGGTTTCAAGGAAGGAGTGAGTGGTTAACAAGTAGCAGTGCTACAGAGCAGTCAAAATAAAACTGAGAAAGTCCTACTGAATTTAGAAACAAAAAAGTTACGCATCATTTTTATGACAAATTTTAATGAATGAAAGCTAGAGCACAGTCTGTTCAGAAGCAAATGGAAGGAAGCACACGCAGTGGAAAATGGAGACATCAAGACATTCTACAATTCATGCAGTAAAATGTTCAACGTAAGCAAGGTGGAGGGTATTACTTATCACAGGACATCAAAAAGGTAGTAAGCAGAGAAAAGATACTGGCCAAACGAGCTGCAGAAAAACCTCCAAGTACATTAAGAGCGTATTAGAAAACCAGTAACATTCTCAAACTGGGCATTCACACATATCAAATGAGTGTCAAACTGGAAATTTTAATGAACAGGCTAATGTTTCCTACCTCCCTGGAGCTTCAAACCTCTTCAAGCTCACATACTTAACAAATGAATAACCAATTACCCTCTAGCTCAGTGTCACCTTATGCTAAGAGAAAGGCTGTCTAGAAAACTAGAGCCTCTACTGGCAATGACATTTTATTTACAATGTTATGAGCTCTCTTCAGATATATTAGCATACCAAGTATACGACAAGTCCAAAACCAAGGAACTCTGGATACTTCAAAACTATTCCTAAAATTCCTCTCTACTTTATCTCCCGTGTCCAATCTGTCAACAAGCTTAGTAATTAAGTCTATTTAAGTCTCCTTCCTACTGTCCCTTCCTCATAGGTTTTACTCTCCTTATCAAAGAACTTATTACCTCATGCCTGAATTATTACAGATTTTTGATTGGACTTAAGACCTTCTAATCTCTGTCCCATTCAATCTACTTAGCAGACTGCAACAAGACGAATTTTCCTAAATCCAGCTTCTAATCACATCATTACCCTTTTAACAACTTACAACTCTTTATAAAGGAGTATATTTATCTCCCTGGCTTTCAAACCCCTCTATAATCTGATACCAAATAAATATCAAAGCTCACTGTTAACCAGTCCCGCAAAACAAAGTTTCTGTTATGACAAACAGATTGTCATAGTTCCTATGCTTGCCATACTCAGGAGATGGGGAGATGAATAAGCCCAATTTCTCCTATCTGTCCCCCAACTTCTGAAGCTGGAATATCCTTCACTTCTATTCCTTCTTGGTGTAATGGAAATGGTTTGAGCTTTGGAACCAAATAAACCTAAATTCAAAGCCATCTCTTACTAGCTGTGTAACCTTAGACTGGTTAACTTCTCTACACTTCTCTTCATCATCTATAAAGAGTGAAGAGTAATACCACTTACCTCTCAGGTTTGCATAAGCATTGAAAAATCACAGCATTTAATTACCATGTTCTAGACAAATGGTAATTACTCAATAAATATTCCCTATCCTCCCTTATATAACTGGAATTCATTCATAAGTTCCACTTAAACAACTCTCCTTAAACAATGAGCAACGACTCTAGTACAGTGTCTCTATTAACAATCAAAATAAGAACCGTCCGTCTCTTTCTTAAAAGCTAAACATACACCAACCCATATGATCCAGCCGTTCCACTCCTAGGTATTTAACCAAGAGAAGTGAAAACACACGATCATGTGAATGTTCATATTAATTATAATAACTGGAAAAAACCCAAATGCCTATCAACAAGTGAATGGATAAACAAAACGTGGTATACCCATATAATAGAACACTACTCAATAAAAAGAAACAAATTACTGATACACTCAACAAAATGGAAGAATCTCAAATCCTTCTGCTGAGTGAAGGAAGCTAGACACAAAGGACTGCATGGTGTATGTTTCTATTTTATATAAAACTCTAGGAAACCAAATTTAATCTATAGTGATAGAAAGCCTATCAGTGGTTGCCTGAAGCCAGGGGTTGGGAGAAGGATGAATGCAAAGAGCATAAGGAAATGTTTAGAGGTAATGGAAATGTTCTGTATTTTGATCATGGTGGTAGTTTCACTGGTATATACATCTATCAAAACCAATCAAAATGTACACTTCAAATGGGTGAATCTTTTGCATGTATATTATATCTCAACAAAGTTGATTTTTTAAAAACACCTGCCTTAGAATTTGATTCATTTTATTGCTTGCCTTAGTCCTATGCATCCCATCCCTAGCCTAGGTTGTAAGTTCCCTGAGTGGAAGATCCAATCTTATACTCCCTTTTGGTCCTTCCAATGCTCGGCACAGAAATCCTATACTTGAAGAAGTTAACAACTGAATAAAAGCAGGTTCTTCTTAATCTTAGAAAGCAGTGTCTTTAAATTTTAAGAAGAATTACTTGAGCCTCTTGTTTAAAATGTAGATTCCTAGACCATACTCCCATAGATTCTAATTCAAAATGCCTGGAGTGGCTTGGGCATCTACATTTGTTGTTGTTGTATCTGCCTTTTCAATAAGCAACTAATGCCAAATGATTCTTGAATTACATTTTGAAAAACACAGCTACAGGATTTGCTATATGAAAAAAGCCAGTCTCTCAAACAGAAGCACAGTGCTCCTGCGCTGATGGAAGGAGACAGCCAGATGAGCTATCCTACTGAGCTTGGAGACCAGCTCACTGCGATCATACAGGGAAATGAAACAATTCTAGCAGGTCCAGGATCCAATTAAAAATGAATCCTCTTTCCAGTAAGGCAAAGGTTCGGCACTTATCCCTGTTGACTAGGCTACAGCAACACAGGCTTCTGCCTATTTCATCCTGTTTCTAGTGGAAAACGTAAGAAATCAGAAATAGTCACATTAAAAAAATAAGGTCCATAAGTATCAAACAAAACACCCCCAAACAACTATTACATCACCAATTAATAGTCCAGTGATGGTCAATTTTTCTATGACAATGAAATGACAGGAGATTTGAGCCCTAGACTTGAAGTGAACAGCCATCTGTCTAGAATAGCAGTGACAGGACTCACCTATCAATTACTAAATTGTAGTAATTACCAGGTAGCTCACAAAGGACAATAAAGTCAAACATTAGAAATTATTCCCTTCCTTTTTCGAGACAGTAGATTTCTTTCCATGGAAAACAGTAAAGAACCTATAATTAAGAAAAGTACTTCAAACCTGACATAGGGGAATAACAAAAAGAAACTATTGACCAAACTTCCTTGTGAATATAGATACAAAAATCCAAAATAAAATAGAAGCAAATCAAACATAGCATTACATCAAAAGAATGCTTTAAAAAAATACTTTTACCATAATCAAGTAAATTAAAGGAAGGCAAAATGATTTATTAATAGAAATTGATTAATGCATTCATCGCTGTTTGTAAGTCAAAGGAAAATACCCATGAATAACTAGGCAAGTACTATTAAGGCATTTTGAAATGTTCAACATCAATTCATTTTTAATATGAAAGCTCTACTGAGGTATAAAATGCAGAAAAGTACACAAATGATAAGCGTACTGCTCAAAGAATATGTGAACACACTCAAGTAACCAGCACGCAGATCAAGAAACAGTATTACAGCACCCCCAGCAGACCTCTTGCTACCCTTTTTCAGCCAACTTGTTATTTCCCTCACTTCCTCCAAGTCTTTACTCAAAAGTCATCTCACTGTAGCTTGTATACTAACCACCTTATTTAAAATTATAATTCAATTTCAGTTCTAGCATTCCCAATTGCTTTTCACCATCTACTCTTTTATTGGTCCACTCTCTTAACATCCTGTATAATTATTATGTTTATTGTCTACCTCCTGCCACCCAGGATCTTTGTCTTTTTGCTTTCTGATATATCCTAAGCACCTAAAACAAAAGCTGGAATGTGCCCAAAATTCTCTGTAGAAGAAAAGGACTCAGCGATACAGGGACACGGGGAGGGGAGGGTGAAAGGGCAGTATGGCTGGATGTGAGAAAAGGAGTATCAACACCAGGA
The DNA here is from genome assembly GCF_937001465.1 of Orcinus orca. NCBI lineage: Eukaryota > Metazoa > Chordata > Mammalia > Artiodactyla > Delphinidae > Orcinus > Orcinus orca. Next base: position 83,659,167 of record NC_064564.1, on the reverse strand, counting down.
ATATAAACAGGTACAATCTTTCTAGTGTATAATTTGGCAATATCTAACAAAATTTTAAATGTGCATATTCCTTAACTCAGTCATTCCACTTAACAGAAATGCATTAATTCACCTAATTTTACTGAGCAAAGTTACTGGGGATACACAGATAAGCATTTTCCCTACTCATGAAATTTATGGTCTAGAGAAGAAAATAAATATTAATCAAATAATCATACATACCGAGTAAGTGATGTAGGAAAGGTAAATACATAGAGGTACTAAAAGAATATATAATATGGGAGGGGGGATCCATTTGCACATTTACAAAATCGAGGAAGTTATTATCATAAAGTCGGAATAGTAGTTATTTTTACAGAGGAGGAGACTGTGATTGGGAAAAGGCATGTGGAGGGCTTTCTGGGGTGCCTGGCAAAGGTCTATTTTTTGCCTTATATTAACTCATTAAAATAAACATTTGTTTTATGAGGTTTATATATATATATATATATATATATATATTCATTCTACAATTAGATTTTTTTAATGCATCAAGCAAACTGCTCACATCACTACAACCACCACCATCTGGTTGCTTCATTCTCCTGCATAAAGCCTTCAAAGGTTCCCCATTGTCTTCAAGATAAAATACAAACAGCTTGCTTCGGCACTCAAACCCTTCCTGACATGAGCACTCTGTGCCTCTCTAGCCTCATCTCTAACCCCTTCCCCACTCTTATCTCCTGCCTTCAAGCCACCCAGAATTTAACATACTTAAGTTATGCTTTTTCATCTTAGTGTCCTAGTACCATGAACTCTTTTCTCCTTTCCTTGACTGACTCTGACTCATCTTTTAAAGCTCAGTTTATTTTGGAGTTTTCCAGGGAGGGGAGAATGGATAGGTAGAGCACAGGAGAATTCTAGGTTAATGAAACTATTCTATATGATACTATCGGGGTGGATATGTGTCATTATGTATTCCTCAAAATCCATACAATATGTAGGGATGTAATGCACAACATGATAAATATAATTAACACCACTCTATGTTATATATGAAAGCTGTTAAGAGTAAATCCTAAGTTCTCGTCACAAAAATTTTTTTCTTTTATTTTGTATTTATACAAAATGATGGACATTCACGAAACTTATTGTGATAATCATTTCAGGATGTATGTAAGTCAAATCATTACACTATACACCTTAAACTTATACAGTGCTGTATGTCAATTATATCTTAATAAAACTGGAAGAAAAAAAGAGAAAAACCCCATAGAATGTATAACACAAAGAGTGAACCATAATGAAACATATGGACTTTGATTTTAAACTTTTTTTTTCAATTTAGATATCATTTTCTCTAGGAAGCTATTCCTAACCATCCCAAATTTGGATTAAGTTTTCTTCCTCTATACTCCTCTACCATTTACTTATCACATGGTACTAGCTACATGTTTCTTCCTCTCTGGACTTGAGCTCCTTAAGATCAAGGACTTTTAATCTCTATACCCCCAGTGCCTAGCATGATTCTTGGCATGAGGAAGAGGTGTCCAATAACTGTTTGTGTAATGAACAAGTCTATCAATTGTTCATGTCTATCATAATTCTGTCAATCATATTTTATCAATCAAATTCATTTCTTACCACTTTGTACCAATAAAATCTATAATAAGAAGCCATAAGATGACCATGCTTTTATGGGAATAACAGTCACTCATATATCTATCTATCTATATATATATACACACAACACACACTATGCCCAGATTAGGTACTTAAATGTTGTAATCAAATAAAACTTTGATACATTAACCTGACATTTTTAACATGCATAATTGTGTAACATAGTAATTGAACAGAAATGATAATGAGTTGATGTAATGACTGCAATTAGCCACATCAAATTCTTTCTGGAAGATGGCAGGATAGAAGTAAATAAATGAGTCAGAAGACTACAATTAAGATTATTTTTAACAGCCAAACCATATTGTTATAGTCTCTCTTTTCTTTGTTAGTTTGCCAGCACCTATAATTAGCATCAGTATCAACTGCTCCCACCAATACCACATGTACAATGTATAACTCATCACCCACTCTTACTGACAGAAGTCCTAGACCCACTGCACTGCCCTACTACTAAAATAAGACTCCCTACACTCTAAGGAGGCCGTAACTAGTATATTTTCCTGTCTGAGAGTCCGAGTCCTGGACGAAACATACCAGAAGATATGGATTACTACTTTACTCCCACTACCCAGGAAAGAGTAGTTCCAGCCAGGAAGAGGTTCCTTGGCCAGGAGTGAGAGAGTGGAGTGGATTACCTTTTGAATTCTCCTTTCATACTTTTCATTTATCCTACTATGAATATCTTTCTTTTCAACCGGTACATTCTGATTAGCTTCTTCAAAAGTCATTTCTAAACTCATCTCCCTGGAAAGCCTTCCTGAACAAACTACATGCCATTCTTAACCATTTGCTTCTTTGCCTCCTTAACACTTCCCTCTCTATTTCCAAGGTATTACTACTGAAAACAAACTGAAAGGAATTGTCCAAAATTTTAAAATATAAGCAGAAACACAAGTTGATAAACCAGAGAAGGAAATTTGAACAGGACACCAAACAAAGAGGAGGGCCCAGTTATCAAGAGACAAAATAGGAAGTCAGGAAATAAAAGGCCCAAGACGGTAGAGGAAGAAAAGACAGGCTAAGCAGGCAAGCAGGAAGAAGATTCTGAGTGAATCGCGGCACAGGAACAGTTGCTTGTGGCTCTCTGCAACAAGATTAGTAGGAAGGCTGGTTATAACTAAAGGCCAAGGAGGAGAAAGCACTCTCATACTTTGCTAGTGGCGGTGAAAATAGTACAGCTTCTAGAGAGGACAATTTTGTAGTATCTTCCAAAATGTTAAATGCATTGTTAAATGTAAAATGCTTTGACCCAGTAATCTCACTACTAGCTATTCATCCAATATGTATACATGTATGAAATCATATATGTGAAATGAGATCAACTGCAAGCACTGTACCAGCATATATTGGAAGCAACTTAAATGTCTGTTAATAGCAATTTCAATCCTAAGTATATACCCAATAGAATTGAAAACAGGCATTCAAACAAATACTTGCACATAATTATTCACAGCAGCACTATTCACAATATCCAAAAGTTGGGGTAAAAAACAAATGTCCATCCACTATGAATGGAAAAACAAAAGGTGGTATATCCATACAATGGAATATTCAGTCATTAAAGGAATAAAGAACTGATATGTGTTACAATCTGGAAGAATCTTAAAAACATGTTAACTGAAGAAGCCAGTCACAAAAGGTCATGTACTTATGATTCCATTTACATAAAATATCCAGAATAGGTAAATCCATAGAGACAGAAAGTAGATTAGTGATTGCCCAGGACATGGCATTAAGCAGGAACAAGGAGTGACTGCTTAAAGCCCACAGGGCTCCTTTAGGGGTGATGAAAACGTTTTGGATTCACATAGAGGTGAGAGCCCCACAGCGTTGAGAATGTACTAAATGTCACTGAATTATACACTTTAAAATGGTTAATATTATGTGAATGAATTTCATCTTGATTTCTAAAATGTCCATGTTAATAGGGACTGGATCCCTACACGTAGTATATATCATACATTGTTAAGTGAAAAAAAGCAAGGCATGTAACACGGTGCAAAGCATACTACCATTTTTGAGGGTGGTAAGTATATGTATATACTTACGTATATATACAGTAAATGGCAATAGTGGTTGCTTCCGGGCAGAAACTGAATGGCTAAAGGATAGGGCAGTGAAAAAAAACTGTGCCTCATAGCATGCACTGTATCTTTTGATATAAAAATGAACCTTATGCATGTGGTTCTTTGGGAAAAAAAATAATAAAGTGGGACAGGAGGAATTAGCCCTAGGTTTGAGGTAATCAAGAATCAGTTCTCTAGGGAACACCAGAATGATTAGGATGCTTTAACAAGAGCCAGAATAGGAGACTCAGATAAAAGTGGTAAATAGTGGAAGAAAAATGGCGAAGAATGAATATGCGTTAGACCTCTGTCTTCTGGGATCTGAGAAATGAGAAGGGGTAAAGAGGAAAGTGATGAGGTGGGAGAATCTGCAGGATAGAGGCCAGCTGGCCATGCAATCCTACTTTCCTTCAGGGCATGTAGTCCTTGATAGATAAGTGAAAGTAATCAGTGACATAAGGCTTGCTCTTCTGCTTCCACTGTTCACAGAAATAGGTCTTTAGTCATAGCCACAAAAAGTTTAAGTGGCACAAAACTTTCAATCCTACAGCAGATTTAAAAGGAGAGAGGACGCTATGTGACAAGGACACTAGGTATCTGAAATAAAAGAAAAGGCTCCCAAAAGAGTGAATCTGCCAAACTGGGCCAGCTGTGAATATCTTCACTCTTTGAAGAAAACTGTGTACAGCAGAGGGACTCAGTTCCTTCTGCAGATTAGCAAGTACAACTTCGACATCACTCTACTCCCTCCAAGCCAATATGCTCAGCATATAATTTGGCATTTTTAAAATCCTTTCCCCATACTTTTCATTTATCCTACTACGAACAAGCTTTCCTTTCAATCAGTACATCTTTATTAGCTCCTTAAAAGTCATCTCTAAACTCATCTCCTTGGAAAGCCTTTTTGAACACACTTATGCCATTCTTTACTATTTGCTTATTCCGTGCCACCTCAGCACTATACTCTCTCTTTCCAGGTTATTACTGGTCATTAGTTAAATAACACTCAAGGTCATTAGTTAAATAACACTCAAGGTGCTACATTTGTGTATTTGTCCTCTTCTCACCTGTGTCTAGTTTATGAGCCAGGTCTCCCGACTTTCCCCCCCTCCCATTAATTCTTCCTTGGACCCCACAAATATACTCTCTGGTCTATGTATCTACTCAGTAAGAACAAGAATACTCCAAGAAAATAGAGAAACCTTTAGGAAGGAAGAAACAAAAAGATGTGATGGATAAACTTGTACTTAGGAGCTTTGGACTTCTTTTCTGTAAAGCTTGTCTGGAGTCTCAAAGCTTTACAAGAGAAATTAAGGAAAATATGACAATTCTTTTTCTGTCTGGCATCTGCTAAAAAGTCTTCATTTCTACTAAGGATAAACATGAGCACCCTCATGCTTATAAATTACCTTACAATATAGCTGACAAAGCTTTAGCTATTGTCGACCTCACATCTCAGTTACCAGAATATGAGTGTAGCAGCCTTAAATACAGAAGGATCCCAGGAATCTACAAGCTCTGGAGAAAATAAATTTCCAACCCTCCAAAAAAAGAATGCTATCATCCAGCAAATACTACAAATTACACTCTTTTTCAATAATAACTGTTTTCCTTTTTTTCCCCCAGAAAGGCCAAATTGTTTTTCCCTAAAATCCAGGTAGGATGAAGTCTCTCAGACACAAACAACCAGGCTTCATTCCCTGGTATCTAACACATCAGAGAGTGAGACTAATAGCTGTGCAGATTCCAAAAGAAACAGAAGACCATGTCCCTACCTCCTGAAATTCACCAGGCTTGTGGAGAAAAAAAAATCCTGTCACTTGGGGAGCAATGGAAAGTCTAAGAAAGTTTAGAGTACATTACTAAACTCTATTAGAAAATAATGGGTGATGGGCTCATGGGTAGTAGTTCCATTATTATGCTCCAAAACTTATATATATTACATGTATTCTTTCACATATTCAAATAATGCATAATTAAAATTTTAATTTAAAAAAATTAAAATGTTGGAAGAGTACACACTAAACTGTGAAAAGTAGTTATCTCATAGTAGATTGGACAGGGGGTATTACAGAGAATTTTTTCATTTTCTCTATTATACATTTATGAATCATTTTAAGATTTTTGTAGTGAAAATGTGTTTCTCTTTTTTTAAGTTTAAAATAAAAGGCACTGATTTAGTATGCTGGAAAAAAATTCTTCACAACACCATGCGAAGTGACTACCAAGAATTCAAACTCTGTGAGGAAACTAACACATTCTGTGAAAATAAACTGCAGGAAGTTCTTAACCCAGTAACAAATGTGTGAAAGTCATTCTAGGAGGGTGAATGAGGACAGAGGAAATATTCCTATTGTATTCAAGGCCAGGATTTCAGGGAAACAGACTTTTGCCCTGGAAAGCAACCCAGAAGGTAAGCCATCTACTTCCCTATGGTTTCAATAAATTCTTAAAACATAGTAAGAATCCAAAAGGGTCACTGATCAAGAAGTATTCAAATCTCAAATATAGTCAGCTATGAAAATTTTATTGTAGTAAATGGTACGCAAGACCAATTCAAAGGATGGAAAGAATAATCAAAAGATATCTCTCATGTATATATGTATGTTTAGACAAGTGTAAAACCTCTCAAATGACTCATAAGAAACTGCTAATGATGACTGTGAGGAGAGGGTCCAAACGGCTGGGTACGGGAATGGGAGGGACACCTTTTTCTGTATTCCTTTTAACATTAAAATTTTTGGTACCAGTATACATACTATCTATTCAATGAATGAATTAATTTTAAAATAAAAAGGCAGGGACTTCCCTGGTGGCACAGTGGTTAAGAATCCACTTGACAAAAAAAAAAAAAAAAAAAAAAAAAAAGAATCCACTTGACAATACAGGAGACAGGGTTTGATCCCACATGCCACGGAGCAACTAAGCCCACGTGCCACAACTACTGAGCCTGCACTCTAGAGCCCGCAAGCCACGGCTGCTGAAGCCCGCGCACCTAGAGCCCGCACTCTGCAACAAGAGAAGCCACCGTGGCATGTACATATATACACTACCAAATGTAGAACCGACAGCTAGTGGGAAGCAGCTGCATAGCACAGGGAGATCAGCTCAGGGCTTTGTGACCACCTAGAGGGGTGGGATAGGGAAGGTGGGAGGGAGGGAGATGCAAGAGAGAAGGGATATGGGGATATATGTATAGCTGATTCACTTTGTTATAAAGCAGAAACTAACACACCATTGTGAAGCAATTATACTCCAATAAAGATGTTTAAAATAATTTTAAAAATTAAAAAAAAAAAGAGAAGCCGCCGCAATGAGAAGCCTGCGCACCTCAAGGAAAAGTAGCCCCTGCATGCCACAACTAGAGAAAGCCCACGCAGAGCAACAAAGACCCAACACAGACAAAAAATGAATTTTAATTAATTAATTAATTAATTAAAAAATAAAAAGGCAGTAGCCAATGTGTTTCTGAACAGCAAAATATTGGGTTGGCCAAAAACTCCTTTGGTTTATAAGTAAAAATAAAAGATAAAGTTTTCATTTTCACAAAGAACTTTATTGAACAACATATTCACCCTTTTATTCCACTACCTTCTGCCATTTTTCAGGCAACTTATAATTCCATCTTCCCAAAACTTTTTATCTTTTTGAGCAAAGAGCTGTTCTAGGTGCCTTTTACAATCTTCCAGGAAATTGAAATTTTTTCCATTAAGAGAATTTTGTAAAGACTGAAGTAAATGGAAATCCAAAGGTGCAATGTCTGGTGAATATGGTGGATGAATCAGAAATTCCCTGCCAAGCTGTAACAGTTTTTGCCTGATCATCAAAGAACCATGTGGTCTTGCGTCGTCCTGATGGAAGATTATGTGTTTTCTGTTGACTAGTTCTGGACACTTTTTGTCAAGTGCTGCTTTCAGTTGGTCTAATTGGGAGCAGTACCTGCTGGAATTAATTGTTTGGTTTTCTGGAAGGAGCTCATAATAGAAGACTCCCTTCCAATCCCACCATATATACAACATCACCTTCTTTGGATGAAGACCAGCCTTTGGTGTGGTTGGTGGTGGTTCATTTCTCTTGCCCCACAATCTCTTCTGTTCCATATTATTGTACAGTATCCACTTTTCATCAACCATCACAATTTGTTTTAAAAACGGAACGTTTTCATTACATTTAAGTAGAGATTTGCATGCGGAAATATGGTCAGGAAGGTTTTTTTCGCTTAACTTACGTAGACCCCAAATATCCAAGCGATTAACATAATCAAGCCGGTGCAAATGATTTTCAGCGCTTGATTTGGATATTTTGAGTGTGTCCACTATCACCCACGTGGCATAACACTGATTGTTGTCAATTAATGTCTCGATTTGATCGCTATCAACTTCAACTGGTCTACCTGACTATGGAGCATTGTCCAGAGAGAAATCTCAAGCATGAAACTTCGCAAACCACTTTTGGCAGGTTTGATCAGTCACAGCACCTTCTCCATACACTGCACAAATCTTTTTTTTTTTGCATTTCAGTTGTGTTTTTACCTTTCTTGAAATAATAAAGCATAACATGCTGAAAATGTTTTCTTCCATCTTCAATATTAAAATGGTTACCCAAAAATTCACCAATTTTGATGTTTTTTTAAAAATGCACGCTGATATGACAGCTGTCACAATACGATCTAACAAAATTGTTTTGAAAGAAGTTAAAGACAGCTAAGCACTACTAGAGCCATCTTACGGAACAACACCAAATGAACTTTTTGGCTAACCCAATAGGTCCCATGAGATTTTTGCCATCAAGGGGTTGTACAGTGGCAAGAACATGGACCTTAGAGTCAAACGGAAGTTTTAACCCCAGTTCACCCACTTCCTAGAAATAAGTGATGCAGAAAAAGATAACTGGTTGGGAGATCTGAAAAAAATCTCTCCGTGCTGCTCTTCCCAATACCATGTAAAGTGGCTACCAAGAATTCATAACTAACAAGGAAACCAATATATTCTACAACTTTTAATCACAGCTGACTTGAGAAAGCAGAATTTTAACCTAGAGGGCAATAAACAGAACCCGCAAAATCCATGATATATATTGAAATTCACATTATGACAAAAATGACTGTGAAAGTTATAGAGTTAAAACATTTCTTTTATGAGGTAACACTGCAATGGATAGAGCTAAAGGTCAGCTGGTGTAGGGACTAAACAGCCCACTTATAAAGCCTTGAACTTATGAATCGCATAAGTATTATATTATGGTTTTGAGGAGTGGATAAATTTGTATTTAAAGGCAGGGTGGCAGTGTCCCAGAGGAGACTGAGGTACAGGATTGAGTTTAATAATTTCTCCGGTCTCCCAGGACTACCTTGGGCACCTACACCCCAATTTCAGTGCAGGGCATTGTTTAGAAAGTTAATAGAAATCCTAACAACTCAATATCAGAAAAACAAACAACTTGATTTAAAAATGGGCAGACATTTTTCCAGAGAAGACATACAGATGGCCAACAGGCACATGAAAAGATGCTCAACATCACTAATCATCAGGAAAATGCAAATCAAAACCACAGTGAGATACCATCTCACACCTGTCATAATGGCTACTATCAAAAAGATAAGAAACAAGTGTTGGTGAGAATGTGGAGAAAAGAGAACCATCGTGCACTGTTGGTGGGAATGTAAATTGGTGCAGTCACCATGGAAAACAGTTCCCAAAAAATCTAAAAAGAGAACTACAAATGTTCCCCAAAAATCTAAAAATAGAACTACCAAATATCTAACAACTCCACTTCTGGGTATTTATCCAAAGAAAACAAAAACACTAATTCACCATGTTTAGGGCAGCATTATTTACAATTGCCAAAATATGGAAGCAACCTAAGTGTCCATTGACAAATGGTGAAAGAAGATGTGGGGGGTATGTGTGTGTATACACATACATATGGTGTGTATATATTTACACACATACATGCACACAATGGAACATTACTCAGCCATTAAAAAGAATGAAATCTAGCCATTTGCAGAAATGCAGGTGGACCTGGAGGGCATGATGCTAAGTGAAGTAAGTCAGACAAAGAAAAACAAATACCATATGATTTCACTTATATGTGGAATCTAAAAAACAAAACAAATGAACAAGCAAAACAAAAACAGACTCATAGATACAGACAACAATCTGGTTGTTGCCAGAGGGGAAGAGGGTAGGGAGATAGATGAAATAGGTGAAGGGGATTAAGAGGTACAAAATTCCAGCTATAAGATAAGTAAGTCACAGGGATGTAACACACAGCATAGGGAATATAGTCAATAATATTATAACAACTTTGTATGGTGACAGATGGTAACTAGATTTATTGTGGTCATCATTTCATAATGTATAAAAATACTGAATCGGGCTTCCCTGGTGGCACAGTGGTTGAGAGTCCGCCTGCCGATGCAGGGGACACGGGTTCGTGACCCGGTCTGGGAAGATCCCACATGCCGCGGAGCGGCTGGGCCCGTGAGCCATGGCCGCTGAGCCTGCGCGTCCGGAGCCTGTGCTCCGCAACGGGAGAGGCCACAACAGTGAGAGGCCCACGTACCGCAAAAAAATAAAACCAAACAAACAAACAAAAAATACCAAATCACTATGTTATACACCTGAAACTAATATAATATTGTACGTTAATTATAATTCAATAAATAAAATAAAAATTTTAATAATTAAAAAAAGAAGTTCTAGCAGACCATGCTAATGTCTTTTTAAAAATTTATTTTTATTGGAGTATAGTTGCTTTATAATGTTTTAGTTTCTATTGTACAGCAAAGTGATCAGCTATAGGTATACATATATCCCCCCTCTTTTTTGGGTTTCCTTCCCATTTAGGTCATCACAGAGCATTGAGTAGAGTTCCCTGAGCTATAGGTAGGTTCTCATTAGTTATTTATTTTATACATAGTATCAGTAGTGTATATATGTCGATCCCAATATGTCAATCCCAATCTCCCAATTCATCCTACCCACCCCCCTTGGTATCCATACATTTGTTTATCCATACGTTTGTTCTCTCTGTGCCTCTATTTCTGCTTTGCAAATAAGATCATCTATACCAGTGGTCCCCAACCTTTTTGCCACCAGGGACCAGTTTCGTGGAAGACAATTTTTCCACAGACCGGTGGGGGGATGATGGTTTTGGGATGATTCAAGCACATTACATTTATTGTGTACTTTATTTCTGTTATTATTACATTGTAATATATAATGAAGTAATTATACAACTCACCATAATGCAGAATCAGTGGGAGTCCTAAGCTTGTTTTCACTTGCCACTCACTGATAGGGTTTTGATATGAGTCTGCAAGCAATTGATTTATTATGGTCTCTGTGCAGTCAAACCTCTCTGCTAATGATAATCTGTATTTGCAGCCACTCCCCAGTGTTAGCATCACTGCCTCAGCTCCACCTCAGATCATCAGGCATTAGATTCTCATAAGGAGCGGGCAACCTAGATCCCTCACATGTGCAGTTCACAGCAGGGTTTGAGCTCCTATGAGACTCTAATGCTGCCACTGATCTGACAGGAGGCGGAGCTCAGGCAGTAATGTGAGTGATGGGGAGTGGCTATAAATACAGGTGAAGCTTCGCTTGCTCGCCTGCTGCTCACCTCCTGCTGTGCAGCCCAGTTCCTAACTGGTCCGTGGCCCAGGGGTTGGGGACCCCTGATCTATACCATTTGTGCTAATGTCTTGAAGGGGCCTGCCATGGTACAGCAACATGACACTGCAAAAGGATATAGAGGATAGGCTGGGTTCTGTCCCTTCAAAAGTTACGGTAAGGGATTCTTTATTCCTTCAAGAAAGATTTACCTACTACATGCTCTTGAAAGCTAATACTAGTTGTGACTGTGAGGTCACTAAGTTCTCTAACAGATGGATCTCTTGATAGGCAGGGGCTATCAGCATGGTGGATACTGTCATCTGGAAAATAAGTAATACAGAAAACAAATTGCTAAAGAACAGACCACAGGATCTGGTACCAGCCAAGCTTCCTTTTTATCTGGAGCTGTGCAAGATAGTTAGGTCTGACGGTCAGAAGTGTCAAGTCCTCTCAAGCTGGTAAAGTTGGTAAAGTGCTAGAGTGACAGATAGTCACAGTTTGCTGTACATGATCATGCCTTGACACAGTGAGTATTCGTCAATTGGGTCCACTCCTTGTGGCATGGACCCACCAGAAAGAGGTGGACAAAATTTCATGTTCTGGGCTTCCCTGGTGGCGCAGTGGTTAAGAATCCGCCTGCCAATGCAGGGGACACGGGTTCGAGCCCTGGTCTGGGAAGATCCCACATGCTGTGGAGCAACTAAGCCCATGCACCACAACTACTGAGCCTGTACTCTAGAGCCCGTGCTCTGCAACAAGAGAAACCAAGATAATGAGAAGCCTGCACATCACAACGAAGAGTAGCCCCTGCTTGCCTCAACTAGATAAAGCTCATGCGCAGCAACGAAGACCCAACACAGCCAAAAATAAAAAACAAATAAATTAATTTAAAAAAATTTTCATGTTCTGCTAGAGTTCACCATCACCTGACTAGGAAAACAAGTCCTGTTCCTCATCGAGCGGCAACTAGAATACCCCACAAGCGTAAATCTAGTCTCGTTTGAGGTAGGTAGAGAAATGGAACTAATAGCAGCATTGGCTGTACCTGCCCAGAGTTTTGTATTTGGTTGATTCTAGCAGGGGAATTACACCATCATCTGTAGAGCAGGCAGTAATCTAATCCTTCAGGTGAGGAATATCTGGTATACATATAGAATGGCCTATTTCTCTGCCTCCCCAAACAGGTAGAATATTAAAAATAAGACAAGTCATAGCATGGCAGTGGACAGTTTTAGATGGAGACCAAGAATAATATGACATAAGAGGAATATTTGAGTGTAGTGCAGACTAGGGATACAGCATGTCAGGCCTGATGGATTAAGAGTAGTGGGAAGCACTAACACCTCATGCTTCCTAAGGATCCGTAATATCAGCACGATGGATCACCAGGAAATATAACACTAAGAGTTGAAAAGGAAAAAAGGGTAAAACATTTTACCTAAACATGTCTCTTCTGGGCATGTTTGTGAAAGAAATCCTTTTGAAGTTAGTGGTGGTCAAATAAGATATCATAACAAGGTAGGCAAACTGTATTACTGACAATGCTTCTGAATGTTTGGTCACTGTTATTCATGCATGTGACTAACATCCAACTGTTCTGAACTGATGCATTCTCTAAGAAAAATTTTAAACAGTACGTTGAGTTATGCCCTATTTTACTAATTTAAAAGACTGATTCATACTCAGGAAATTTTGGTTTATGATCTGACACGGCACTATTAATAGGCAATATTGTAACAAAAGCAGTGAAGCAAACCTTTCATAGACAATCGGAGAAATCTCTTTGAAACATCAATGATGGGCTGTATCTCAATCAAAATTTCAAGCTTGCTTAAAGGTCATATTACAAATGAAAAAACAGGCCCCAAAACTTATTTCAGCCACAGTAATTTATTAGGAGAGACCTTAGGGATATTACTAACAGAAGAGACACAACTTTAAGAGCTACTTAGAACTCTCAATGAAGGAATCACTAGTACTGTTGAACTAAAAACTGTGTCAAACTCAACAACCAACCATCATTCAATTAAATCTCAAATCCAAACTAAAAAAGTAAATCTACAATGACCTGCCAATATAGATATTGTCAGGCCTGGGATCATTTTTTAAAATAAATATTTATTAGTTTTTAAATTATCATAAAATAAATGCATTTGGAGAAAATTTAGAAAGTACAAAAAAGTATAAAGAAAAAACAAAATTTACCCACAATCCTACCACCGAGACCCACTATTAAAAATATTTCCGGGGGCTTCCCTGGTGGCGCAGTGGTTGAGAGTCCGCCTGCCGATGCAGGGGACATGGGTTCATGCCCTGGTCCGGAAAGATCCCACATATCGCGGAGCGGCTAGGCCCGTGAGCCATGGCCGCTGAGCCTGTGCGTCCAGAGCCTGTGCTCCGCAACGGGAGAGGCCACAGCAGTGAGAGGCCCGCCTACCGCAAGAAAAAAAAAAAAAAGGAGGAGAGGAGAGGAGGGAAAGCTCTTTACAGAAGATTGACAGCTGTAAAGCAACTATACTCCAATAAAAATTAATAAAAAAATGGTTGAGGGTTTTGAACCCAGAAACAAAAAAAAAGACTGACCGCTACTCGATGTAAAGGCATGATAGAAAACCATCATTTTGTGACCAGCAATGTATTGAATAATAATAAATTTAGGCCATAATCATAATAGATTCTAAAATTAATAGATGAAAGGCTATGAGAAAATAGGTTATACACACACAGTCTCAAAGTATTACCCACCTAACCCCAACAGTTTACTTATTAATTACAAAGGGGAAAAAATACCTTAATACTGGAGAGATCTGGATAACATCATCTGAACTAATAATTAACATAAGCATCACAAATAAAGGAACAAACTGATATCAGCTCTGCAGTAACCAGAACTAATTATGAAGAAACAATCAGACGAATCCAAATTTTAGGAAATTTTGAAAGGCAATTTAACTGGATCCTTGTCAGCTGTCCAGCAGAATGTTTATGTTGATATGGGAATAAACAACCTTTTGGGAGAGCACTTGTTGGTGAAGAGAGGTTACACAGTCCCTTCTCCTGTTTCTCCTCTCTGATTCCAAGTGAGGAGAAGTTCCAAGACTCACAAAGACTGGGGTTGCTTGCAAGAATGGGAGCCAGACAGGTTGGAGGTCTACTTGGGTGGAAGAATTGCTGATCTGAACCCTGTACCTACCTAAGTAGACAAAAAGAGGACTGGATAGACGAAGCAGAGCTGGGATATAGAGAATAGAATGAAATTGCCTTTGTTTCTCAGAGCAAGAATAAGTGAGCTCCTCAGGAGTCAAATAAATTTTGTGGAATGTGGTTGCGCCTAAGCTGTCTTGATATTCCCCCCATTCAAAAAGCCTCTATGGGCTTTCCTGGTGGTGCAGTGGTTAAGAATCCGCCTGCCAATGCAGGGGACACGGGTTCAAGCCCTGGTCTGGGAAGATCCCACGTGCCGCAGAGCAACTAAGCCCATGCGCCACAATTACTGAGCCTGTGCTCTAGAGCCCACGAGCCACAACTACTGAGCCAGCATGCTGCAACTACTGAAGCCCGCGTGCCTAGAGCCTGTCCTCTGAAAAAACAAACAAAAAAAAAGCCTCTATGTGATAAGATACCAGCAGGAGCAAAACTAAGTACATCTATTGGTGGAAGAAGTCAACAGTGGATGAAAGAGGCTGAACCAGAGCAATCTCTCACATCCAGGAACTGGACCCTGAAAAGTACTCTGAGGTAACTTCTGGAGAGTCATAAATGTACCTCAATGAGAGAACAAGCATTCACCTACCCAAGAGAGGACAGGAAGAATCAAGCAGTATCAACCAGACAGGCAGCAACAACCAAAAAGAGATGCTCAAGACCTCTCCTAGGAGGACTGATGTTACTGTTCTTAGAAAACAGAAACATCTTCAGAATCTCAATGTATGTCTTACCTATCCACGAAGACTGCTCCAAATACTGACTTGGTGTGAGAATAAGACATTGCAGTGAAGTGACTGCTCATGGCATAGGTATGTCTTTGTGTAATATCATTCACTGAAATATCCCACATGGCCTCTAGTCCTTGGTCTTTAGTACACAGAAAACACCTGAGACCTCTCTTAATCCTGCCCAAGTGGCTTCATTAGAACCAGAGTCTCACTTGCTACTTCTAGAGAGCCCAGGACTCATTCTGCAGCATGTGCGACTTGTTAGAGCATGGGAATCTCAATAGGGACCCATTGGCCTAGAGATAGCATCCAGCCATTCCCTCTTTGGAGTCCTACTGTTCACTAGCACCACCCAGAAAGTAGACACAAGGTCCCAATGTGTCTACTCTGGTCAACCTTGTCTCCTCTCACTCAAGTCAAGGAAGGCTTCTCTTACTCAGGAATAGGGAGATTATGGTGAATCTCTGCTTCCTCCCATAATAGTTATTCAAAACATTTTGAACATTCCCCTCAAGTCCTAGGCTTTCAGTTACTAAAGCCCCGAAGACCATTTCTTCAGCTCTTGCCTTCCATATCTTTCCCTGAAGTAATGGGAACAAGAACTAGCAATAACACAGGGGATAAAAAAAACCATGTGGACATAATGTAATATCACCCTATGACATATCTACATATATTACAGTTACCAAAGGAGACTAAAATATCCTAAGATAAATGTGAACGCGAAGTGTTTTTACTGAATGTTAAATTCACCATCAGAAAGTTTTGGCCCCAAAGAAAACATTGGGAAGAAGCATATAGTTCACCCCAATACTTTTAAAGAATCTCATCATTTTTAAGACGTAATTGGGGCCAAAGAAACTTTCATATCAAAGATAAGAGTAAGAGTTTCTTTAGAGCAGTAGCCCAGTGATTTCTGAAAATATTTTGAAGACATGTCACGAGTGAATGCAAAGAACTGACCCTAGCGGAGAAGATAGTGGAGGGACCACCCACATGAAGAAATCTCAGGACTAGGAAGTTATAGGGTCCCATGATATTACAGCTAAAAGAGTCCTAGAGATCATTTAGACCAACTCTCCCATTTTACACATCAGGAAATTGAAATAGACAATGGAAAGACTTCCAAAGTCTCTCAGAGAGACAGCAGCAAACCCACATCTAGAACAAGGATTCAACTATTCCATTACTCATGTTAATAACCTTTAACTATTAAAAGTAGTACATTGTTAAATATTTAGAAAATATAAGAAATGCAAAAAAGGGGTTTAAAAAGTCATAATCCCACATATCAGAGACAAATTTGGTTAGTATTTTAGTACTTCTCTTTCTAGGTATTCTCCTAGATTGTATAGATAATTTACAATAAGTATATTAGTCTGCTCGGACTGCCATAACAAAATACCATAGACTAGGTGGCTTAAACAACAGAAATTAATGTTCTCAGTCTCTGGAGGCCAAAAAGCCAAAGATCAAGATTCTAGCAGAGTTCAGTGAGAACTCTCTTCCTAGCTTGCAAATGGCTACCTTCTCGCTGTATCCTCACATGGCACAGAGAGCATTGTTGTCTCTTCCTCTTTTTAAGAGGGCACCAGCCTTATCAGATTAGGGCTCAACCCTTATGACTTCATTTAACCTACAACTCCTCTTCACAGGCTCTATCTCCAAATACAATCACACTGGGAGTTAGGGTTTCAACATATGAATTTTAAGGGGACACAATTCAGCCCTAGCATTCTGCCTCTGGCCCCCCAAAATTCATATCCTTATAACATGTAAAATACATTCATTCTATTCCATCAGCCCCGGAAGTCTTAACTCATTCCAGCATCAACTCTAAAGTCCAAAAACTCATTTAGATATCAACTAAATTATATATGAGTAAGAATCCAGTTATGACTCATCCTGAGGCAAAATTCCTCTCCAGCTGTGAACCTGTGAAACCAAACGTGTGCTTCCAAAATACAATGGTGGGACAGAAAGATAATCCTACTCTACAAGGGAGAAACAGGAAAGAAGAAGTGACAGGTCCCAAGCAAGTCCAAAACCTAGCAAGGCAAATTCCATTAGATCTTAAGGCTAGAGAATAATTCTCTTCTGTTCAATGACACACCTTCCACTGGGGTGGCACTGTCACTCACTCAGCTCTTCAGAGTGGCCCTGGCCCCATAGCTCTCTGTGGTGGCCACCCTCTGAAACAAAAGGAAACATCTCTGTGCCTTGGGCCTGTGCTCAACTGGCAGCCCTGATATTCTCCAAATCACCTTCCGGGTCACTCTTGCCTTTCCTCAAGAATAGCACACGTGGGCTTCCCTGGTGGCGCAGTGGTTAAGAATCCACCTGCCAATGCAGGCGACAGGGGTTCGAGCCCTGATCCGGGAAGATCCCACGTGCCGCGGAGCAACTAAGCCCGTGCGCCACAACTACTGAGCCTGCGCTCTAGAGCCCATGGGTCACAACTACTTAGCCCGTGTGCCACAACTACTGAGGCTGCGTGCCTAGAGCCCGTGCTCTGCAACAAGAGAAGCCACCGCCATGAGAAGCCCACACACCGCAACAAAGAGTAGCCCCCGCTCCCTGCAACTAGAGAAAGCCCACGCTCAGCAATGAAGACCCAATGCAGCCAAAAATAAAATAAAACAAAAAATAAATAAATTAAACAAAAACAGCAAACCATTTAAAAAAAAAAAGAATAGCACACGTTTACAGTCAAATAACTCTATGATCTAGTCTTGTAGAATCCAAGACATCCAACAGCCTTCCTTCATTCCATTCCTCTTTCTCTGTCCCCTTTAGTTGAAACTGGCAATGTCTCTGCTGGTATAATTCCATCTCTATTCCTGGCTTCTGCTGATGGCTGGTTTAGTCCATGAGTCACACCCATGATCTCTTTAGTGTTTTCTTCAGAACAAGATTTCTCATTTTTCACAATATATAGGCTAAGGATAGGCTAAGAATTTCCAAATCTCCAAGTTCTGGTTCCTTTTTACTTAACAATTCCTTCTTCAATTCAACCCTCTACTCTTGCATTTTATTACAAGCAGTATGGAAGACCCAAACCACACCTTCATTGCTTAGCTTAGAAATCTCCTCTGCTAAACACCCAATTTAATCACTTATAAACTCTACCTTTCATAAAACACTCGAACAATTCAGCCAAGTTCATTGCCACTTTATAACAAGGATCACCTTTCCTCCAGTTTCCAATAAACCGTTCCTCATTTCCATCTGACATTTCTCCAGAACAGCCTTTAATATCCATATTTCTGCCAAGAGTCCCTTCATAGCAACCTTGGCTCTTTCTAGCATGCACCTCAGAATCCTTCCAGCCTTTTTGCCCATTACCCAAACTTCCAAAGCCACTGTCACATTTTTAGGTATTTGTAACAGCAGCACCCCACCTCTCAGCACCAAAATCTGTACTAGTCTGCTCAGCTGCTATAACAAAATACCACAGACTAGGTGGTTTAAACAACAGAAATTTGTATCCCACAAGTTTAAAGGCTAGGAAGTCCAAGATTACGGTGCCGGCTGATTTGCTTCCTGATGAAAGTTCTCTTTCTGGCTTGCAGATGGCCACCTTCTTGCTATGTCCTCACACGGAAAGCTCTGTTGTCTCTTCCTTTTCTTAAAAGGGTATCAGTCCTATCAGATTAGAGCCTCATTCTTATGATCTCATTTAATCTTTATCATCTCCTCACAGGCCCTATCTCCAAATACTGGGGGCTAGAGCTTCAACATATGAATTTTAGGGGTATGCAAAAACTCTTAAGTTACATATGTACATACATATATACATATACACATACACATATACAGAGGGTAAGAGTTTTATATACTTTTTAACTTAGTTTCATGAAAATTTCCCCAATACCTTATTCAAAGCATATTCAAATCTTATGACTATTATCATTTACTGTTGCTTAACTATTAAGTCATTTTCAAATTTTGCTATTTAAATAATTTTGCAGTGAACATCTTTCTATACAAATTCTTGTCTATTTCCTGATTATTTAGGACAAATTTCCAGAAATTCAACTGTTGAATCAAAGGTCATGAATTTTTAAAGGCTCTTGGTATGTATTGCCAAATGGCTTCCCAGAAACCCATACTAGTGTACACTGCCATCTGCAGTAGACATTATAATTAGAATAAAATATTTTTCTGATTGAATAAAAAATCAGTGTCATAAATGACTAAAAAGGCAAGTTTTTTTTAAATTAAAGGAGTTAAAGATTCAGGACAACCAAATAAAAATGTGTGATTCTTGATTAGATCATACGCTGGTGGGGAAGGATGGCTATAAAAATACTTGGGGGACAATTGTGGAATTCTGAATATGAACTGTATATTAGATATTATTGTAGCAATGTTAAATTTCCTGATTCTGATAATGGTATTTTAGTTATATAGACTGTTCTATCTCTTAGGAGACACATGCTGATGTGTCATAAAGTCTGAAGCTTATATTCAAATGATTCAGAAAATACTCATTTGTATTTTTACATATGTATATAGGGGGACAGAAATGGGAAAGAGTGGTAGCGAGGAAGAGAAGCAAATGTGGCAAGATGTTAATTACTGAATCTAGTAAAGGGTAAATGCCACTTCCATTTTTAAACTTACAGTTTAAAATTTTTCAAAAAAAATGTATTAGAGAGCGTCTCCCCACAACTATGGTGCCTGCTGGCAGCTGGTGGGGGACTCTGACCCCCAAGGAGATGGGAGGAACCCCAGAGTGAGCCGGTAGGATGTAGGGGGACCAAGGGGAGAGGAGAAGTGGAGGCCAGACAAGATCAGTGCCCCTGAGGCCAGGGAGATCAGGAGAGGCAGGTGGGAGGGAGTCTGGCCCACTCAGGCCACGGAGACTGCTGAGCTCCCAAGCTGCTTACAAGCCCCGTCCAGGCCACGTGGGTCCTGGAGGCACAGGAAGGAGGCCGAGGGGAGAATAGGAGAGGTAGGCGGGAGGGGCCATCCCGGAGGAGCGAAAGAGGAGAGGAGGGCGACTGCCCCGCCCAATCGGGCCCAGGGAGCCTACTGAGCTCCCAGGGCATCCCCTGCCCTCCAAGCCCCCTCCAGGCTGCGTGGGTCTTTCTGGGCATAGGAGGGAGGCCCGGAAGATCAGGAGAGGCAGGCAGGAGGGGCCCTCCCAGACCCCAGACTGGAATGGCGAGAGAGGAGGGCGTTTGCCCCACCCACTCGAGCCCAGGAAGCCTGCTGGGCTCCCAGGTGAGGTCCCCTGCCCTCTGAGAGCAGGGGTGGGGGGCACACCTGGGCCCCTACTGTTCCTTGAGCCTAAACCCCACTCCACACAGCCCCCAGGGCCTTTTCCAACCCTGTGAGTCCTGAGCATTGGCCCCACCCCCCACCCAAACCTCGCCCTTGCTTAGGCCCCACCCTCCACAGCCAAGGCCTTCCCCCACAACCCTTTTTTTTTTTCTTTTCCCTCCTCCTCTTTTTTACTATTGTGGTACTGATGTACCTTCCGGTTATTGATTCATCTATATTTTTATTTTTACATTCTTTCTAACATATCTGTTAGTTTCCTAGTCTAATTTTATTTTTTAGTTTGTTATTGTTCTCTTTTTTTTTTTGGCCAGCTCAGGGTCAGGCAGAAGTTCCTGCGGTGGGAGCTCCAAGTCCGAACCACTGAACTAACAGAGAACCTCAGACCCCAGGGAATATTCATCGGAGTGAGGTCTCACAGAGTTCCTCATCTCAGCACCAAGACCCAGCTCTACCCAACAGCCTACAAACTCCAGTGTTGGAAGCCTCAGGCCAAAAAACCAGTAAAACAGGAACACAATCCAGCTCATTAAAAAAAATTTTTTTTAATTAAAAAAAAAATGAGACAGCAAAAAAATGTCACAGATGAAGGAGCAAGGTAAAAACCTATAAGACCAAATAAATGAAGAGGAAATAGGCAATCTACCTGAAAAAGAATTCAGAGTAATGACAGTAAAGATGATCCAGAATCTTGGAAAAAGAATGGAAGCACAGACTGAGAAAATACAAGAAATGTTTAACAAAGATCTAGAAGAACTAAAGAACAAACAAACAGAGATGAACAACACAATAGCTGAAATGAAAAATACCCTTGAAGGAATCAATAACAGAATAACGGAGGCAGAAGAACAAATAAGTGAGCTGGAAGACAAAATGGTGGAAATAACTGCCAAGGAGCAGAATAAAGAAAAAAGAATGAAAGGAACTGAAGACAATCTCAGAGACCTCTGGGACAACACTAAACGCACCAACAGTCGAATTACAGGGGTCCCAGAAGAAGAAGAGAAAAAGAAAGGGTCTGAGAAAATATTTGAAGAGATTATAGTGGAAAACTTCCCTAACATGGGAACGGAAATAGTCACCCAAGTCCAGGAAGCAGAGAGTCCCATACAGGATAAACCCTAGGAAAAACACACCAAGACACGTATTAATCAAACAAACAAAAATTAAATTCAAAGAAAAAATATTAAAAGCAGCAAGGGAAAAACAAAAAATACCATATAAAGGAATCACCATAAGGTTATCAGCTGATTTTTCAGTGGAAACTCTGCAGGCCAGAAGGGAGTGGCAGGATATATTTAAAGTGATGAAAGGGAAAAACCTATAACCAAGATTACTCTACCCAGCAAGGATCTCATTCAGATTCGATGGAGAAGTCAAAAGCTTTTCACACAAACAAAAGCTAAGAGAATTCAGCACCACCAAACCAGCTTTACAACAAATGCTAAAGAAACTTCTCTAAGCAGGAAACACAAGAGAAGAAAAAGACCCACAAAAACAAACCCAAAACAATTAAGAAAATGGTAATAGGAACATACATATCAATAATAACCTTGAATGTAAATGGATTAAATGCCCCAACCAAAAGACACAGACTGGCTGAATGGATACAAAAACAAGACCCATATATATGCTGTCTACAAGAGACCCACTTCAGATCTAGGGAAACATACAGACTGAAAGTGACGGGATGGAAAAAGACACTCCATGCAAATGGAAATCAAAAAATGCTGGAGTAGCAATTCTCATATCAGATAAAATAGACTTTAAAATAAAGACTGTTACAAGAGATAAGGAGGGACACTACATAATGATTAAAGGATCAATCCAAGAAGAAGATATAACAATTATAAATGTTTATGCACCCAACATAGGAGCACATCAATACATAAGGCAAATGCTAACAACCATGAAAGGAGAAATCGACAGTAACACAATAACAGTAGGGGACTTTAACCCCCCATTTACACCAATGGACAGATCATCCTAACAGAAAATAAATAAGGAAACACAGGCTTTAAATGACACAGTAGACCAGACAGATCTAATTGATATTTACAGAACATTCCACCCAAAAGTGTCAGAATACACTTTCTTCTCAAATGCATATGGAACATTCTCCAGGATAGATCACATCTTGGGTCACAAATCAAGCCTTGGAAAATTTAAGAAAATTGAAATCGTATCAAGCATCTGACCACAACGCTATGAGACTGGAAATCAATTACAGGAAAAAAAACTGCAAAAAATACACATACATGGAGGCTAAACAGTGCACTACTAAATAACCAAGAGATCACTGAAGAAATCAAAGAAGAAATTTAAAAAATACATAGAAACAAATGACAATGAAAACACAATGACTCAAAACCTATGAGACCAAGCAAAAGCAGTTCTAAGAGGGAAGTTTATAGCAATTCAATCTCACCTCAAGAAACAAAAAAATCTCAAATAAACAATCTAAACCTGCACTTAAAACAACTAGAGAGGGCTTCCCTGGTGGCGCAGTGGTTGAGAGTCCGCCTGCCGATGCAGGGGACACGGGTTTGTGTCCCGGTCCAGGAAGATCCCACATGCCACAGAGCGGCTGGGCGCATGAGCCATGGCCGCTGAGCCTGCACGTCCAGAGCCTGTGCTCTGCAACGGGAGAGGCCACAGCAGTGAGAGGCCCGTGTACCAAAAAAAAAAAAAAAAAAAAAAACTAGAGAAAGAAGAACAAAGAAAACCCAAAGTCAGTAGAAGGAAAGAAATCATCAAGATCAGAGCAGAAATAAATGAAATAGAAACAAAGAAAACAATAGCAAAGATCAATAAAACTAAAAGCTGGTTCTTTGAGAAGATAAACAAAATTGATAAACACTGAGCCAGACTCACCAAGAAAAAAAAGGAGAGGATGCAAATCAATAAGATTAGAAATGAAAGAGGAGAAATCACAACTGACACTGTAGAAATACAATGGATTTTAAAAGACTACTACAAACAACTGTATGCCAATAAAATGAACAACCATGAAGAAATGGACAAATTCTTGGAAAGGCACAATTTTACAAGACTGAACCAGGAAGAATTAGAAAATATAAACAGACCTATCACAAGTAATGAAATTGAAACTGTAATTAAAACTCTTCCAACAAACAAAAGTCCAGGACCAGATGGCTTCACAGGTGAATTCTATCAAACATTTAGAGAAGAGCTAACATCAATACTTCTCAAACTCTTCCAAAAAATTGCAGAGGGAGAAATACTCCCAAATTCATTCTACAAAGCCACAATCATCCTGATACCAAAACCAGAAAAAAAGGTATCACAAAAAAAGAAAATTATAGACAAATATCACTGATGAAAATAGATGCAAAAATCCTGAACAAAATACTAGCAAACAGAATCCAACAGCACATTAAAAGGATCATACACCATGATCAAGTGGGATTTAACCCAGGGATGCAAGGATTCTTCAATATACGCAAACCAATCAATGTGCTACACCACATTAACAAATTAAGGAATAAAAACCATATGATCATCTCAATAGATGCAGAAAAATCTTTTGACAAAATTCAATACCTATTTATGATAAAAACTCTCCAGAAAATGGGCATAGAGGGAACCTACCTCAACATAATAAAGGCCAAATATGACAAACCCACAGCAAGCATCATATTCAATCGTGAAAAGCTGAAAGCATTTCCACTAGGATCAGGAAAAAGACAAGGATTTCCACTCTCACCACTCTTATTCAACATAGTTTTGGAAGTCCTAGACACAGCAATCAGAGAAGAAAAGGAATACAAATTGGAAAAGAACAAGTAAAACTGTCACTATTTGTCGATGACATGATACTATACATAGAAAATCCTAAAGATGCCACCAGAAAACTACTAGAACTAATCAGTGGGTTTGGTAAGGTTGCAGGATACAAAATTAATGCACAGAAATCTCTGGCATTCCTATACACCAACAACGAAAAATCAGAAAGAGAAATTAAGGAAACACTCCCATTTACCACTGCAACAAAAAGAATAAAATACCTAGGAATAAACCTGCCTAAGGAGGCAAAAGACTTGTACTCAGAAAACTATAAAACACTGATGAAAGAGGTCAAAGATGACATAAACAGATGGAGAAATATACCATGTCTTTGATTGGAAGAATCAATATTGTGAAAATGACTATACTACCCAAAGCAATCTCCAGATTCAATGCAATCCTTATCAAACTACCAACAGCCAGAATTAGAACAAAAAATCTTACAGTTCGTATGGAAACATAAAAGACCCCAAACAGCCAAAGCAATCTTGAGAAAGAAAAACGGAGTTGGAGGAATCAGGCTCCCTGACTTCAAACTATACCACAAAGCTACAGTAATCAAGACAGTATGGTACTGGCACAGAAACAGAAATACAGATCAATGGAACAGGATAGAAAGCCCAGAGATAAACCCACACACATAATGGGCACCTAATTTACAACAAAGGAGGCAAGAACATACAATGGAGGAAAGACAGCCTCTTCAATAACTGGTGCTGGGAAAACTGGACAGCTACATGTAAAAGAATGAAATTAGAACACTCCCTAACACCATACACAAAAATAAACTCCAAATGGATTGAAGACTTAAATGTAAGACCAGACAGTATAAAACTTTTAGAGGAAAACATAGGAAAAACACTCTTTGACATAAACCACAGCAAGATCTTTTTTGAAAAATGGTTCTGATGAACCTAGGGGCAGGACAGGAATAAAGACACAGCCGTAGAGAACAGACTTGAGGACACGGTGGGGAAGGAGAAGCTGGGACGAAGTGAGAGAGTAGCATTGACATATATACACTACCAAATGTAAAATAGATAACTAGTGGGAAGCAGCTGCATTGCACAGGGAGATCAGCTCAGTGCTTTGTGACCACCTAGAGGGGTGGGATAGGGAGGGTGGGAGGGAGGCTCAAGAGGGAGGGTATATGGGGACATGTGTATGCATATGGCTGATTCACTTTGTTGTGCAACAGAAGCTAACACGGTATTGTGAAGCAATTGTAGTCCAATAAAGATCTATTTTAAAAATAGTTTAAAAAAATACATATATATATATTAGAGAGTAGTCAAAAGACAGGAATAGTCTATGCACATAAAAACAAATTAGCTGGTAAACATATAAAAAATGTAAGAGAATTAATAAACGTGCTGATTATTATAGTCTCTTATTTCCTCCTGCCCTCTAGGCATTTGCTCTTTAATCACTTGAACTGCATTTCATCAAATGGACCCAGGAAGGAATGGCAAGAGAAATATCAATCGTTCTATTTCACTTCTCATTAGCAGTCCTGGAAAAAGATTTAAAAGATTAAAAACTCAAAATTAGCTCATTACAATGAGTTTTGGAAATGACGTATAGACTTTAATTCACAACTTGGTCTTCAATTCAGATTCTTGTGGTCTCCCATGACCCTAAATATTTGATAAATCCTAGTTCCTAAATGACAAAAACAAAAGTAATAAGTCATATGAAAAATAGGTTTTTCTTAAATAAAGAAAAAGTGTTGACCTCTGCCAGTGGTCTTACTTTTATCAGGAAAGTAAGTAGCCAATAGAATGGAAGGCAACCAATGGATTTATAAACCATGAATGGAGGTTTTCCTTTTCAGAAACAATATGAAGGAAGTAGTATAACATAGTGGTTCAATGCATAGGCTATAGAGTCAGATTGTCTATATCTGAATATTTACTTCACCACTTACTACCTATGTGATCTGTGGCAAATAACTCCATCTCAGTTTCCTCATCTTAAAAATGAGGAAAACAGTAAAATCTATGTCTTAGGGTTGTTGTGAAGATTAAATAAGTTAGTATATTTTAGCTCTTACAGCAGCATCTGGCATACCATAAAACCTCAAAATACGTTAGCTGCTGTGGTTCTTATTATTACTAGTATTACTACAATAACTACTACCACTACCACCACCACTATCAACCTGCAGTTGCTAAAAGTTTGGCATTGATTCAGAAACACTATAGCAAAACAAAAGAAACACAACATATGCACACCCACCCCCACAGGTTGAAAAAGTGAAAGAGAACTGATTTCAAGTCAGTCCTTCAGTATCTCTTCAAGCTCTTCTGAGAGAAGCTGAGAAGATACCAATATACCAACAATGCACGGCTCATTTCAAGAAGTAAAATGTGTGGTCTGGATAAGTTAATCTCAGAAGAAACGACAAGTTCTCTCACTCAGTTAATCGTTTATCAAACTTTACTGAGGCTTACTATACTATGTATCAGGTATTGAGCCAGATACTAGGAATACAAATGGAAGATTCTATATCTTTAAAAATTTTGCTTTCTTGTCAAAGAAATATACATAGATTATAACATATGATAGGTTATACGATGGAAGCAGAGAAAGATCTAAGCTAGACTGTGGAGAAGGAGGAAACAGCATGAAGATTTCCCAGAGGGGGTAACATTTAAACTGAGCCTTAAAGGATAATAACAGATAAATGGGGACAGAATGGGAGAAAACATTCCTCCAGGGGTAAAAGCAGGCAAATGGAGAAAAAGGAATACCATTGCCCTACCTATAGCCACACAAAACCAAAAGATCTCTTCTTAAAGCTAAAGGACAGATAGCCATTGGCAGTATGGGCCTGAATAAGGTATATTTCTGGAATATCTCCTGTTTATACATACCACATCTCCAACCTCCCCAACTCAAAATAAGCCACATTTAGAGAACTGACAGAAAGTTGTGATTAAGAAGATTCAAAGACAAGTTTCTCACTTACAACACTGGGCGGCAGCAGTAGGCAATGGTTTCCTCTGGCTTTCTTCTTGACTAGAATACTAGAGGCAGAAAGGATAAACAACAACAAAAAAAAAAACATAGTAAGAGGCCCAAGTAAAGAAGGAGAAAAACAAAACAACAACAAAAAAACTATAGCTACCTATAAAAAGGTTTAGCATTTGACTAGAGTCAAATTTCTTATCAAACAGAAACCGATCATCCTGCTGCTGATTTCCCTGTGTGATCCTGACATACAGGCCAGACTAACAGATATGGCATTGGCCCAATGCAACAGGCTAAAGCAGGATAGCAGGAAGGCTGTTCTGACCAAGGGCACCTGGGCACCATTCCAGCTCTACCAGGCAGCTGTAGAAGGCTTAACCTTAGAAGTTCAGAGGACTTAGAAAACTCAAATAATATACAGATTTCCCCATTTGGGTGGTAGAACTGAAAATCTCTCTGAGACTTGAGTTTTCTCCATCTTTAAAAAGATGAGGCTTCTTCCCTCACAAGGTCACGTGGGAAGTGAAATTACTTACATAAGCATCTGGTATTTACTAGTGTCCCCTTCCCAGTTATACTCTAACCTCCCCAACACAACCCACCACTATCACCACCTAAAAACAGAGTACTGAAGCCATAGAAAGAAAGTTCTATAAAAGGGAGCCACATTAAGTTCAAGTCTTGAAGATGGACAAGATTTGGAAAGGCAAAACAAAAAGAAAAAGGTATAAACAAATTAACACAGGTACACAGAGTCTGGAAGAAAAAATGGCTTGGTTCAGAGCCCATTGGAGGATTGGGAAAACATAACTTGGTCTAGCAACTTGCAAATATAAGTTGCAAATATGAGTTTTCATCCTGACTCTGCCATTTATTAATAAATTGTAAGATTCTGGGCAAGACAGAGCTTCTCTAACACTGAAGGAGTCATTCATTCAACAGATATTTCTTGAGTGCCTATTATGTGCAAGGCCTTGTTCCAGGCACTGGGGGAATAGAGTTTGTAATCATGGTAAAGAGTTTAGATTTTACTCTAGTCTATTGAGAAGGTATGTAAGGTTTTAAACACTAGAGGGATATGACTTCATTATACTTTAAAAATCACTCTGGCTGCTGTGTGAGAAGAACTATAGGCAACCAGAGGGGAAATAAGACTAATTATTGCAATTATCCAGATGAAAATTGATGGTGGTTTACACATGAGTGTTAGTGGTGAAGGGCATTTCAAGTGGTTGGATACAAAATACAAAACACTTTTTGTAAATAAATATACTTTTATATATAAAGTACTTTACAAGAAACAAACTACGATACAAATATCAGAGGTAGACAGTGCTATTACTACTTTGGGGAAGGATCAGGCACAGTTTAAACAATATAATAGTATTAGTAAAACTATCAATCATAAAAAAGTTCAAAACTTCTTAAAGGCTAAACAACCCACTCCAAAGTAACAAAGGGACTTGGTTATAATAACTATTATAAATAATGGTGATTTTTATAGGCAGTACACAGGCACAAGAGTGACAAAATCATAAAACTTTAAGCATTAAACTAGAAGAATTCAGACTTAATAGATGAGAGTAGATATTTCCAGCAGACATATTTAATGAATCTCTTTCAGGTCCAAAGCAGAATGCTGAAGACCAGCTAGAGCCTAATTAATAATATTAAGAGAGCTAAGGAAAAAAATCCATAATACCTATGTACAAGAAAATAAAAGTAGTAAAAGTAAGGAAAATTATAGGCCAATCTCATTTATGAATACAGATGCAAAAATCCTAGATTACCAAACCAAATCATATGACATTTATTTATCATAAATAAGTCTTTATATTTCTGTGTGAATATGTACGTATATGCATGAATGCTGGCATATAAATTTTCATGTATCATGACCAGAAGGACTTTAAATGAAAGGACAGTTCAATATCTGAAAATCTATTCATGCAATTCACCACACAAACAGACTAAAGGAGAAAAACTATGTGATCAAACAATGCAGAAAAGATCTTGATAAAATCCCTTACTTTTTCATGACAAAATATCTTAGAAAATCAGAAAGAAAATAGAATTTCCTTAATCTGATAAAGGGTACCTATCAAAATCTACAGCAAATATCATACTTCAAGATTTATGAAGCATTCCCCTTATAGTCAGGAAAAAGACAAGGCTTCCCCACTCTTACCATTAAAAATTACACAGGATGTTTTACACAATGAATTTTTAAAAATAAGCGGTCACCAAAAACAAGGAAAGTCTGAGAAAATATTACAGCCAAGAGAAGCCGAAGGAGATATTACAACTGAATGTAACCCAGTGTCCGTTATGGGGTAATGGAACTGAAAAAACGCATGAAATAAAAACTAAGGAAATTTGAAAAAAACTAAGGATTTTTATTTAATAAAACAAAAATAAATAGAAATATAAAATATTAACTTTTAGTTAATAATAATATATCAATATTGGCTCATTAATTGTAATAAATGTACCATATTAATGTAAAATGCTAATAATAAGGAAAACTAGAGGGGGGCGCGGGTAAGATGTGATATGGAAGCCCTCTCTACAAACTGCTTAATATTTAAGTCTGTTAATAAAAACATATGTAAAAATTTCACTTAAAAAATAAGACATAAGGATTGAAAAGAGATAAAAACTTATTATTCAAAGATGCAAAAACTAAAAAACCCAAAGGAATCTCTAAACTAGTAGAATTAATAAGAGTTGGTGAATAAGATCAATACTAAAAAAAAAAAATCGAGCAGCATTGCCTTATATAGATAGCAATGACCTATTAGAAAGTGTAATTTTTAAATATACCATTCACAATGATTAGGAATAAACCTAACAAAAGAAGTGTAAAAAGTGAATGGAGAGAATAGGTTTTCCTCCTAGAAGACTTCTCATCTTTTGATGCTTAACTATATTTATTAGGTTCCTGCTTATTGTCTGTCTCCTCCTATTTGATCCAAGAGGACATTGGTCTTTGTTTTAACTTCTGATGTATACCAAGCACCTACGACAGGGCCTGGTACACAGTGTTCAATAAGTTATCTGGTGAATAAATGACTAAATGAATGTCACCAATAAATGGACAAATGCAAATTTAAATGATAAAGCTCTAAACTCATTAGATTAGCACAAATTTTAAATCTGGCAATAACAAGTATCAGTAAGGATACAGAGCAGCAGAAAAAGTGGAATATAAATTGGTATAATTATTTTAGAGAACAACTTAGCAACATCCAGTAACGTTACACAGAGCACATTCCACAACAAAGCAATTCTATTTCCAGGTATATAGCCAGAGAATCTCCCATACATAAGCAGAGAGAAACAGGGTCAGAGATGTTCACTGAAGCATGCATTTATAATAGTGAAAACCTAATTTTCCATGAGTAGGAAAAGTAATAAATAGTGATACATTTCCACTCTGTCAAGTGGTAGATCCCTAGGCCAGTCTTGACCCAAGAGGCTGCTGTGGATGGGAACTGTTGCACACCATAAGAAAAAAAAAGATAAGATTCTACATTGTGTTTTTAAAATGGTTTTGCAGCAAGTATGACCAAATTTTGATAATCATTGAATCTTGGAGATAAGTGTACAGGTTTCATTTTACTAGTCCTTCAACTTTTATATTTGTTTAAAATTTTTTCATGATAAAAATAGAAAAAAGAAAGGAAGACGCTCCCACTAACCAAAGATGAAACGAGTTTAGTATCAAAAAGAATAAAGATTGCAATGGATTGAAACACAAATATATCAAAATCCATAAATTGATAATAATATCCCACTAAAAAAAAGAAAACAACTCACTGGTCACCTTGAGAAGCTGCTTATGCAACACTCATTATTTTGAAAATTGCTAAAGAGAATGTTTTTCTTGCACGGACTTTATTTCAAGTGAACCAAACAGCTGATGAGGCAGACAAATCATAGGTAATAAATGCCGAAGAGATGATATAATTAGAAAATCATCATTGTGCAACCCTAATAAAATAATGATTATTATTTGCTGCTAAAACCATTAGGTAAAAGGCTTGTGGGATCACTTTAAAATGGATGAAATAGGCTGACACCAAGTTGAATCCTCTGTGTAATTTTAACATCACTAAAAGAGAGGCAAGACTACAAAAAAACAAAAAAAGATAATGTTGTGAAATCCTAATCCCCAGTACCTATGAATGTGACCTTATCTGGAAATAGAGTCTCTGCAGATGTAATCAAGTTAATCCAATGACTGGTGCCCCCACAAAAATCAATGGAAATTTGAACACAGACACAAAAAGAGGTGACAACGTACTGTGAGGACAGGCAGACACAACCCAGGAAGGCATGTGATCGTGGAGACTGAGACTGAAATAATGTGTCTATAAGCCAAGGAACAGCAAAGACTGCTAGGAAGCACCAGAAAGTAGAAGAAAGGCATGGGACAGCTTCTTCCTCAAAACCTCCAGAAGGAACTGATCCCACCAACACCTGATGTCAGAATTTTAGCCACCAGAACTGTGAGAGAATAAATTTCTGTTGCTGTAAGCCAACAGTATGTGGTACTTTGTTTTGGCAGCCCTGGGAAACTAACACACATCAAATCACTGCATTTTGGCTTCCTGTACTAACCTATGGATATTGACCATTAATTGACAAATCCAATGGCTCCACTTCATTACTCATCTTCTTTGCTCTCGGTAATATTTCACACTGTCAAGAATTTCTGCCTCAAAACTTTTTTTTTCCTTTGTTCCATAAACCTTTTTCTGGTTCGCCTACTCTCTCTTTCAGGCAGCTCTTTCTCAGTCTCTTTTGTTTCTCAGGATTCTACCTTTGATGTTTCCCAAGGTTTTGTCCCTGTTCTTCAATACTCTTTCTACATACTTTAC
Source organism: Orcinus orca (assembly GCF_937001465.1). Lineage (NCBI taxonomy): Eukaryota > Metazoa > Chordata > Mammalia > Artiodactyla > Delphinidae > Orcinus > Orcinus orca. Next base: position 83,626,930 of record NC_064564.1, on the reverse strand, counting down.
CTGAGTGAGCTCTTCTATTCCTATGACTCCAATTGCTACAAATATCTTGATAAATCCAAACTCTATACCCGACCTCATCATACCCTGAGCTTCAGATTCTCACATTAGGTTGCTTACCAGATGTTTCCTAACAGGTTGCTTACCAGACAAATTTTCTAATAGCCCAACATGCCCTAAAGTAAAAAAACTTATCTTTTCCCTCCACCACCACCAACAAAAACACTCCCCATTCTTGCTGGCCCAGGTTGAGCTGATTGTGTTCTATTCTGTGCACAAAACTCATCTCTGGAAATAAGTTAGGACAGCAGGACTAAGCAATGCAATAGTCTAAACATTCCTAAAAAGAGCACATAATAAGGATACATATCCAAAAATCTGGGAACAAGCAGGAAAAAAAGGCTTCTGCTCATCTGTGTAACAAGAGGACAGATTCCCTAGTATAAGCTTGCTCCCCAACAGTCTAGAGCCAGACTAGGGCCAATTCAGCCACTTCTGGGGGACAATGGGAAGAAAAGAAAAAGCAGACAGATCTTTCTAATAATAGGCAATCTTCTAGCTACCTTTTTTCGCTAATGCAGTTTAAATTCTTTCATTCTTCAACATGTTCCTGAGTCACTCCCTTAAAGCGTCCTATAAAGACACTCTTTACATTGTAAAAAACAGTTCCTACCTCATTGTCAGTTCCCAAGGCATTGATTTGCTCCAATTTGTAGGTCCAATATCTGGCTTCCTCCTCTGGGATATCTATCACAAAAAAGAAGAAACCACATTACCAGGCTAATAATTTAATCATAGGTTGATAATACTTTATTCAATCATACAATCTAAGTTAGAAGGGTGGTGGTGATGGACTAATTTTACTGATGGCTTGGTTCTTGCCATGAACATTATCTTGAATCTTCACAAAAACCAAAATAATATATTATTATTCCCAATGAATGAGAAGACAATATTGTTAAGATGTCAATACCTCCTAAAATGACTGAAAGATTCAACACAGTCGCTATTAAAATCCCAATATTTTTTTTACAGAAATATAAAACCCCATCCATATGGAATCTCAACAGACCCCAAATACCCAAAATATTCTTGAAAAGGAAGAACGAAGCTAGAGGACTCATACTTCCTTATTTCAAAACCTATTAAAAAGCTATAGTAGGACTTCCCTGGTGGCGCAGTGGTTAAGAATCTGCCTGCCAATGCAGGGGACACGGGTTCGAGCCCTGGCCCAGGAAGATCCCACATGCCACAGAGCAACTAAGCCCATGCGCCACTACTACTGAGCCTGAGCTCTAGAGCCCGCAAGCCACAACTACTGAGCCCATGTGTCACAACTACTGAAGCCCACGTGCCTAGAGCCCGTGCTCCGCAACAATAGAGGCCACAGAAATGAGAAGCCCGCACACTGCACCGAAGAAAAGCCACTGCTTGCCACAACTAGAGAAAGCCATGCACAGCAATGAAGAACCAAAGCAGCCAAAAATAAATAAATAAATTTTTTTGAAAAGCTATAGTAAATCAAAACGGTATGCTACTGACATAAAGACAGACATATAGACCAATAAAAGAGAATAAAGAGCCCAGAAATAAGCCCTTACATATATGATCAAATGATTTTTTTCAAGGGTACCAAGAACATTCAATGGGGAAAAGCATCCTTTCAAGAAATGGTGCTGGGACTTCCCTGGTGACGCAGTGGTTAAGAATCTGCCTGCCAATGCAGGCGACACTGGTTCAAGCCCTGGTCCGGGAAGATCCCACATGCCGCGGAGCAACTAAGCCCGTTGCCACAACCACTGAGCCTGCACTCTACAGCCTGTGAGCCACAACTACTGAGCCCATGTGCCACAACTACTGAAGCCCATGCGCCTAGAGCCCGTGCTCTGCAACAAGAAAAGCCACCGCAACAAGAAGCCCGTGCACCACAACAAGGAGTAGCCCCCACTCGCCACAACTAGAGAAGGCCCGTGCACAGCAACGAAGACCCAATGCAGCCAAAAATAAATAAATAAATAAATAAATTTACTTTAAAAAAAAGAGAAATGGTGCTGGCACTACTAAATATAAAATGGACAGAAAACGGGGACCTGCTGTACAGCACAGGGAACTATATATTTTGTGGTAACCTATGAGGGAAAAGAATCTGAAAAAAAACAGATGTCTATGTATTTTAACTGGATCACTTTGCTATACACCTGAAACTGACACAACATAGTGGATCAACTATACCTCAATTAAAAATTCAAAAATAAATAAAATCTTATTAAAAAAAATAAATTTTTTTTAAAAAAGAAAGAAAACATAGGCAGAACACTCTGACGTAAATCACAGCAAGATCTTTTTTGATCCACCTCCTAGAATAATGAAAATAAAAACAAAAATAAACAAAAGGGAACTAATGAAACTTAAAAGCTCTCACAGCAAAGGAAACCATAAACAAAATGAAAAGACAACCCATAGAATGGGAGAAAATATTTGCAAACAAAGTGAACAAAAAGGGATCAATCTCCAAAATACACCAACAGCTCATGCAGCTCAATATCAAAAAACAAACAACCCAATCAAAAAATGGGCAGAAGATCTAAACAGACATTTCTCCAAAGAAGACATACAGATGGCCAAGAGGCACATGAAAAGATGCTCAACATCGCTAATTATTACAGAAATGCAAATCAAAACCACAGTGAGGTATCACTTCACACCAGTCAGAATGGCCATCATTAAGAAATCTACAAAAAATAAATGCTGGAGAGGGTGTGGAGAAAAGGGAACCCTCCTATACTGTTGGTGGGAAAGTAACTTGGTACAGCCACTATGGTGAACACTATAGAGGTTCCTTAAAAAACTAAAAATAGAGCTACCATATGATCCAGCAATCCCACACCTGGACATATACCTGGAGAAAACCATCATTCAAAAAGATATATGCACCCCAATGTTCATTGCAGCACTATTTACAATAGCCAGGACACGGAAGCAACCTAAATGTCCATCGACAGATGAATGGATAAAGAAGATGTGGTACATATATACAATGGAATATTACTCAGCCATAAAAAAGAATGAAATAATGCCATTTGCAGCAAAATGGATGGACCTAGAGATTGTCATACTGAGTGAAGTAAGTCAGACAGAGAAAGACAAATATATGATATCACTTATATGTGGAATCTAAAAAACAAATGGTACAAATGAACCTATTTACAAAACAGAAATAGGGTCACAGATGTAGAAAACAAACTTATGGTTACTAATGGGGCGGGGAAGGATAAATTGCGACCTTGGGATTGACATATATATAAAATAGATAACTAATAAGGACCTACTATATAGCACAGGGAACGCTACTCAATAATCTGTAACGACCTATATGGGAAAAATCTAAAAAAGAGTCAATATATGTATATGTATAACTGATTCACTTTGCTGTACAGCAGAAACTAACCCAACATTGTAAATCAACTATACTCCAATAAAAATTAATTTAAGAAAAAGAAAGAAATGGTGCTAGGATAACTGAGTATCTACAATGCACAAAATGAAGGTGGACCCTTATTTAACATCATATAGGAAAATTAACAGAAAATGGATCAAAACCTAAATGCAAGACCCAAAACTGGAAAACTCTAAGAAAAAAACATAGGGCCAAAACTGCACAACCCTGGATTTAGCAGTGATTTCTTGGATAGGACACCAAAGGCACAGGCAACAACAACAAAAAATAGACAAATTAGACTTCATTAAAATTAAAAACTTTTCTGCATCAAAAGACAGTATCAACAGAATGAAAAAGTAACCCACAGAATAGGAGAAAATATTTGCAAATCATGTATCTGATAAGGGATTAATCCCCAGAATATATAAAGAACTCCTAAAACTCAACAATAACAAAAACCCAATTCAAAAATGGGCAAAGGACTGCTGGTGGGAATGTGAATTGGTTCAGCCACTATGGAGAACAGTATGGAGGTTCCTTAAAAAACTACAAATAGAACTACCATATGACCCAGCAATCCCGCTACTGGGCATATACCCTGAGAAAACCAAAATTCAAAAGGAGTCATGTACCAAAATGTTCATTGCAGCTCTATTTACAATAGCCCAGAGATGGAAACAACCTAAGTGCCCATCATCGGATGAATGGATAAAGAAGATGTGGCACATATATACAATGGAATATTACTCAGCCATAAAAAGAAACGAAATTGAGCTATTTGTAGTGAGGTGGATGGACCTAGAGTCTGTCATACAGAGTGAAGTAAGTCAGAAAGAAAAAGACAAATACCGTATGCTAACACATATATATGGAATTTAAGAAAAAAAATGTCATGAAGAACCTAGGGGTAAGGCAGGAATAAAGACGCAGACCTCCTAGAGAATGGACTTGAGGTTATGGGGAGGGGGAAGGGTGAGCTGTGACAGGGCGAGAGAGAGTCATGGACATATACACACTAACAAACGTAGTAAGGTAGATAGCTAGTGGGAAGCAGCCGCATGGCACAGGGATATTGGCTCGGTGCTTTGTGACAGCCTGGAGGGGTGGGATAGGGAGGGTGGGAGGGAGGGAGACGCAAGAGGGAAGACATATGGGAACATATGTTTATGTATGACTGATTCACTTTGTTATAAAGCAGAAACTAACACACCATTGTAAAGCAATTATACCCCAATAAAGATGTTAAAAAAAAAAATGGGCAAAGGACTTGATAGATGTTTCTCCAAAGAAGATATAAAAATAGCCGAAAAGCACATAAAAAGATGCTCAATCATTAGGGAAATACAAGTCAAAACTACAATGAGATACCACTTCACACCCATTGGGATGGCTACTATCAAAAAAACAGGGGAAAAAACCAAAAAAAACAAAATAACAAGTGTTGGCGAGGATGTGGAGAAATTGGAACCCTCGTACACTGTTGGTGGGAATGCAAAATGGTACAGCTACTATGGGTAACAGTATGATGATTCTTCAAAAAATTAAAAATAGAATTACCATATGATCCAGAAATTCCACTTCTGGGTATGTACCCAAAAGAACTGAAAGCAGAATCTCAAAGAGATATTTGCATACCCATGTTCACAGCATTATTCATAATAGCTAAAATGTGGAAGCAACCTAAGTGCCCATCAATGAATGAACAGATAAGCAAAATGTGATATACACATACTAGGGAATATCATTCAGTCTTAAAAAGGGAGCAAATTTTGACATACGCTACAGCATAGATGAACCTTGAGGATATTATGCTAAGTGAAATAAGCCAGTCACAAAAAAACAAATACTGTATGATTCCAATTGTATGAGGTACTTAGAGTAGTCAAAATTGGAGATAGAAAGTAGAATGGTGGTTGCCAGGGGCTGGGGGCAGAGGGGAATGGGGAGTTACTGTTTAATGGGTATAGAGTTTCAGTTTTGCAAGATGAAAAGAACTATGGATATGAATAGTGGTGATGGTTCCACAGCGTTATGAATGTATTCATACCACTGAATTGTATCTTTTAAATGGTTGAGATAGTTAATTTTATGTTACATGTATTTTACCACAATAAAAAAAGAGTAAAGAAAAATGGTACACATACCCTCATTATATATATTTAAGATGGACTATAACAACTTCCAAAAAAAATGCAACATCTTTTAAAAACATCAAATGTGGGCATCCCTGGTGGCACAGTGGTTAAGAATCCACCTGCCAGTGCAGGGGACACGGGTTCGAGCCCTGGTCCGGGAAGATCCCACATGCCGCAGAACAACTAAGCCTGTGCGCCACAACTACTGAGCCTGCACTCTAGAGCCCATGGGCCACAACTACTGAAGCCCGTACGCCTAGAGCCTGTGCTTCACAACAAGCAAAGCCACCGCAATGAGAAACCCACACACCGCAAGGAAGAGTAGCTCCCGCTCGTTGCAAGTAGAGAAAGCCCGCGTGCAGCAATGAAGACCCAACGCAGCCAAAAAGAAAAATAAAATAAAAATTTAAAAATCATAGTTGATTTGGCTCCAGAGCCTGGGCTTTTAATTTAAACTGTAATATATTTAACCACTCCTCTTGTTGGGTACTTAGATTGTTCAAAGTTTGTACTATTATAAATAGTACTGCAATAAACATCCTTGTAGCTCTGTATTTTTCTCCTTAAAACTATTTTGAGGGGTGAGGTAAGTAATACATGCACAATGGTTTAAAAAGTTACTCAGGGAAAATTAGGTCTCCCTCACAATCAGTTATCTTTCTTTCTTATAGGGTACCACAATTAATGCTTTCTTGTATATCGTTCCAGGGGCAGTCTTTGAATCTATAAGCATATATGTAGACCCCCAACCCCTATTAAAAACACAAATAGTAGCATATTCTAACACATTCACTGTCCCTTGCTGTTTTCTACTTAACAATGTATCTTGGTGAATTTGTTCTACATCAGAACTTATAGAGCAGCTCTTCCTCCTCTCTCACTTATTTTCAACAAGTGCAAAGTAAACCATTTTATGGCTGAGGAGTGCTGTACAAATTAGGTAGTAAATTACTTGAAGGTTTTATTATAAGACTTTGAAATATTGCCACCAATTGCTGAAGAGCGGTTTGAGGGGAAGGAGGTGAAATTTTGGATAGGAGGGACAAAGGAGAAAGGACTGTATTTGATTCCTTCATGTGGATTACTAAAAAGTGTACCTGTTTAAATGTCACCAAAGTTGACCTGATCCATATTTTGTCTCAGTGTTTCTCTTTTGTGCTGAATATATGGGTACGTTTGATTTTCTTTTTTAATTTTTTTTTATTATTTTTTTTTTTGCCAAATCAGAAAAAAAAAAAAACCATTTAAAGTCTCTAGAAATGGTCCTAAGAGCACACAGCAAATGAAGAAATATATATTCAAGAAAATCTACTACAACTTTAAGAATAGCCAATTTCTGCTGTATTTGAACCAAGACCCATCCCCACCCACCCCCCTCCCAATTCAACAAGACAGAAACTCCATTCCAGACTAGTATAGCTGAGAACACAGCATTAAGAATACAAGCAACTAAGCCACAAGCAAGAACTCCAATTGCTTTTCTCTTCACCTGCAACTTGGCCTACAGACACACAAGAAAGTCTTCTTTTCTATTTTTCTGAAGTAATAGTTGCTCTGAGTTTAGTTATTTCTGAGCTTACTGGAAAATCATGCCATTTTTGCTCAAATCACCATAAGGTACAAGATATAAATCGACTGAAATCATAAGACAGCAGCAACAACAATAGTATACATGCATATCAGTAAACAGTCAAAATTAAAACTGAATAAAGTTAAATTAAACAAGATACCAACATTTAAAAATTGGGAAATTACAGGGGCTTCCCTGGTGGCGCAGTGGTTGAGAGTCCACCTGCCAATACAGGGGACACGGGTTCGTGCCCCGATCTGGGAGGATCCCACATGCCGCGGAGCGGCTGGGCCCGTAAGCCATGGCCGCTGAGCCTGCTCATCCGGAGCCTGTCCTCCACAACGGGAGAGGCCACAACAGTGAGAGGCCCGCATACCGCAAAAAAAAAAAAAAAAAAAAAATTGGGAAATTACAAAATGTTGGCAAAGATATGCAGAAAAGAGACACCTGAGACATAGTTGGCAGACATATAAACTGGTACAATCTTTTTTTTTTTTAACACAAGCAACTTGGCAGTACTAGGAAGAGTAACGATACACATACCTTGTGACCTATTCTTTATTTAATTAATTTTTATTGGAGTATAGTTGGTTTACAATGTTGTGTTAGTTTCTACTGTACAGCAAAATGAATCAGCTATACATATACATATATCCCCTCTTTTTTGGATTTCCTTCTTTTAGGTCCCCAGAGTAGACTTGCCTGTGCTTTACGCAGTATGTTCTCATTAGTTATCTCTTATACATAGTATCAGTAGTGTATATATGTCAATCCCAATCTCCCAATTCCTTCCACCTGCCCTGCTTTCCGCCTTGGTATCCATACTGTTTGTTCTCTACGTCTGTGTCTCTATTTCTGCTTTGCAAATAAGATCATCTATACCGTTTTTCTAGATTACACATATATGCATTAATATACGATATTTGTTTTTCTCTTTCTTTCTGACTTACTTCACTCCGTATGACACTCTCTAGGTCCATCCACATCTCTACAAATGACCCAATTTCGTTCCTTTTTATGGCTGAGTAATATTCCATTGTATACATGTACCACATCTTCTTTATCCATTCCTCTATTGATGGACATTTAGGTTGCTTCCATGTCCTGGCTATTGTAAGTAGTGCTGCAATGAACATTGGGGTGCATGTGTTGTTTTGAATTATGGTTTTCTCTGGGTATATGACCAGTAGTGGGATTGCTGGGTCATAGGGTAGTTCTATTTTTAGTTTTTTAAGGAACCTCCATACTGTTCTCCATAGTGGCTGTACCAATCTTCTTTCCCATCAACAGTGTAGGAAGTTTCCCTTTTCTCCACACCCTTTCCATTATTTCTTGTTTGTAGATTTGACCTATTCCTTAAATTCTACTTTAAGGAATTTATCCTAGATTCATAAATGGGCATAGATAAAGCTGTTCATTACAGTGGTATATCAAAAAAAAACTGGAAACAACCTACATGTCAATCAATAAAGGATTGCAAAAAAATAAAGGATTGGTTAGATAACTTATGATATAAAGCAGCTGTTGAGATCAGCAAGATAGATCTTAAAGTATAACATGAAATGATGTCCAAGATAATATGCTTTAGTTTATACAATACTATCACCATATATAGTACATAGAGTATGACCCAAATTTTGTCAAAATATATTTCTAGAGAAGAAATTTCTTGTGCCTAAACCAAGACACAAGAAAGTTAACAGTGGTTTATTTCTGCGGAATGCAAAGGAGGTCAAAAGAAGGAGGAAGAGAAACTTAACTTTTTATCTATGTACATTTCCATGCTATTTGAATTTTTATAAGGAACATGTATTTTTGTGTGATTTTTTTCTTTTTTCTTTTTTTTGGCTGTGTTGGGTCTTCATTGCTGCGTCAGCTTTCTCTAGTTGTGTTGAGCCGGGGCTACTCTTCGTTGTGGTGCATGGGCTACTCATTGCAGTGACTTCTCTTGTTGCGGAGTACAGGCTCTAGGCGCAGGCTCAGTAGTTGTGGCTGGCAGGCTCTAGAGCACAGGCTCAGTAGTTGCAGCGCACGGGCTTAGTTGCTCCACAGCACGTGGGATCTTCCCGGACCAGGGCTAGAACCCTGTCCCCTATGTTGGCAAGTGGATTCTTAACCACTGAGCCACCAGGGAAGCCCTTTTTGTGTGATTTTTAAAATTACTTTGTAAATTACTATTCTATTTATTAGTGCTACTTCAATGCTTAAATTAACAAATCACAAGGTATATATTCACTTCAAGGCAATAAATGTTAAAATATTATCAAAAGAATAAATCATTGATATTCTCTGACAAGCAGGTATTTTATTATAATAAATAGTTATAAGAAACTAAATGACTTGAAAAGAATGCTTTCAGAGTGGATTCTTTAATGAGCACCATTCTAGAGTCTACTTTGCACATTCCTGAGCTAGGTGTTACAGGGAATGGAGTGGAAGACAGAATGCCCTGAAAGGATATGGCTGACAAAAGACACAGTAAGACAACAACTAACAAACAATTTCAAACAATGTGGTAAAAAGTATTAAATGTTTTTTAAAATCTAATCAGACTCACCAAAAGGCAACTCAAATCTTGCATCCAGCAAAATTTTATGGGGAGTTGGGTTTTTAGTTCCACAGATCTCATCATCTTTCATTAATGTCTCTGCCTCCAACGTGGACCATTCCCCAGGCCCTTCCTAGAAAAGAGATCTAAGATTAAACTTCACTCTTTCATGACTCCCCTCTTGGTTAAAGGGCCAAGTCTTTTTCTCTCATTTTCCTTGTCAGAGGGCTTCTGAGGGCCATTCACATATCCTAATGAGGCAAACACATCAGAGTCGCCACCTGCCTCTGCTGTATGTGGCTTCTGTTCTCCCTCTTCGGTGGGAGAGCAGCTTTCACTGTGCTCAGCTTTCTGCCAGCCCACCGAGGATAGAATTTCCAGAGCGCTAAACTCAAAAACAAAGCATCTCCATGGATCAATATTTAATCTGTACAATACTTAATGACTATGTCACTTAATGTGTCACTATTTCTAATCACTAAAGAGCTAGTAACATGGCTAGTTAAGTTCACCTGAACTGGGACCACAGTGAAAATATTCAAAGTGAGTGTCATAGGGAAATTATGCTGAGTTATGTTCTAATCTGGTAAAGTGGAGTGGAAATACAGTCTTGAAAATAGTGTATTAAGACAAGTGTGATTACCAATTGCCAAGCCTGTAGTTCCTTAAACTCTGTTAGGGTTATATGTGGAAGAAGGAAGACTGAAATCAGGTCCCTGGGATAGGTGACTCAAAGAGCTGGCTGAGGAAGTTTAATGGGACTCCTCTCAGAACAGTGTCTTAGAGGGAATGCAGAAGCCACAGGTATCCTAGATCGATCTCTCTCTCTCTCTCTCTCTCTCTCTCTGTCTCTCTCTCTCACACACACACACACACACACACACACACACACACACACACACACACTCACTCACTCTCTCTCTCTCTCTCTCTCTCTCTCCCCCCACCCCTCTCTCCCCCTCCCTCGCACTCCCCTCCTTCACCCTGCTGATCCCACCCACCCCACCACCACCACACACACACAGAGTACTTAGAAGGGGCTATCTACCTGATAAGGCTAAATAGGTACTCTGGCACCTCTGAGTTCAGTCACAGGGCAGAGGGAAGGCCTTAGATAAAATCCCCTGAACCTCTCGGTGACATTAGGAATAAGCTGGTTTTATGTCCTCTAATTAGGAAGGGGGCAGAGAAATCTGAGATATATGGATGAACATTAGCTGAATGGAGCTAGGACGCAGAGAAGCAAGGGCTAGAACCCTACCTCCAAATGGGCAATGCACTGACTGACCTCATCTGACTGACGAATTGTCTTCAGTGCAATCCACACAGTCCCCACCATGGTGTCCCAGATCAGTCCTTTGTTCCATACTTCCACACTTAGACCCAGGTCCAGACGACTAATCTCACTGAAGGAAAGAAGAAAGCCCTTTTTTAGAAAACCAGGTAATATGAAAGAAACATCTACATCTCCTGTTTTGCTATACCTTGAGTATGTCCTGATCAAGATCCTGTCATCAGGGAAAAATCAAAATGTCCCTAATCCTGCAACCACTCTTTAGGTTCCCAGAAACCTATGTAGGGTATGCACAGAAAAATGCCTCTGTCAGTCTGTCCCCTCTCCTTTGGAGCTACAATCATTGTTAGACTAATACAGTTTCACAAGAACAATGAAGCCAAGCAATGAGGGCATTACTGCCAGGAATGTCTGCCTACAATCTCCAAACTTAAGCAACAGTTTTATATGTTTTATTGTAATACTAGCACTGGCTGCAACTTATACCTCTGGATACAGGGAACTCTGAGGAAAAAGCAAGGCTTCTTTATGACAAATATGAAAGGGAATCCAAGCAAAAGTAAAAGGGCCCATGAGAAGATCTAAGTTTGATGGGAACATGTGGTCAGAGGCAGGTGAGGGACACTGGAGTGTGCTAGTTCATTATCAGTTAAAGCAGGTACTGTCACTGATAAACAAAATGATCACAGGATAATGATAAACACAATGATTTTCCTGTAATAATAACTAGGAAAAATTATTTTAAAAGAAATTATTCCAGGGAGCCAGGTGACCACTAAGCAAAAGCAGTGCCATACATGGAAGAATATCAGCTTGGAAGGGCTAACTCAAAAACAATTATGGACTTAAGGTGGAACAAGCAAACGCTTATGTTAGTGCTAAAAACATTCTCCAGAAAGCTCCTATGGAAGCACAGGGTTATTTGAGGGGAAATGCAAGAAAGATGAGAAAAGGCCAATTCCCTCAGGAAAAGCAGAAAGGTATTCTCAGGAAAACAACAGCTATTCATCACATGTAGAAGTTTCAAGTTTGTGCTTTAGAGATAGCTTGGCTTCCCTGTTGTACTATTAAGATACATGTTATCAGATTCACTAGTTTGGGATGTGGCCTTATAGCCATAAAATTCATATCAAGTGTGTTGAAAACAAGTGAAGCAAAGCAAATTTGCCCCTTTTACATAAATACAGCAGAACAGAAAAGTACTGAGTTCATTTTTTTCATTTACGTTCACTGACATGTACAATTCATATGGCTTGGTACATTGGGGAAGACACACAATATAGGACCTAGCTCCCATCTCTAAAAACTTCCAAGCTATCTGGAGAGCTATTCAAAACCAAAAAGTAGGTGACCAAACCCAGCCACTATGTTAGGGCATTCACAGGGGGGAAACTGAGCTTTTGGCCCACAGTTTCATTCAGCCTAATTAACTGATTAGCCTTGGGAAAATATATGTAACAACCCCAAATCTTTTGAATCTGGAAAAGAAAAATTGCTTGGGGATACGTACACAATATTCCCAAAGCAAGTCCCAATAGCTAAAAGAAACAGCCAGAGGTCTTTCTTTACAGCTTGACTTGGACAGATAAAGAAGAAAATCTGTTCTTCAGGGAACTCTGGGGAATAAAGCCCAAACAATGAGGATATTTTCTGTGAGAAATCTCTTATCTACATCTGCTCAAATGGCCCAACTAAGAGAAGTCAGAGAGCTCTGTTTATGCCTCATCCCCAGAGCTCTGGGGAAGTTCCTGTTCTGTTAACTCAATCAACAGTATATGTGCACACATGTATACAAGATTCTGAGCGAGGCAAATTCACAGTAAGTGAAGATGCCCTCCTTGCCCCTAAGAAATGAACAATCTAGTCCTGGAAATAGGACAAAGAAATACTAAAGATAAATGAGAAGTACCAAAATGAATATTAGATACTACCACATAATACAATAGGGAGAAAAAAAAAAGGAGAAAGGGGAACAAGTGACCAGCAATGGAGTTACCAGTGACAGAAGAGCAGGATAGGAGGAATAAGGAATAGGAGCCGTAAGGTGGATAATGTAGCTAATAAAACCTGTGTGCAGAAGGAGAGAGGACAAAATTCACACAGCATCTCAAGGTGGGAGACAGAAGAAAAGTCACACATACCACAGTAGGGTTGAAAGAGTAAGTGCTATGGGAAACTGGAAAATAAACAAGTTAGAATAAAGCTACTATGCTGATGAGAGACTGCAGAAGATTGATATGTTTCACATGCTGGGAACAGTTATAACAGCGAGTGATTATTACAGCCAACTGGAAATCAAAAGAAAGCAGGATTGCTAAGTTTATATACCACAGCCAGAACTGTGGTATGGCTAACAGGGAAGAGACTTGAAAAAACTGTTCATAGTTGACTTTACACGAGTGAAGAAAAAACAAATGGTCTCACTCTGATGTCAATATAACAGATAGGAATAAATGAGGTTCATAATCTTGAGAGAGGGGCCACCAGTGAGAAATCTGACACCACTAGCCTCTTCTTGAAGCCCCAGTTCTTCAGCTTCCAGGACACTACTATCTCGTTTCTCCTTCTTGCTCTCTGTTCACTCCTTCCTAGTCCTCTTTATCCCCTCTTTAAATGCTGGTGCTCTCCAGGCTCAACCCCAGGCCCTTTTCTCACCCAACACACTCTCCCTAAGCTTTCTCATCTATGCCTATGGCTTTAACTGACCAAAATATTTCTCCAACCCCGGCTTCCATGAGTACCAGGTTCAAGTTTCTAACTTATCTTCTGTAACTTTCTTCTTACCTGTCCTATAAGAACTTCAAATATAAGCTTGTTCATAACTGATATATTATTGTCTCCTATCCTAATGAGTAGCTCACCACTCACCCAATCATCCAAGACAAGTCTTGGTTCTACCTCCTTAACATCTTCCATCCATCCTTTTCTATCTATCCTTCTGTTACTGTCTTAGCCCAAACCCTCATAATCTTAACCTTTAACTATTATAATAAAGTTTCCTAAATGGTACTATAAAAAGCAATATATTAAAAGCCCAGAGGATTGGAATGTTTCCCCATAAAAAGAGTCATCCTATATCTGAGATGGACTATAAAACTCGCAAAGCAATTTCACTTCAATCACAAATTTCACTGCAATTTTAATACATTTTCTTGGTTGACCCCCTTGTGCCCACCTTCCCAAAAAATAAGCATAACCTTGTAAGCAAGAGTAGACCTTTACAGATAAGGAAACTGACACTCAGAGAAGCTAAGTGATTTGGTCAGCCCTTCAAAATGATATTGTACATTTTTGTTCCCTTTCCTAGAGCAGAAAAAAAATTGCTGAAATTTAAGAGGAAAAAAGGAAATAGCAAGTTTTTAAAGCCAGAGCTTACAATCATAATATACTAAACTTTGTGTCATATGCAAGCAATTCTACTAATATTTACTCATTTTTATTAATTAGATGAAGGTAGAATTTTACTCCGTAAAGCAAAAGGATCATAAGCACAGACATCCTCATCTTCGAAAGCAGGTGACTTGGAAACACAAACACAGTCCTCACATGCATAACCACATTCCTTCAAGAAGCCTTCTGAGAATCAAAGAAAGATTAAGTTAGGTTTAATATCATGCTCAGTATGTTATACTATACCTAATTCTGACCACTAGGAAAATCTGACTAGGTAGTGTTTTCACCCATGTAAACTGAGCGTTTACTCGAATTCATAATTCGCCTCTGAAAATAGATTACAAATCGGGAGACAACAAAACTGCAGATGTACTTTACCTACCACACACCTCATTTGTTCCTTTCTCTAGTTTTCAAAAAGAATATTTAACATGCTATTAAAATGTGTTTTTAAATATTTAACGTATTTTATAAGTCTTAGATATACACAAAATCTTCAGCCTCTACTTGTTTAATCCAATGTGATTACCTTGGAAATATTGTCAAATGTTGTAGGCATGCTGCTGCTGCTGCAAAGTACTTACAACATAAAATCTTGTTCCCAGGAAGGTTGATCGCCACGGACTGCTACAGTTGTGCTCTTCACATTTTGCACTTTCAGGGTCACATATGTGTTAAATTTGTCTTTGAAAAAATGCAAACCAAAGATATAATACTTAGTGCTCAGATGGTTATCCAGTCTCACAAAGCCCTTGGAATTAAGTAATGTCCATATTACAGTATATATAAGAAAAAATGGAATTATATATTGTACAATATAGCATCATTCTAAGCAGAGAGGTACAGAAAAATTAGAAAACACACACTATTTTCAAAAGCATAATCTACAATAGTGTTTTTCAAATTTAAGGACTATATTTTATATTTGACCAGTAGATACACATATATATACATATAAACAAAAACAAAAGCTTTATGAAATACAAGATGTGATACATTGATATTTTTATTCTAATTTTTAAAATATTAATCATAATTAACTAAATTGACTTTATAGCCCACCTGCAGTTTGAAAAAATAATAATCTAATTGATCTTACAGGAAAGATAAGATATGCAAATTAATAAAATGTATAAAGAAATAAGTACCACAGAGAAAGCGAAAAAGTGCTAAAGGAAGGCAGAAGAAGAAAGAGTTACCTCTATTTGTTTACAGGGACAAGAATTGAGGAAAACTCCTCATAAAGGAAATGGATTTCAAGCTTTATCTATTCACCCTGGCCTAAAGCACAACTTACATTAAAAATATATATATTATCACAGAGTCAGAAAAAGGAAATTCTCTAACCCGAGAGTATAAATTGAGTATCAAACAAAGGTAGGCGGTCTGGATCTCAAAACTCAGAAATCTGACCTAAGACTTAACACAGCACATTTTGTTACTTCCTTTGTATCAGCCATGATGAGGGACACTGAATTGAGAGTTCACTTCTCTATGTAAGAAGTTAATCATAATTTTATAAAATGAAAAAAAAAGACTATCATTTTTGACTCATCAAATTGCCAAAGATTGCTTAAAACAATTACCTATGTTAAAGGTGTGAGAAGATGGGCACTGTCATGCACTTCTAGCAGAAGGTAAATCTTTCTCTTAAGTATCATAAAAAACTATGTAGTCTTATACCTACAATTATTCTACAATTATACCAAAGATATATGAGGATACAAGCCCACCCACATGAGGGAATTCCCATCCATATTTGGTAGTAGCAATGCAGTATACCCCTAAGCTGTTTTCTATCAGGATTCTGTACTCCATTCCCCATGTCCAACCATAGCTGACCAGACCAAAAGGAGATGCCACCCAAAAGCAGCCAGCCAATTCATAAGCTGACCAAAAGCTGAGACCAATATGATTCCCTCTCAAAAGATTTTCAGTAGGGAAAACAAAGAAATAGTAACAATTGATTGGTGCTGAAGTTTGAAGGAGAGGCATATAAATTCTATTGGAGCAGCCACTATGGGGTGTGTGCAAGACAGGTAAGCATAAAAAGCCTGCTGGATGAGAAAGGAGAGCAGAAAAGCTTTTCAGAAAGAAGAGAAGCCCTAACCCAGAGCCACTGGAGAGAGCAGTAGGCCCAGAAACTGCTTTAGTTCCTGTTGCACCCAGATCTGGTTTTTCAGATTTTCTTGGGTTCCCAATCGTGGTTTTTTCCCCATAATCCACAGTACCCTCCTTTTGCCCACAGAAGGAACTAGAGTAAGTCTTTATAACTAACTTGACATTCAGTTAAGAAAATGTATATTAAACTAAGGAGATACCATTTTCACCTTCAGATGAGCAAAGATTAAAAAGTTTCATATTATCTAACGTTGATAAGAATTTGGGAAAACAGACACCCATACGCTTTTGGTCTGAGTATAAGCAAAATTTTTCAGAAATGCAATTTGGCAGCAGCTACCAAATTTGTTTAAAATACGTACCTTTGGCCCAACAATTCTCTACTTCTAGACTCTAGCATACAGATACATTTTCAAAAGCAGGCAATGTTAAATGTACAAGAACATTTATTGCTTATAATAGCAAAAAAATTGAAATGACCTGAATATTCAATAAGGGACCTAGGGTACAACAAAATTCTGGACACTTTTTTTTTTACAGTAGGTTCTTGTTGGTTATCTGTTTTAAATATAGTAGTGTGTGTACAACTCTTTGAAAGAAAGAACCAGATATATGTATACACACATATACACAAGAAAAGACTTTCATGGTATGTTGTTGGAAAAAAAGCAGGTTGCACAAAGACATGTGTAGCTGATCCATTAGTGTATACATGCACATACACAGTAAAACTCTGAAAAGGTATATAAAAGCCTCAAAATAGTTGCTTTTGAGAAGCAGAATTGAGTTGGCCAAGAGGTAAGGAGACTAACTTTTCACCAGATTGATATAGATTTCTTTAATGTTTTACGACAGCACTGTTTTTTTTCCACTTTTTGAAGTGTAACTGGCAATTAAAAATTGTATATATTTAAGGTGTACAACTTGATTTTATATATGTATACAGTGTGAAATAATCACCACAATCAAGCTAATTCACATTCCTCACCACCTCATAATTAGCATTTTCTGTGTGTGTGTGTGTGTGTGTGTGCGCGCGCGTGTGTGTGTTGAGAACGCTTAAGACCTACCCTCTTAGCAAATTTCAAGTATACAATACTTGTTAACCATAGACACATTGCTGTACATTAGCTCTCCAGAAATAATTCATTTTGCATAACTTAAACTTTGTACCCCCTTGACCAATCTCTTCCCATATTGATTTTTAATTAATTTAATGAACTTAGTGAATTTAACTAATTTAATCAATGAATCAAATGAAATTAATGATTTTTTGAAAGAATGTTTTTAAATCACAGCAAGTATGGGGAGAAGAACATAATAATTAAAGGCTGGCCTTACCTGGTGAACCCTGGAACTTGGCTCTTTTAACTGCAAGAGAGAAAAAAAGGACACCGTGAAGAATTCTTGCAAGTTAATTTATTTAACCAGCATTTATTGAGTAACTACTATGTGCCACTAGAGTTAGGACTAGATTTTTAAGTCTAAGTCATTAGAGAAAAGAAGCTGGGACTTCTGATCAAAGCCTGAATGCAGAGAGTTAGAAGGGCCCTTAAAAGTCATCCAATCTAATCTCATACTCCATGCAGAAATCTCTTACAGCTTCCTGACAAAGAGGTAGAGGGAACTAAATTACTCCTACGGCACCCAATTTCATGTCAGATAACTTTCTAAGGTTTAAATTATTTATGTTCCTTATTTAAAACCCATCATAGGAACTTCCTCATTCCACTCATGCCAAAAGAAGACCTTAACAGGCCAGATCTGGACAACAGTTTGTTTTTGTTTTTGTTTTTGTTTTTTTTGCTGTACGCGGGCCTCTCACCGCCGCGGCCCCTCCCGTTGCGGAGCACAGGCTCCGGACTCGCAGGTCCAGCGGCCATGGCCCATGGGTCCAGCCGCTCCGAGGCATGTGGGATCCTCCCGGACCAAGGCACGAACCCGTGTCCCCTGCATCGGCAGGCAGACTCTCAACCACTGCGCCACCAGGGAAGCCCAGGACAACAGGTTTTAAACAAGAGTGAGAAGTAACTTCTTTCTGGGAATAAGCAGATATCAAGAAGAGTTCCTGTCCAAATTAAAGGTATCCAAACTGGAAGAGAAGAGGTAAAATTGTCATTATATGCAGATGACATGATACTAAATATATACTGAAAACTCTAAAGACTCCACGCAAAAACTATTAGAACTGATAAATGAATTCAGCAGGGTAGCAGGATACAAGATTAACATACAGAAATTGGTTGCATTTCTTTACACTAACAATGAAATATCAGAAAGGGAAAGTAAAGAAACAATCCCTTTTAAAATCACATCAAAAAATACTTAAGAATAAACCTCACCAAGGAGGTGAAAGACTTATACACCAAGAACTATAAAACATTGATAAAGGAAATTGAAGAAGATTTAAAGAAATGGAAAGATATCCCATGCTTTTGGATTGGAAGAATTAATATTGTTAAAATGGCCATACTACACAAAACAATCTACAGATTTAATGCAATCCCTATTAAACTAAATTACATTTAGTTTAATAGAACTAAATGTAAGAGCTAAAACTATAAAACATCTAGAAGAAAACATAGGAGAAAATCTTACTGGCCTTGGGCGGTTAGGCAAAGATTTCTTAAACTGGATACAAAAAGCATGAAGTTTAAAAGAAAAAAATTGATAAACTAGACTTCTTCAGAAGTTAAAACATGTATTCCTCAAAAGACTCTGTTAAAAAGTTACAGACCAAGAGGAAATATTTGCAAAATGTATCTGATAAGACTGATAAAGGACTATAAAAAAAACTCAAAACTCAATATTAAGAAAGCAAAGAACCCATATTTTTAAAATTGGACAGAAGATTTGAACAGACACTTCACCAAAAAAAGATACACAGGTGGCAAATAAGCACATGAAAAGAAGCTCAATATCATTATTCATCAAGGAAATGTTAATTAAAAACATAATGAGATAGCACTATATACCCACTAGATGATCTAAAATTTACAAATCTGACAGAACCAAGCATTAATGAGGATGTGGACCAACTAGAACTCTCATATATTGCTGATGAGAACACAAAATGAAACAATCATTTTGGGAAACAGCTTAGAAGTTTCTTACAAAGTTAAACATATTTATCATATATTCCAGCAATTAGTCTTCTAAGTATTTACCCCAGAGGAATGAAAATTTATGTCCACACAAATACTTGTACATGAATGTTCATAAGAACATTATTGATAACAGCCAAAAACCTAGAAAGAACCCAAATGTCCTGATAAACAAATTGTGGCATATCTATACAATAGTATACTACTCAGCAATACAAATGAAAGAGTTACTGATACACACAACAAAAAATGAATCTGAGAAGCAAATTTTGCTAAGTGAAAAAGCTAGACACAAGACTACATGCTGTATGACTCCATTTACATAACATGCTAGAAAAAGCAAAACCATAATAGAAAGTACAGCAGTACAAAGAAACTCAAGGAAACATTTTGGGGTGATGGAACTGTCTGTATCTCAACTATGGTCGTGTTTACATGACTATTTTATTGGTCAAAGATCAAAACTCCTAGCAGCAATCCCACACTTAGGAATTTACTCTATAGATAGATTCCACAGGTACAGAAAGAAGTTTATACCAGCTAATAAGTTGAAGCAATGTTTATAATAGCAAAAGATTAGGGGATTGATTAAATGTTAAATTATCTAAATGTGGCAAGCAAAGCTTTAGAATTTTCCGAAGAAAATATAAGGGAATGAATATCTCTGTATGATGGGTGAATGGATGGATGGATAGATATACAAGTTTTAGAATAAAAATCATGAAAGGAAAAACTGCATACCAACTTTGAGAGTGATTATATCTTGGGAGAGAAGGGATTGAGACTGTAAAGGATGCTTCAACTTTATCCATAATATACTATTTTTTTAACCTTAACTAATATGAAAAACATTAACATGTTAAATCTAGGTGGTGAGTACATGATTATGTAATATATTATTCTCTATACTTTTTTCTTTAAAAAAATTTTTATTCTTGCATATGACATGGTCCTCTATGTTGAGTAGATGATATGATCATTTATGTAGAAAATCTAAGAGAATCAACCAAAAAGCTTCTGGAACTAAATAAGCAATCATGGCACGGTTGCAAAATACAAGGTTACTGTACAAAAGTCAATCACTTTCCTATATATAAACAATGAACAAGTGAAATTTGAAGTTAAAAACACATTACCATTTATATAAATCTAACAAATAGGTATAAATCTAACAAAATATGTATAAGATCTCTATGAAGAAAACTACAAAACTGATGAAAGCTATCGAAGAATGAAATAGATATTCCATGTTCATGGATAGGAAGACTCAATATTGTCAAGATGTCAGTTCTTCTCAACTTGATCTTTAAGTTCAATGCAATCCTAATCAACATCCTAGCAAGTTACTTTGTGGATACAGACAAACTGATTCTAAAGTGTATATGGAGAGGATAAAGACCCAGAACAGCCAACTCAATACTGAAGTAAAAGAACAAAGTTGGAGGACTGACACTAACCAACTTTAAGACTTACTGTAAAGGTAATAGTAATCAAGACAGTATAGTATTAGGAAAAGAACAGACAAACAGATCAATGGAACAGAATAGAGAGCTAGAAATAGATCCATGTAAATGTAGTCAACTGATCTTTGACAAAGAAGCAAAGGCAATACAATGGTAGTAGCAATGATAGTCTTTTCAATAAATGGGGCTAGGAGAAATGGACATTTACATGTAAAAAAAATGAATCTAGACAAAGACTTCACAAAAATTAACTCCAAATGGATCATAGACCTAAATGTAAAACATAAAACTATAAAACTCCTAGAAAATAACATAGGAGAAAACAGATGACCTAGGGCATGTGATGGTCTTTTAGATACAAGAGGAATAATTCATGAAAGAAATAACTGATAAGCTGGACTTCATTAAAATTAAAAACTTCTGCTCTGTGAAAGACAACGTCAAGAGAATGAGGAAACAAGCCACATACTAGAAGAAATATTTGCAAAAGACACATCTGATAAAGGACTGCTATCCAAAATATACACAGAACCCTTAAAACTCAACAGTAAGACAACACACAGCCTGATTTTAAAATGAGCAAAAGACTTTAACAGACACCTTACCAAAGAAGATACAATGATGGCAAGTAACCATATGAAAAGATGTTCAACATCATGTCATTAGGGAATTATAGATTAAAACGACTATGTATAAAATGGTGTTAAACAAGAAGGAAAAACTGCATTAAATGGATGAGGTGGCTACTTGCCCTTTGGGCTCCCTAGTACCAAAAATACTCTTCCTCTTCTGAAGAAATCCCGAGAGACGGGAAGCAGAACCCTACGACTCACTGCAAAAGCCAAAGGCAAAAGACCTAGGTGTAGCAATCACATGCTCCCAACTTGAATCTTGAGGGACTGAAACGAAGTTGCAGAGCTGGTTAGAGAAAGTTGCAGAGAAGTTGGGATTCCAGTAGAAGAGCATGAATGTCTAAGGCAGTGGAGTTCTAAAGGACAACAGTTTACATCCAGTAATGTGAGAACACCAAAATGGACCATTCCTATTCTTGGATATTGGGGTTTTATGTCAATTTTCCTTTTTATCTCCATTTTACAGGTAAGAAGAAACTTGAGCTCAGAGAGGTTCTGTGGCTGGGTCACATTAAGAATCAACTGGGACCATCACATGGATTAAATGATGGCACTAGATAAAGGATTCAGGTCATCTGACTCTAAGTCTAGTTCTTTCCATTCCACCAGAATGCCACCATGGAGGCAGCTGGAGGAGGAGAAGAAAAAGAAAAAAACATAGTCACTACCCTAAGGAAGGTGAGAGAGACAGCAAAAACAATGCAAGCACATGGAGGAAAAGAGCTAAATATATAATTCACTGTCAACTTAGAAACCAAAATGTAATGTTAAGATAAAATATGCCAAAGAGAAAGGACAGATGAGTACGGTTGGGATTAATAACCAAAGCTGTTATCAAATAGATAGAAGTAGAACTGGGATTAAGGAAATGGATAAAACATAGATAGGCAAAGAGAAGAAGGAACAACATGAGAAAAAGGTACAGAGCAGTATTTCAGTCCAATGAGAGGCAAAACCCATTAGCCCCACAAAATCTCTAAGAGTTTGAGTGCCAGGTCCTGGGGGCTAGTCAGGCAAAAGGCTAAAACAAGGGTATTGTGGTATCCTAAATCCAGAACTTTTCCTATTTAATTTCTTCAAGAATAAATCTTTCTAAATCTCCTGCTTTGGAAAGACAGCATAAGGGAGGACAGAGGATACCAGGAGAGTCCAGAAATGAAGTAGATACATTTTGTTCCTTTTCAGTTTTTCCCAGGCATAGCCCATCTTTTTTATCATCACCTACTCCTCAACGAAACTGCACCAATATGCCTTCTCTCCCATCACTGTGTTACAATAAAGTCTTAACCTTTAAAATTACAGACTCCTTTGATAATTTAACAAAAGCTACACACCTGCTCTCCAGAAAAATGCAGGTACATCCACAAAACACTGTGCATATCAAGGGGAAATCCATGCAGGTTAAGATCATCTCCTAATAAAAATGCTTTTATTACCAATGTTGTTCTCATTAAATTTGTTTTATTAGTTATTTTCCTATTTTATATCTACAAAAGTCTGCTTTTACTAATTTGTCTTAGGTTTATTTGCTCTATTTAAATGGACTAATTACATGGTGTTTGCTCAATAAGTATCTCTTTGGAATTGGATGGAATCATTGCTAATTCAGGGTCTTCTCTAGCCCTTGAATAATAAACACAGGCCCTTGAGAGAAATCATAGAGGAAAATGTTTTTCTAAGTATTTGTCATTATGAAGATATACCATCTAAAAACTGAGTGTATTCCAATATTTCAATGATAACTTTTAAAAAGCTACATTAAGCCCATGGGAGTGGAGCAAAAGCTGCAGCTGCTAATGCCTAGGAACAAGGAGGTCTTGATTGTAGACTTGGTTCTGACACTTCATTACATGGGCCCTTAGACAAAAAGCATAACTATCTTAGGCCTCAAGGTTTTCAGATAGAAATGAAAATTCTGTCTGTTCTGGAAAATGAAGATTTTTGTCAATCCAGTTTCTGTAAAATGAGGGGAAGAGGAGGTAAAAGAAATGATGTGAAAGGACACTGAAACATAAAATATTCCAGTTACCATTTTTAAATTAACTATTTTCATAAATTACAATGTTTTGATGATCATATTACATGCACCAGATTTCAGTAAAATTCCAGCACAATTCACTCTTAAAGAAACATCAAATTGTGTTTGGTGTTACTTGCAAAATAAAATCCTCAGAATCCTGGTAGCCTAGTTTTACTAATTTATTCTGAATTTGGATACTAATACCTAGAGAGTAACAAAGACTGCTTCAGCTGTCACTACTTTAACCTTAGAATACTGTACTAAATTTGACATCCATTTTATTTTTCTTTACTGGTCATAATGTGTGCACATTTAAATATCAAATACTCTATAACTATAATGTTATTTTTAAAATCTTGATACCCGGTAAGGCAAGAGACGCCTGCCTAGTTCATCAGTGCCTTGACTACTCTTTTCTGCATCAGTTGAAATAACAAGGTTTTTTTCTCTTTGATTTTTTAATGTGGCTATTATATACATGGGTTTTCAGATGATAACCAAATCTCTTTAAGTTTTAGAATCAGATTGGCAAGTTCCCAAAAATTAATGTTGCGACTCTGATCAGAACTACATTTAAATCTACAAATGAAGAGACTGTATGTTTTTAAAATATTTAGGTTTCCTATACTTGAAAATAGCATGTCTCCCCATTTATTTACTCCTTTAATATCTTGTTTTATAATTTTCCACAAAATGGTCCCATATATCTTTTGTTAGATTTCTCTATGGCACTCTTTTTTGCTATTATAAATGGTATTTTTATTGCATAGAAATGCAGCTGACTTTTGAAAATTGATCTTGTATCTAATAATTCTGCTAAACTCAATTCTATTATTTATGCCTTGATTCTCCAGTTCCCTATGTAGAAAATCATATTATCTAAAATTATATTTTTTTCTCTTTTTAAACCTAAAATATTTTGTTTGTCTGATATTATTGCATGGGCTAGGCCTACCAATAAACTTTTGAATGTAAATAATGATAGCTGGCATCCTTGATTTTTTTCTGATTTTAAAGGGAATATTTTTAAGGTTTCAGTATTGAATATGATATTTGCTATAGGTTTTTCACTTTTTATTTTGAAATAATTATAGATTTGCAACAGACAGTTGCAAAAATAATAGACAGGTCCCATGTAACCTTCACCCAGTTCCCCCTAGTAGTTAAATCTTACATAACAAAACAAGGAAAGTGACATTGGTACAATGTGTATGGTTCTATGCCATTTATCACACGTGTAGATCCGTGTAAGAACCAGTGCAATCAAAATATAGAACTACTCCATCACCACAAAGATCTTTAGAGTTATACCTACCGCCTCCCCTCAATATCCCTAATCCCCGGTAACCACTAATTTGTTCTTCATCTCAATAATTTTGTCATTTTGAGAATGTTATATAAACAGATTCATACAAAATGTGATCTCTTGAGATTGTTTTTTTCCCACTCAGCGTAAGGCCCTTGAGGTGTATCCAAGTTGCATGTATCAATCATATAATTGGGTTATGCTTTTATATCTGCTCTACCAAACTCTGTCTTTTAATTGGTATGTAGACTATTTATATTGTATGTAATTTTTTAAATGTTAGGGCTTAAGTCTGCTATTTTGTGGGGGGTTTTGTTCTCAGTGGGGTTTTTTTTTTCTGTTTTCTTTTTCCTGCCTTCCTGTAGGTTACTTGAACACTTTTCAAGAACTGTATTTTGCTAATCATCAGGGAAACGCAAATCAAAACCACAATGAGATATCACCTCACACCTGTTAGAATGGCTATTGGCAAAACGACAAGAAACCACAAGTGTGGGTGAGGATGTGGAGAAAAGGGAACACTCGTGCACTACTGATGGGAATGTAAATTGGTGCAGCCACTGTGGAAAACAGTATGGAGGCTCCTCAAAAACTTAAAAATAGAATTACCGTATGATCCAGCAATTCCACTTCTGTGTATTTATCCAAGGAAAACGAAAACACTAATTTGACAAATATATGCACCACTATATTTATCGCAGCACTATTTACAATAGCAAACATATGGAAACAACCTAAGTGTCTATCGATGGATGAATAAAGAAGATGTGGTGTGTGTATACACACACACACACAATGGAATACTACTCAGTCATAAGAATAATAAAATCTTGCTATTTGCAACATGGATGGACCTTGAAGATGTTATGCTAAGTGAAATAAGTCAGAGAAAGACAAATACATATGATTTCACTTATATGTGGAACATAAAAAGCAAAAGAAATGAACAGACAAAACAAAACCACAGATACAAGCAACAGAATGGCGGTTGGGGAGGCATAAAATGTATGAAGGGGGTCAAGAGGTACAAACTTCCCATCATAAAATAAATAAGTCATAAGATGTGATGTACAGCATGATTACTATAGTCAATAACATTGTAGTATATATTTGAAAGTTGCCAAAAGAGTAAATCTTAAAAGGTCTCATCACAACAAAAAAATATTTTTTACAACTTTGGATGGTGATGGATGGTAACTACACTTACTGTGGTGATCGTATTGCAGTGTATACAAATATGTTGTACACCTGAAACTAATATGTTATATATTAATTATACCTCAATTTTTTAAAAAAGAACTGCAAATTGATTTATCTACAGTATTTTTAGTGTATCACTTTGTATAGCTTTTAATGGTCACTCTAGGTATTATACTTTACATATATAACATCACAGTCTATAGAGGTCAGCATTTTACCAGTTCAAGGAAGTACAGAAGCCATCTCTCTTTAAGTCCCTTTTACTCTTACTCCATTTATAATATAACCAACTTAAGTAATTCCTCTACAAAGATGAGAGCCACTAGGACAGTACTTCAATTGTCAAACATAATTTAGAAGCTCAAGGAAAGGAAAGTCTACGTATTTACCCATATTTTTTCTCTTTCCATTATTCTTTCTGATGTTCCATGATTTCTTCTTCTATCACTTCCTTTCTGTTCCAAGAACTTCCTTAAGTCCTTCTTTTTTAAAATTTTGTTACGTTTATTTTACATAAATAAATAAATAAATAAAAGACTTAAGTAGCAAGTATTTATTGAGCAGTCATCTCTGACAGGCCTGAGCCTTGGGGTCAGCGATATCACTGCCCTCTGCAGGTTGTCCTGAGATTAAAGGAGATGATACCTGGAAGCCCTTCCTACAGCCTGGCATATTCACCAGGCTCAGCAAGAAAATGTGAGCACGTCCACAGTGGCTGTCATCATCAACTTTGAAGTCAGCCTTTTTGATGGCTGAGTGATGTTCATTACCTGATCTATTAGTAACAGGTGTCCCTGTTTCCCTCCCAATCTAGTCTCTACAGCAGCCTGAATGACCCTATTAAAAACTATCCAAAACACATCATTCCTCTGCTCAAAACCTTGCAAAGGTTCCTGTTTCACTCAGAGTAAAGCCAAAGTCTTTACAGCCGTGTAAGGCCCAACCTGATCTGTACCACTACTTCCTCCCGCCACTCTGACCTCATGTCCTACCAGTCTCCCCTGACCAGTCTCTTCCACCACACAGGCCTCCTAGCTCTTTCCCTCCTGGCTCTGGGCCTCCCTCCTAGCTTTTTCACATGCTGGAAATACTCTTCCTCCAGATAGCCACATGGCTCACTCCCTTGCCTCCTTCATGGCTTTGCCCCATTTCACTCCTCAATTTGTTCCAGTGGCATTTCTATCTAATGTCATCCCCCATTCCTCTGCTCTACTTTTTCCTCATAGCATTCACCACTCTCTAACATAACTATTAAATTCATTTATTCTTCATCTGTACTTCCGTCTCACGCCCTACTAGAATGTACATTCCAAAAGAAACAGGGATCTTCCTGTCTTGTTCTCTGTTGTGTCCCAAGAACCTAAAATAGTGCATCGCATTACAGTAGGCATTCAATATATGATTTGGGGACGAAAATCAATGATTTTTTTCATTTAAAAAAAAAGGTTCAATTCCCTACTGTTGAGTCGTTATCAGCTTTTTTCGACTAATATCCGCCATTGATTCAGCGCCCACCTGGGGCCAAGCGCATGCGCTCTGCACACGCTCTGAGGTCCCCCTCAGTCCTCTCAGCCGCCCTCTGTGACAGAGACCTCTTTGTAGAAAGGTTCGGGGAGGCTCAGGGACCTGCCTCATCTTCGGCCTGTAGCGTCTGCGGCCCAAGCAGTAGGTACCCTTAAGCCATTAGGGTAGTCTATTATTTTTCCTTCATCTAAGAAATACTGATTTCTCCTTTATTCCTGAAAGATATTTTCACTGGGTAAAGAATTTTGAGCTGACTGTCCTTTTCTTTCAGGCTTTGAAAGATGTTGTGTCACTTCCTTCTGTTCTCCATGGTTTCTGATGAGCTATCCATGGTCATTCAAATTGTTTTTCTCCTATATCGGTATATTTCTCCTAATTTCTCTCTTGTTGCTTTCAATATTTTTACTTGTCTTTAGTGTATAGAAGTTTGATTATGATGTGTCTTGGTGTGGATTACTTTGGGTTTACCTGTTTGGAGTCTGCTCAGCTTCTTACATCTGTAGATTTATACCTCTTGCCAAATTTGAGAAACTTTCAGTCATTATTTCTAGGGATACTTTTTTATCTCCATTCTCTTTTTCCTCTCCTGGAATTCTTATGACATGAATGTCAGATCTTTTATTATAATTCCACAGGTCTCTGAGGTTGTCTTCATCTAATTTCTCTCCCCAATCTATTTTCTCTCTTGTTCAAACTGGGTAATTTCTATTGTCCCATCTTTGTGTTCACTGAATCTTTGTCCTCTCCATTCTGCTATTAAGCTCATCCATTGAGTTTTTAAATTTTGGTTACTGTATTTTTTTAGTTCTAAAATTAACAATTGGTTCTTCTTTATATCCTTTATTTCTCTGCCAAGAGTTTCCAGCTTTTCATTTATTTAGTTCAGTTACAAATGTGTTCATAATTATTCACTGAAGCATCTTTATGATGGGTGTTTTTAAATCCTTGTTATATAATTCCAACCCTTGTGTCATCTCAGTGTTGGCACCTGTTTTTATTTTTTAATTGGTTTGAGTTTACTTAAAATTGCTGGTATATTTTGGAGAAAAGAATTGGTCAGAACAGCTTAAGAAGCCTGGTAAGCGGAGAACTCATCTTGTTTTATTTAGATTGTTTGCTCCTAACCCTCTCTAGCTGGCAGTGAAGTCAACTCTTACCCCAGATGCTCTTTTTCTTTTTTTTTAATTGAAGTATAGTTGATTTACAATATTGTGTTAGTTTCTGGTGCACAGCAAAGTGTTCAGTTAAATATATATATTCTTTTTCATTGTAGGTTATTACAAGATATTGAATATAGTTCCCTGTGCTATACAAGAGGACCTTGTTGCTTATCAGTTTTATATATAGTAGTTTGTATCTGCTAATCCCAAACTCCTAATTTATCCCTCCCTCCCTTTCCCCTTTGGTAACCATAAATTTGTTTTCTATGTCTGTGAGTCTGTTCCTATTTTGTAAATAAGTTCATTTGTATCATATTTCAGATTCCACATATAAGTGATATCACATGGTATTTGTCTTTCTCTGATTTACTTCACTTACTATGATAATCTCTAGGTCCATCCATGTTGCTGCAAATGGCATTATTTCATTCTTTTTTTTTTTTTTTTTTTTTTTTGGTGGTACGCGGGCCTCTTACTGTTGTGGCCTCTCCCATTGCGGAGCACAGGCTCCAGATGCACAGGCTCAGCGGCCATGGCTCATGGGCCCAGCCGCTCCGCAGCATGTGGGATCTTCCCAGACCGGGGCACGAACCCTTGTCCCCTGCATCGGCAGGCAGACTCTCAACCACTGCACCACCAGGGAAGCCCTATTTCATTCTTTTTTATGGCTGAGTAATATTGCATTGTGTATATGTACCACACCTTCTTTATCCATTCATCTGTTGATGGACATTTAGGTCGTTTCCATGTCTTGGCTATTGTAAATAGTGCTGCTAGGAACATAAGGATGCATGTATCTTTTTTTTTAATAATTTTTATTCGAGTATGGTTGCTTTACAATGTTGTGTTAGTTTCTGCTGTACAGCAAAGTGAATCAGCTATTGCATGTATCTTTTTGAATTATAGTTTTCTCCAGATATATGCCCAGGAGTGGGATTGCAGGATCATATGGCAACTCTATTTTTTTAATTAATTTATTTATTTGGCTGTGCTGGGTCTTAGTTGCCACGTGTGGGATCTTCACTGTGGCGTGCAGGATCTTTAGTTGTGGCATGTGGGATACTAGGGTCCCCTGCATTGGGAGCGCAGAGTCTTAACCGCTGGACCACCAGGGAAGTCCCCTGGCAAGTCTGTTTTTAGATTTTTAAGGAACCTCCATACTGTTTTCCATAGTGACTGCACCGATTTACATTCCCACCAGGTTCCCTTTTCTCCACACCCTCTCCAGCATTTGTTATTTGTAGACTGTTTAATGATGGCCATTCTGACCAGTGTGACGTGATACCTCACTGTAGTTTTGATTTGCATTTCTCTAATAACTAGCAATGTTAAGCATCTTTTCATGTGGTTATTGGCCATCTGTAGGTCTTCTTTGGAGAAATGTCTCTTTAGGCCTTCTGGCCACTTTTCGATTGTGTTTTTTTCTTTAATTTTATTTATTTATTTTGGTTGCACCAGGTCTTAGTTGCAGCAGATGGGCTCCTTAGTTGTGGCTCATGGGCTCCTCAGTTGTGGCTCAGCAGCTCCTTTTTATTTAGTTGCAGCACGTGTGCTTCTTAGTTGCAGCTGGTGGGCTCCTTAGTTGTGGCATGCATGTGGGATCTAGTTCCCTGACCAGGGATCAAACCCATGTCCCCTGCATTGGAAGGCAGATTCTTAACCACTGCGCCACCAGTGAAGTCCTGTGTTATTTTTTTGTTGTCAAGTTGTATGAGCTGTTTGTATATTTTGGAAATTAAGCCCTTATCAGTTGCATCATTTGCAAATATTTTCTCCCATTCTGTAGGTTATCTTTTCATTTTGTTTATGGTTTCCTTTGCTGTGTAAAAGCTTGTAAATTTGATTACATCCCACTTGTTTATTTTTGCTTTTATCTCTATGGCCTTGGGAGACTGACCTAAGAAACCACTGCTATGATTTATGTCAGAGAATGTTTTGCCTGTGTTCTCTTCTAGTTTTATGGTGTCATGTCTTATTCTTAAGTCTTTAAGCCATCTTGAGTTTAGTTTTGTGTAGGATGTGAGGGAGTGTTCTAACTTCATTGATATACATGCGGCTGTCCAACTTTCCCAACTCCAGTTGCCAAAGAGGCTGTCTTTTCTCCATTGTATATTCTTGCCTCCTTTGTCAAAGATTAATTGACCGTAAGTGTGTGGGTTTATTTCTGGGCTCTCTGTTCTGTTCCATTGACCCATATGTCTGTTTTTGTGCCAATACCATGCTGTTTAGATTACTGTAGCTTTGTAATATTGTCTGAAGTCTGGGAGGGTTATGCCTCCTGGTTTGTTCTTTTTCCTCAGGATTACTTTGGCAATTCTGGGTCTTTTATGGTTCCACATGAATTTTAGGATTATTTGTTCTAGTTCTGTGAAAAAGGTCATGGGTAATTTGATAGGGATAGCATTAAATCTGCAGATTGCTTTGGGTAGTATGGCCACTTTAACAATATTAATTCTTCCAATCCAAGAGCATGGGATATATTTCCACTTCTTTCAATCACCTTCAGTTTCCTTTGTCAATGTTTTATAGTTCTCAGCATATAAGTCTTTCGCCTCCTTGGTGAAGTTTATTCCTAAGTAGTTTATCTGGCAGGTTGCACTTTTATTTATTTATTTTTAAATATTTATTTTATTTATTTTTTTTTGGCTGTGTCGGGTCTTAGTTGCAGCATGCAGGATCTTCGTTGAGGCACATGGTCTCTTTGTTCCAGCACATGGGCTTCTCTCTAGTTGTGGCATGCAGGTTTTTGCTTCTCTCGTTGTGGCACACAGGCTCCAGGGCACGTGGCCTCTGTAGTTGTGGCTCACAGGTTCCAGAGTGCATGGGCTCTGCAGTTTGCGGCATGCAGGCTCTCTAGTTGAGGCACACAAGCTCAGTAGTTGTGGCATGTGGGCTTAGCTGCCCTGAAGCATGTGGGAACCTAGTTCCCAGACCAGGGATCGAACCTGTGTCCCCTGCATTGGAAGGCAGATTCTCTATCGCTGGACCACCAGGGAAGTCCTGGCAGGTTGCAATTTTAAAAGTTACTGTTTTTTTACATTCCCTTTCTGATATTTCACTGTTGGTGTAAAGGAATGGAACCAATTTCTGAATGTTAATCTTGTATCCTGCTACCTTGCTGAATTCATCTATCAGTTCTAGTAGTTTTTGTGAGGAGTCTTTAGGGTTTTTGATATATAATATCATGTCATCTGCATATAAGGACAATTTTACCTCTTGCCTTCCAATCTGGATAACTTTCATTTCTTTTTCTTGTCTGATTGCTGTGTCTAGGCACCTGATGATTGTCTAACACAAATCGACAAAAATATTACCTTGAAACAATAGTTTCATAATAGTCTAAAGAGTATGAATAGTTAATATGAAAGGGTAGATCTGTTTTAGATTATGCCTCCCTAACAACATTTAACTATATGAATGCCAATGCATCACTGAATGTTCCAGGCAGGGTATTAGTTGATCTCAAAGTGGATGGATGCCTTATTAAAATGGAAAGCAAACTACAGCCTGAAAGTAATTGGTCTAGAGTTTTACTATGAATAGAGTCTGAAGAAATAAAGCAGCAGGCAGGGGTGACTGCAGGTAGACTCATAGGAAGTACTGCCCCAGAAGGAAAGTGTACAGATTGGAAAAGTAAAACCTTTCTTCTAACCACAGACTTTAAAAAGTATAATACATAGCTACCTACTGACTGGAAGAGATAACCAGGATGTATTGTCAAGTAAAAATATGATACACTTTGTATAAATATAATTTTACTTTGTGAAAGCAAACCAAAAACCCCATACCATATACAAAAATTAACACAAAAGAGATCAAAGACCTAACTGTAAAAGCTAAAAACTGTAAAAACTCTTAGAAAACAACATAGGTGTAGGGGACTTCCCTGGCAGTCCAGTGGTTAAGACTCCATGCTTCCAATGCAGGGGGCACAGGTTCGATCCCTGGTTGAGGAACTAAGATCGACATGCTGTGCGGCACAGTCAAAAAGTTTTTTAAAAAGAAAAAACAAAACAATATAGGTGTAAATCTTTGTGACCTTAGATTAGGCAGTGGTTTCTTATTTATAACATCTAAAGTACAAGCAACAACAAAAAAATAGATAAATTGGACTTCAAACTTAAAATTTTTCATGTCAAAGGACACTTTTAAGAAGGTGAAAAAACATAGAATGACAAAATATTTGCAAATCATATACAGGCATACCTCAGCACTGTGCAGATTTTGTGTTTTTTAAAATTGAAGGTTTGTGGTAACTTGCATCGAGCAAGTCTATCGGAGCCATTTTTCCAACAGCATTTGTTCACTTTGTGTCTCTGTGTCACATTTTGGTAATTCTCAAAATATTTCAAACCCTCCACCAGCAAAAAGATTAGAACTTGCTGAAGGCTCAGATGATGGTTAGCATTTTTTAGCAATAAAATCTTTTTAAATTAAGGTATGTACATAACATTTTAGACATAATGCTACTGCACACTTAACAGACTACAGTATAGTGTAAACATAACTTTTATATGCACTAGGAAACAAAAAATTCATGTGACTCACTTTACTGTGATATTCACTTTATTGCGGTGGTCTGGAACCAAACCCACAGTATCTCTACAGGGTATTGGTGATACACCAGTATATACATGAGGTATGCCTGTAACTGATAAGCGTTTTATATCTAGAATATATAAAAATTCTTACCACTTAATAAAAAGACAACCCAATTTTTTAATGAACAAAGGAACTGAATAGGTATTTCTCCAAAGAAGAAATATAAATAGGCAATAAACACATGGAAAAGATGTATAACATCATTAGTCATTACAGAAATGTATATAAAAACAAAGCTGTAAATCAAAATTGGTATTCACAAATGAGATACCATTTCACACCCACTAGGATGGCTAAAAGCAAAAAAACAGAATAACAACAACTGTTGGCTTGGATGTGGACAAACTGGAATCCACATAACACTGCTGGTGGAAATGAACAATGGTACACTTTGAAAATCAGTTCACAGTTCCTCAAAACATTAAACACAGACTTACCATCTGGCTTGTAGGAGCAGTTATATATCTGAGGGAAATGAAAACATATGCACTCACAGAAACATGCACACAAATGTTTATAGCAGCATTATTCACAATATCCAAAAGGTGGAAACAACCCAAATGTCCATGAACTGATGAATGTATAAACAAAAGGTGGTATAGCCATACAGTGGAATATTATTCAGCCACAAAGAAGAATGAAGTGCTGATATATGCTACATGGCTGAAGCTTGAAAACATGCTAAGTGAAAGAAGCCAGTCGCAATGGACAACAGTCTGTGATTCCTTTTATATGAGATAACCAGAATTGGAAAATCCACAGAGCCAGAAAGCAGATTAGTGGTTACCAGGGGATGGAGGGAGAGGGAGTGATTACTTAGTAAGTATGGTATGTTTTTCTCTAGTTTGAAAGAGAAAGGTGGTAATTGCACAACATTGTAATATGCTAAATGCCACTGAACTGTTAAAATGGTTAATTGTATGTAATGTGAATTTTACCTCAATTTTTTTAAAAGTCTACACCAAATACTGTATACAGATATTCACAGCAGCATTATTCATAATAACCTAAAAGTGGAAACAACCCAAATGTCCATTAACAGATGAATGAATAAACAAAATGTGATAAATTCAAACAAGGGAATAGTATTCAGCCATAAAAAGGGACAGAATATGATAAAACCTACAACTTGAATAAACCTCAGAAACATTACACTAAGTGAAAGAAGCCAGCCGCAAAAGACAAATATATCGTATAATTCCATTCATATGAAAAATCCAGAATAAGTAATTCTGTAAAGAAAGAAAGTCGATTAGTGGTTGTCTATACCTGGAGAGGTTGGGAGAAAATGGAAAGAAGTGATAGCTAATGGGTAAGGAGTTTCTTTTGAGGGTGACAGTAATGTTCTAAAATTGACTGTACTGATGGCTACACAACTCTGTGAATCCAGTAAGAACCATTGGATTGTATTTTAAATGGATGAACTGTATGGTATATGAATTATATCTCAAGCTGTTAGAAAAAAAGTAAACCAAAAAACCCTAATAGAGGGGCTTCCCCGGTGGCAGAGTGGTTAGGAATCCGCCTGCCAATGCAGGGGACATGGGCTCAAGCCCTGGTCCAGGAAGATCCCACATGCTGCAGAGCAACTAAGCCTGTGCACCACAACTACTGAGCCTGCGCTCTAGAACCCGTGAGCCACAACTACTGAGCCCGCGTGTCACAACTACTGAAGCCCACACACCTAGAGCCTGTGCTCCACAAGGGAAACCACTGCAATGAGAAGCCGGTGCACTGCAACAAAGACCCAATGCAGCCAAAAATAAATAAATTTTTTAAATAAATAAATAAAATTTATTAAAAAAACAAAAACAATAAAACACCCTAATAGATGTGTAAATATGCTTGTAAAGTTGTTGTGAATAGGAAGAAAGGTATGGAAAGATACATACCAAGTGGGCTGTTAACATTAGTTACCTCAGGAAATGAGATGGGGACAGATGTGAGGTTATCAGGTTTTCACAAGTTTTTAAATCTTTATTCACCATTATATTGTTCACTTATTAAAACTTTAATTTTAAAGTCTGAAGAATTTTGAGTTTGAAAAACATTAAGTATATATTTAAAATAAGAAAACACTGTAAGGCTCTACACTATAAACTATTCCCACAAACTGTTAAAACATAACAGATTGGGGCTTCCCTGGTGACGCAGTGGTTGAGAGTCTGCCTGCCGATGCAGGGGACACGGGTTCGTGCCCCGGTCCGGGAAGATCCCACATGCCGCGGAGCTGCTAGGCCCGGGAGTCATGGCCGCTGAGCCTGCGCGTCCGGAGCCTGTGCTCCGCAACGGGAGAGGCTACAACAGTGAGAGGCCCGTGTACCGCAAAAAAAAAAAAATAACAGATTGATCAACAAACTTGTTATCCGTCTAAATATGAAGCTAATTTCAAAGTAGTATTTTCATAGTCAAAGCTGAGAGGAGCTACAGCTACAGCACACAATTCCTCATCATCTAATTCCATGCTACTAACAGGTGTGAAAAGCAAGGAGAAGAGTAAAAGGTGCAAAAAAGGAGATAATCATGACTGAACACAAGCTCTTTAAGACTCCACCAAGCCGCGGAGCAACTAAGCCCGTGCGCCACAACTACCAAGCCTGTGCTCTAGAGCCCACGAGTCACAACTACTGAGCCCACGCACTACAACTACTGAAGCCGACGCGCTCTAGAGCCCGTACTCCACAACAAGAGGAGGCACTGCAATAAGAATCCCGCGCACTACAACAAAGAGTAGCCCCGCTCGCCACAACTAGAGAAAGCCTGCGCATAGCAACGAAGACCCAACGCAGCCAAAATGTAAATAAATTAATTTTTTAAAAAAATTAAAAAAGACTCCGCCAATATGAAAACCCAAGAAGTCAGGGCTAAAGAGAAAATGGACAGGCAGAGCATTTGGCTCCAGACTGCTTACAATTAAAAGCAAAAATAAGAGAAGATTATTTCTTTTTTATTTACGCTATGCCTAATCCTCAAAAACGCTATAACTTCATTTCCTGAGTTTCCTTGACCTTGCTGAAGAATCAGATCTACAACTGGCACCCTTGAGATTACAGGAAATAATCCTATTCACACTGACTCTGCATCCAGTGACCTGGTTCCTCAGGCACTGGGAACGGCTAACCTGCCTTGTTCTAGCCTGTCCTTCTTATGAAATAATTTCCAAAGACTTGCGGCACTAGTTCCCCGGCTTGTAACCTCCCATTTTAGAATCTAGCATTAAAGAAGTGTCACCTGTCAAAATCGATAACCACCATTTCCTTCTTATTTAAAAGTTAACATTTTAGGGCTTCCCTGATGGCGCAGTGGTTGAGAGTCTGCCTGCTGATGCCGGGGACACGGGTTCGTGCCCCGGTCCGGGAAGATCCCACATGCCGCAGAACGGCTGGGCCCGTGAGCCATGGCCGCTGGACCTGC
Organism: Orcinus orca; assembly: GCF_937001465.1. Classification (NCBI taxonomy): domain Eukaryota; kingdom Metazoa; phylum Chordata; class Mammalia; order Artiodactyla; family Delphinidae; genus Orcinus; species Orcinus orca. Next base: position 83,590,008 of record NC_064564.1, on the reverse strand, counting down.
ACGTCCGCAGCCTGTGCTCCGCAACAGGAGAGGCCACAACAGCGAGAGGCCCGCGTACCGCAAAAAAAAAAAAAAAGTTAACATTTTAAAAGATAGGAATCATATATAATCCTACTGCCCTGTTTTCAATCTGCTATAGTGTATATATATATATTTTTAATATAGTTGCAATTATTAATTTGCATATTTTGTTGTATTATACTTTTACATTTGTCAAATATTTGGACATAAAGATGCACTAACTGTGACATCTGTCAAACAACTGAACACAGGAGTTGACTCAGGTGTTCTTACTGGCTAGCAAGATGTCCTTTTCCTTCCCTCTCCTTTATGATAAACTGTCAAGTGGCAGACCATTTTCTAGTGCAGCAAAGGTAGCTACACCAAGCAGATCCATTCTCTAGGAGAAAGTGGGACTATTCTGGTACAAAGCAGCGGGGCAGCCATACCAGATCTGAACCTGACATAGCAACTTTGCCAAATACAAATAAAATTCTACACAAAGAGAAGTTTCCGCTAATAAGATGATTTGCAGCCAGGGCTCCCTCTTCACTTCCTGAGGTTGCTGCATCACTTAACTGGCAATCAGGGCCTTATGTTAAAATCTAAGTGGAGGCTTCTAACAGGAAATGGAGAGTGAGGCCATCTAAGAAATACCCTGTTTCTAGAGGGGAAAAAAGCCACATATGAATGAATATCTCATTATTCTTGGGTGGAAAAAAAATTTTTAATTGTTTTTTAAGAAGACCATGAAATGATTCTAAAACAATGTAATAAGAAAATAGCACTCAAAAGTAAACACTTTTAAAATTACGCATTGCAAAAAACAAAACTTAGGCAGTATTTCACAGCTTCTAAATATTTAAAAAATGGAGTCACAGAAGCAAAATGAAAGACTAAAATAATAAGGAAGCCTGCTGAGAGGCAGATAAAGAAAGGAAGCTCAGTGAGATAAGAATATTAAGGTAAACATAAGAAAAATTATAGGGAGTTCCCTGGTGGCCTAGTGGTTAGGATTCTGGGCTTTTACTTTCGTGGACTGTTTTGATTCCTGTTTGGGGAACTGAGATCCTACAAGCCACTGCACAGCCAAAAAAAAAAAAAGGAATAAAATAATGATAAAAATTTTTTTAAAGGAAAATTATAAAAATTCATTATAAGTAGTGAGAGAAGAGTCAACTTTGAAGAAACCGAAGTGATGATTTAAAGAAGAAATTTAAGAAAATCTCCAAGAATGAAAAAGGAAAAAAAATGAAAAGATTAATATAATTTTAAGGGGTGAGGGGACGGGTGCGAGAGTAGCAGAGCTCTAACACATTGATAATTGGAGTTCCTGAAGATGATACAAGAACAAATGGAACAGAAGTAATATTCAAATACAAAAGAAAGTTTTCTTCAGATGAAGAAAGAGCTCAAGCGTATCAGATAAGATTAATTAAAAAAAAAAGAAGGGATCAGTACCTAAAATATTTTAGTGAAAAGCAGCATCTATAGACATTCTTCTAATGACAAAATGACAAAAAATGGCAATCCAGGAACTCTATACCTAGCCACTTGGCATTCACCTATGAAAAGGAGTCCATTATGCTCTTGGTGTCTTGCTAAAATAAACACTGTATCATTGACTCTGAGCTAAGGAAAGCAACCCAGTGCAATTCTTCATGTATTTAAGTACCTATATCTACAACATGACCCCACCATCCTGTCCCTCTTTGATTAAATCAAGGGTGATCATCAGCCCCAAGGGTAGTCAATCAGTAGACTACATAGCATCTCAACAGATGTTTTGAAAGAAAAACTATGCTAGAAATAAGCATTTATAAGGGATAGTGACTGACCAAATCAATCAGCACCTCATTTAGGGAAGAAAAATGTGAATCACACAGACAAGTCTGAGAAAAAGTGAGGACAAAAGTAGGGGAAAAAAAATCAAGGAGGAAAAACCAAACACTTATTATGTCTCCACTCCACACTGACAAATTCCTGAGGTTCAAGTGGTAACAAGATAGCATGTTTATTACAATTGCATTCATACTGAACAACCTTTTAATTCCCCAAGTAAGCTCTATTCTCTTGAGGGTCTGACTCCTGTTCTTCCTAGGAAAACTAGAGGTGTGGCTTTGCTGGTTTTCACAAGGGTAGGCTTACACTTGACAATTATCTTCGTATCTTTACTCCTTATGTATCCAGAAGTGAGAAGGAAAACTGCATTTCAGGGATCTCTAGTAGTTCGATTATGGTTGGAACTTAAAGAGTGGGGACAGAAAATGGCAAGAGTGAAGGTGAAAGCCAGGGATGACCATCAAGTGCCTTGGAAACCAGTCCAAGGAATTTGGAGATCGACTTTATCCTAAGGGATTTTAAGCAGAGTAGTACCCTGATCAGATTTATATTTTAGAAAAGTAATTCCGGCTGCAGTATGTAGAATAAACTGAAGAGAAGCAAAAACCAATAAAGAGGCTATTGCAGAAGTCCAGGTGAGAGAGAGAGAATGGTAGCCTGTACCTAGGTAGGAAGAACTAGAAGGGAGATGAAGCTAAGAAGAAAAAGGGATGACATTTTTGACATGAAACCCAAAGACTGAGAAAGCTGGAGCAACCACTACAACTCATGGCTATAATCTTGTAGAACCGGAGATGCACTGAATGCTGGCCACCCTATACCCACAGATAAGATACAGCATAAAGAAAGCAAGGAGGAAAGAGATGAGGGGGAGAGAGTAACAAATAAATAGTTTCTACTTTAACACCTTGCTTGCCCTTGCAAGTACTAAACAAGTTCGCCTTGGGAATTCCCTGGCGGTCCAGTGGTTAGGACTCGGCACTTTCATTCCCATGGCCAGGGTTCAATCCCTGGTTGGGGAATTAAGATCCCACAAACCACATGGCATTGTCAAAAAAAAATTTTTTTAAAGTTCCCCTTAAAGAAACTTCCAATGTGAAGGAGGGGAGACTGCTGTTTGTGGTAACAAAATGTATAGTACTTACTGATTGACCCTTTAAATTATACACACATATAACTTTGATAAAAATTTCTTTTTAAAAAAAGCAATGTCTGGCAGGAAAGAACAAAGCAGAAAAAAAGTTAAAATACAGATAATAGATATATGAGGATTAAGTTAATAAAGGTAAAGCACTTAGGTTCTGGCACATAGTAGGCCGTCAATAAATGTTAGCTATGATGATAACTGTTAATGTTGTTACCAAAAATGGCAGAAAGCAATTATGCAAAAAAGAAAATCCATTAATAAACATAGGCTCCTGTCCTTAATAAGGACATTCACAATACACTTCATTTCCACATGTTCAAAATATTCATTCTTCAACACCAAACATTAATATTATCTCTCTTACCAAATTTCCCAATTTTTTTCCAACATACTATCAGTCAAAGATAGTCTCCTTGCTCCAAATTCCCACAGCAGTTTATATGCATCTCTTACTTTCTACCTCCCCCTGGCAATTATTTATATCAAAATCTTAACTCCTATAATGGGCAAAAACTCTTTAAGGCCAGAATTCTTTTTTTACTCATCAGATTACTTCTGTAAAATTCCTTGAATGTAATCTTGGTAAGGGGTCCCTGAGACAATTACTTTTTTGGAACCCATAACACTCCCCCAAACAAATACCATAAATACTTCTTTGCAACAAGACTTTCCTTGGTAACCAATTTGGTAACTACAAATTCCCTCACATAATTAGAAAATATGGGCATTACATATAAAATTGATTGATGCAATGTAATTATAATAAGGCAGTTGTGAGTTTAGATGCCAATGCTACACCTAAAATATAAACATGGAATTGGCTTTTACTTATATATTTTTAGGAATAATGGATTATCCGTGCCCAATCCTTGAATGCATAGACATATTAAAGAGTAAAGGCCACATCTATTTGGCCCCATAAAACGTAAGGACCAATGGCCATTTCTCTGGGATAGTTAGAGACAATAGAACTAGTAGCTGAAGGACTGAGGTTTTTTGGGGACCCAAAGGCTGTCAGAAGAACTCTACCCATCATTCTTTGATGTTGATATACAACGAAACAAACCAAAAAAACCCTCAATTTTCATATTTGGCAAAGGAATCCTCCCTTTCTTCCCCACTAGACCTTGGGAGACAACATTAAAGCTTGCTTATGCTTTATCCAGATTTTGTAAGTCTGTATTCTCTGTACAAGGGGCCACTAATTTAGAGGCGTTAAACATTAGTCTTTATTCAGATTATCCCAAATGTACATTGTGTGTCAAGTATACTAGGCGTTAGTGGAATACAAATTTAAAAATGGGTGTCTTAAAGTCTGTGGGAAAATAGATGTAGAAATAGAAAGTTACAACACAAATGCTACAATGGAGATAAATACAAGACACTGGAATGGAATAGGATTATAGTGATGATAGTGAGAACTGCGAAAACAACAACTACAACTAACAGTTTTGAAAACACAGTGCCACTTAATCCCTTAAATGCTGATTTAATCCCCACAGAAATTTTATGAGATAAGCAGTGGTATTATTTCCATGTTACACATAAGGAAACTGGGTTTGGGAGAGGTTTATACAATTTGCTCAAGGTTACATAGCCAGTAAGTAACAGAGCTGGGGCTCAAACTCAGGCAGTTTGACTTCAAGACCTATCTACATTCTTAATCACTATGGTAAGTTGCCATTCTCCTGGTCTGGAGAGTATAGATATCTTTCCAGTAGGTATCCTTGTTAGCTTCCTCTATTTTGATTAGAAGAAGCTTAAAGAATTTAGTAATCTTTTCATTTCTTTCCTCAGACCTAGAGAAGGGCTCAATAAGTGACACCATTATATGAAATGCATGTACACTAGAGGGCTTTCCTGAGGAATTAGATGAGAGGGTTGCAAAGGTATATTGACCTTTACATGGATATTTTAATTGGATCTGGGTTTGTTTTTCTTTAAAGGGAACCTTTATATATATATTTATTTATTTATTTATTTATTTTTGGCTGCATTGGGTCTTTGTTGCTACGCGCGGGCTTTCTCTAGTTGCGGCAAGCGGGGGCTACTCTTCATTGCGGTGCACGGGCTTCTCATTGCAGCGGCTTCTCTTGTTGCAGAGCACGGGCTCTAGGCACACGGACTTCAGTAGTTGTGGCACGTGGGCTCAGTAGTTGTGGCTTGCGGGCTCTAGAGCTCAGGCTCAGTAGTTGCCGCGCACGGGCTTAGTTGCTCAGCGGCATGTGGGATCTTCCCGAACCAGGGCTCAAACCCATGTCCCCTGCATTGGCAGGCGGATTCTTAACCACTGTGCCACCAGGGAGGCCCTGGGTTTTTAAAATATATTTGTCCCTCTCTTTTGAAGCTTTTCTGCCTACTGCTAATGATGTTTTCTGTGTGTGTGTGTGTGTGTGTGTGTGTGTGTGTGTGTGTGTGAGTGTGTGTGTGTGTTTGGCAGGGGGGAGTAGAAATACTGTATAAAAGAATTTCTCGTTACCAGAATGTCAGCTCTCCTAACTCAGGAATGTAATAGATTTAAAAAGTGAGAGATATATACTGGGAAGCCATTGGAAGGTCAGGGTAGACAGGTAACATGATCTGATTTACATTTTTAGAAGACAGCTCTGATTACTCTTTGGAGAATGTACCTCAGGGGAGCACAAATGGAAGAAAGAAAATATATATATTGGATAGCTATTGCAGTGGTCCAGATGAGAGATGATGGTGGCTTGCACTAATGTAGTAGAGATAGAGATGGTGAAAAAGATCTGAGAAAATAAAGTATGTGAAGGATTAAGAATTAGTTTCTGGAGCCAAGGCAGAGCAGATGAGCATTAGCAGTCTCTGGTACGCAGATGTTTTTACATTTTAGGTTCATTACTTCAATATTTACTGAAGGCCTACTGTCAGGCACTGTGCCAAGTAACACAGAGATAAAGATACCCTCTCTGCCCTCAAGGGTCTCAATCTCAAACTAGTATAGGAATGGCAGCACTAGACAATGTGCTGTTGATGCCTCAGATTCTGTTTGACTCTAATCAAAGCTGAATTACATTCTCCAATTTCATGATCAAATCAACAATTTGATTTGCATCCAGGACCTTGAAGGGTTACAGTACTCAACATCCAAAAAAATCAAAACCAGCAAAAGACCTGATATTCTCAACTCAGTCCCCAATTGTTTGCCTAGACCCATCTTAAACTCAATTTCCCAAACTGTAACTGAGCTCCTTGGTCTTCATTTCTTATTTTCATGGATCTAACTCATCCCTGCAATTTGATGATTGGTGCTGTTTCTCTAAATCTAAGTAGGCAGACTGAAGGAATTACAAAATTATGAGGCTGGCAAATAGTAATTCTCTCTTTTCTGTACTCTTTCAACAGAGCACTGACAATGCCTTCTCCTTAGAAAGTCCCTGTGGCCCTAGGGATATAAGCAGTGCTAAGGCCAGAAGAAAGGAATCGAGGTAGTTTCTTAGGCCTGGATCTGCTCTAGGATTTAAAAGTGCAAGATAAAAGCTGGGTGCTGAGATTTCCTCAGTTCCCTACTTTGCTCACTGGAGAAGGAAAGCAGAAAGCAGATATAGGATCAGGAATCAGGACAAAAGCCCTGGCTAAGAATAAAGAGTGTATATTAACCTGAATAATCTGCTGGATGTGTCTCTCTTAAGACCCCTAAATACAGTGAAAGGTATATAAAGGGAAAGCACAGAAATGTTCAAGGCAAAGGAACACTGAAAGGAAAAGAGTAAAGTGGGAAGAACTTAGGAAAATATACTCACAATGGAGAAATAACTAGCATAAGCTCAAGACTTAAAAACCAGCTTAGAGAAACTAGTGATTGTGAAAAGGGAATTACTGTGTTGATAAAGATGCCCACTAAGTGTTTTCATGGAAGATATACAAGAAAAAAAATTGGACAAAATTCTTAGAAAGGTAGAGAACATTTATAGGTATGAATGAATATAAAAACACCTTCAGTTCTTAACTTTTCAGGCTTCAGAAATGATGGCTAAGAAGCAGCTTTATACAAATGTAGAATAATGTAGAATAAACTTAACATATCAAGTATATACTTTTTAAAAAAAACATGAAACCATTTCATGAAAGGAGAAAAAAAGCATGCTCCAAAAAAAAAAAAAAAAATCTACAGGACATAAAAAAATTTTCTTAATAACAACCAAAAAAATACACTAAGAGGCCCTGAAGAATTAAAAGCAGAAATTTTTATGATAAATAGATTTGAAAGAGATTAATACTATAAAGTAAAATGGATAGTATGTTATGCAAACTACAAGGTGTTTTATTCATTCAACATTTTATCGAGGGCCAATTATGTATAAGAGACTTAAGGGAGGTCAGAAAAGTGACTATGACATCACCACTGCCCTTAAAGAACTGAGTCTAGCAGGGAAGCAGCCACATTATCCAAACAGGGAACAAGAACTATAAGAGAATTGTTGACACATATTTGTCTCTACTTCCCCACCTCCCAGTGATTCTTAACCATTCTAGTCTGGCTTCCACTCCCACTACTCCACTGAAACTGCTCTCGACAAGGCCAGTCAACTCCATGCCACCAAATCCAACGGACACTTTTCAATTCTCATCTGACTCTATTGTAAATTGACAACTCACTCTTTGAAATAGACTCATCTTGACTTTCATGACATCTATTGATTTGTGTGCTGCATATGAGTTTGCTCCTTTACAGTCTCCTTTGCCATCACCTCCTCCTCATCTACCAACCCCTCAGATTGCTGGAGTTCCCTTGAGCTTGGTCTCATACCCTCTTCTCCCTTTCTATTTATTCTCTAAATGATAACATCTACTTCCACGGTTTAAAATACAATCTCTATGGTTACAATTTCCAAATGCCCATCTGCAGACCAGTCTTCCAGGTTTCTCAAACTTAATATTTCTTTAAGTGAACTCTTGACTGATCCTCCCACCAAGTCTATTCTTTCACCCAATCTTTGGTACCTCAGTAAACAGCACTGCCATCCAGTTGCTCAAGCCAGAAACCTGTGAATCAGCTCTCAAGGACCCCTTCTCTGTCACCCTCCATTTCCAATCAATCAAGTCCTGTCAATCCACCTACTTAATAGTGCTCAAATCAATCGACTATTCTGTATCTCCACTTCCATTAACCTAATAGTTTAAGCCATCCTCATATATCACCTGGTCTACTGCAGTACACTACTAATTAGCCTCCAATTTTCAATCCTGCCCTCTCCAATGTATTCTACACCCATTCTACCCCATGAGTTTTTTGGGTTTTGTTTTTTGGGTTTTTTTGGGCATACCACATGACTTGCGGGATCTCAGTTACCTGACCAGGGATTGAACCCAGGCCATAGCAGTGAAAGCCTGGAATCCCAACCACTAGACCACCAGGGTACTCCCTATCCCATGATATTTTTAAATGTAAATTAGGTCCTTCAATGGCTGCCCATTAGAAATCGAAACTCTTTACCACAGCCTAAAATTCTGCCTGATCTGGCCCTGCTTACTTTTCAACTTCTCTGGCTTTACTCTTTTCCCTCTATTCTAGCCTATCATTGGGCCTTCTTTCAGTTCCTAGAATACTATAATCCCTTTTCACCCACAGGATCTTCCAATGGAACCATTTCCTCGATCTGGAAGGCTCTTCCTCCACCCCATCCCCAATAGTCTACTGATTAGCTCCTTCTCACCTTTCAGGTTTTAGTTTAAATGTCCACATTTCAGAGAGGCCTTCTTTAACCATTCATTGCAAATATAAAACCCTCTTATTTATTCCCAGTTCTTTTTCTTTAAAATATTTATGACGATTTATATTTACATATTTATTTTTGATCACCTATTATCTTCTCACTCACTAGTCTATGACTTCCATGAGAGCAGGAACCATGTTCTGTTATCTACTACTCACTCAACCTGGCACCCTGTCAAGTGTCTACAACATAAAAGGCACTAACAAATACCTGCTAAATGAATGATAAATGGATGTACGAAAAGATGCTAAAAGGGACCTAAAGAAAAAAAGATTCTGATTTTCAATTGGGATTTTCTTTGGATTTAGTTTGGTTTGGGTTGTGGAGAGGGAGGCAGATATAAGCAGGATCACAAACAGGTAGTCATTCTTCAGCTGGAAAACGAGAATACAAATAAGAGCATATGCAAAGGCATAGCACTATGGAAATGCATGCCTTCTATAATTAAAACAGTATTTCACACACCTCCTTGGGGCAGAGTCCCAAGTGAGTTTTCTATAAAGTCCTGGAACTCATGGTGCTTTTTACAAAACACTAAGAACACTTTTTTTTTTTTTTTTTTGCGGTACGCGGGCTTCCCACCACTGCGGCCCCTCCCACCACGGAGCACAGGCTCCCGACGCGCAGGCCCAGCGGCCACAGTTCACGGGCCCAGCCGCCTCGCGGCACGCGGGATACTCCCGGACCAGGGCACAAACACGCGTCCCCCGCATCGGCAGGCGGACTCTCAACCACTGCGCCACCAGGGAAGCCCTAAGAACACTTTTAAGAATTTACTGAAATTACTGTAAGGAGGAATTCTAACCACAAGGTTATTAATCACAGTTACATTTGTATTATCAAGAAAATGAAAATATCCTAAATTATACCCATTCATAAGGAAATATTTTAGTAAATCATGGTACATACAATGGAATATTATGTAAACAATGATATAGACCTATCTTTATTGACATAAAAAGATATCCAGGGCTTCCCTGGTGGTGCAGTGGTTGAGAGTCCGCCTGCCGATGCAGGGGACACGGGTTCGTGCCCCGGTCCGGGAAGATCCCACATGCCTCGGAGTGGCTAGGCCCGTGAGCCATGGCCGCTGAGCCTGCTTATCCGGAGCCTGTGCTCCACAACAGGAGAGGCCACAACAGTGAGAGGCCCGCATACCTCAAAAAAAAAAAAAAAAAAAAAAAGATATCCAAAGTTACGTTAAGCAAAAAATCAATAAAAGCACATGTAATATCCCACTCATGTTACATTTATAAACATATAAATACAGACTACACATACATATATATTTGTTTATATTCATAGAAGCTGTCATATAAAACAGCTAAACTTTCCTACAGGAAAAATAATAATAAATACTTACTGATTGCTACTATTGGCAAGATACCATTCTAAGTGTTTTCAATGTATTTTGCCATTTATTCCCTACAATAGCCTTATTAGGTATATACTAATATTACCTCCGTTTTATAGATGGGAAAACATGATGGACAGATTAAATAACTTTCTCAAGATCACACATCTAAGTTACTATGTCAATAAAACAGCTTCTAAATCATTGAGACACAGTAATACCAAAAGTCATAAAGTTATTTTTTTAAAAATTAGACTCTAACAACTGCTATCTCTAAGAGACCTGCTTTAAATCAACATAGTGAGACCAAAAATAAAAGACTGTAAGGTTAGATACATCTGAGAAATAAGAAAATTAAGAGCCCATATCAAGGCATTAGACAAAGTTTTTTTAACCAAAACAAGAGATAAACAAGGTCACAAATATTACAGGAAGAAATGCCTACTACATTTTTTTTAATGTTTAAATTCTTTGCTTTTGACCTGGCAATTCCACTCCTAGAAAGGTATTATGGGTTTTTTTCTATTACAAAACTAGTATATATTCATTGTAGAAAACATTAAAAAAGATAAACCTTTTCCAAAATTCTACCATGTTACCTAAAGTAATTATTTTAACATTACTATATATATATATATATATATATATATATCTTCAGTTTTTTTCAATTAATATACAGTATTTCTACTTTATTGACCTAGTTTGGAACTTACTTTACTTAGTTGTTTTGCGATCTGTTTTCCCCATTAAAAATATTTTATAAATGTTTTTCCATGTTATTAAGTATTCATTTATAACATGGTTTTTATTAGTTGTTATTATAAACTGAATGTTTGTGATCCCTCAAAATTCTTATATTGGAGTACTAACCCTCAGTGTGATAGTATTTGGAGGTGGGGGCTTTCAGGGTAAGTAGGTTTGGATGAGGTCATGAGGGTGGGGTCCTCATGATGGGATTAGTGTCCTTATAAGAAGGAAACAGAGGGCTTCCCTGGTGGCGCAGTGGTTGAGAGTCTGCCTGCTGATGCAGGGGACATGGGTTCGTGCGCCAGTCTGAGAAGATCCCACATGCCGCGGAGCGGCTGGGCCCGTAAGCCATGGCCACTGAGCCTGCGCATCTGGAGCCTGTGCTCCGCAACGGGAGAGGCCACAACAGTGAGAGGCCCGCGTACTGGAAAAAAAAAAAAAAAAAAGAAGAGATACTGTGACAAGCCAAGGAATGCCACAGATTGCCAACAAGCCAGCAGAAGTTAGGGGAGACTCATGTAACAGGTTCTCAAAAGGAACCAACCCTGCAGACACCTTGATCTTGAACTTCAAGCCTCCAAAACTGTGAGACAATAAACTTCAGTTGTTTAAGCCACCTTGTTTGTAGTACTTTGTTACAGCAGCCCTAGCAAACTAATACAATTGTAAATAATCTTTGATGACTATCCTTACAGATAATCAGGAATGTGTAAAAACTGTATTTTCCTAGGATCAAGTCCTAGAAGTGGAACTGCAATTAAATAAGCAGCACAGTTTTATGGCTCTTATTATAGCTAATCCTTGAACAACACCAGAGTTAGTGGCCCTGACCCTCTGCACAGTTGAGGTCACTCCCTGTGTGCAGTCGTTCCGTCTGCGAGGTCTCTCCAGGCGGTTTGGTACCATGTATTCAAACTGTGGGGACTTCCCTGGTGGTCCAGTGGTTAAGACTCTGCGCTTCCACTGCAGGGGGCATGGGTTCAGTCCCTGGTAGGGGAACTAAGATCCTGCATGCTGCACAGCTTGGCCAAAGAAATTAAAATCTGTGAATCATGTAGTACTATAGTATTTAGTACTACTGAAAAAAACCCCACGTATAATGAATCCCAGCAGTTCAAACCCGTGTTGTTCAAGGGTCAACTGTACATAACATCCCATGTGACTAGTCTTTTCTCAACAGGCTCTCATATATCCTTTAACTTCTCTCTAGGATCCCCAGAGGTGGTTAGGACAAGAATTACTAGTCCCCTTTTATATACAGGAGAACAGGCTCAGAAAATTCAGTGCTAGTAATCAAACCTAGCCTTCTTTTCAAAAGACTAGAGTGGCACTGTCCAGTATGATAGCCTGCAGCCACATGTGACTATTTAAATTTAAATTAATCAAAATTAAGTAAAATTAAAGATTCAGTCCTAGGTTGTACCAGCCATGTTCAAAAGCTCAATAGCTACATGTGACTAGTGGCTGCCAATGCCAAAGAGCACCGATGTGGAACATTTTCATCATCACAGCAAGTTCTATCAAATAGCACTAGATTAGAGCGTACTGAGAATCTAGAATGCAGGCTTACAATGCTTAGCACAACAGATCTTTGAATAAGTACTAAAACTGGTTAACCAGGATCTTCAAGAGATTGCTCATGATGATTCAGCAGAGGACATCTCTAACACAATAAGGGCAGGAGCCAAGCTAAGACACATTGAAGCACAAACTATAACAAAGTCCATCTGAGAAACCACAGGAGCCTCTCAAGGGTAATCACAAATGCTGTGACTCATCCTAGAAGAGTAGTGGGCAAATAACATGCATAGTAAGGTGGTAGATTCACACGTACAAAGAAAAATGTCTAGGTTGAAGCTCTGCTTCCATATTATAAAAGCCGACGCTCAATAATTCTACTTTCTGGTTTTTTAACCTATGTCTACACTGAACTGAATTTTCATCTTACTGGAAATCCTGGAAGATCACCTAAGTAGGTTAAGCCCTAGTTCTCAGAAAGTTCATTGTTCTCTAGACCTCAAAACAATGTGCTATTTTTAATAGATACCATTGAGTATTTAATCTGTGCCATGAATTGTACACTAAACTTTGTAAAGAAATGTGTGTTATTATTTAAATATTTTAAACATACGGAAAAAAATTATGACCACCCCTGTACCTAACAGCTAGACTGACCAGATCTCAACATTTTGCTATATTTGTTTCAGATCTTTTTTCCCCCAAGATTTAATAATACATTACAGATACAATTAAAATACCTACTTAATCCCATTCCTTCCCTCCCTCCCTCTCTTGAAGTATCCATTATCCCAACAGTGATATGTGTCATTCCAGGCCAAAATTTTTTTACGACATATATTTGTGTCCATAAACAATATATAGTACTGTTTGGATGTTTCTAAATGTTAAATATATGGCATCAAACTGTATCTGTCTGCAACTTGCTTTTCTACCCTTTTTGGTTTGAGATTTATCATTATTGATACATGAAGCTTAGTTTATTCATTTAACTTAGTTCAGTTTAGCATTCTATTTGATGAACATACCACAATTTATTTATCCAAACATCTACCGCGGGACTTTTAGGTTCTTTCCAAATTCTTGCCATTCAGATAATGCTCCAATGAACATCCTCCTGCATGTCTCCTTTGACATAAGTACATGGATTGGAACTCATTAGGATGTAAAGTATACGTATCTCAACTTTACTAGGTATTGCCAAATTGCGCTCCAAGTGGTCATATAATCATTCACTTCCACCTACTGTGTATAAAAATTCCCCAAACAATACTTTCCCAAAAAACCTTTATGTGTTAAATAATTTTCTAAATAAGAAATAATTTTCCATGTGCAATAACATTTTGAAGTAACAAACCAGCTTTCAGTTTTATAGCTCTTGGAATAAAGACCAAATCTGTATAAATACAACAAAATCCAACAAGGCCAAAATATCCCTTATGACTTCTCCAAGGCTGTCTTTCTTTCAATGCCTATCTATGAAACAGGAGCTGTGGTAGGCACTTAATCCTAACAACATTATAGAAAAATGTTTTTCAAACTTTTTTTTAACCCAGCCTATAGTAAGAAACATATCTTACATTGCAACAAAGTTCCCATCTGCTTACATCCATGTGTATTAATATATATGTATACTATGAAACAAAAGTCTCACAGAATAATACTTTCCCTTATAGCTGCAACTCTATTCTCTATCTTTTTCCCCTGATGCTGGTCACTCACTAAGCTGATTTCAAGACTAATGAATTGTACCTACAGTTTGGAAAAAACACTGCAGTACAGTGTACAACTTCCACTTTACATATTAACTAAAACAGAGGTTAAATAACTTACCCAAGGTCTTGGACTTAAATAAACAGTGAAATCTGGAATTCAAGCCCAGTTTCAAAAGCCACACTTCTTGCAGTCCACAGCATTCTCCCTGCAATTCACTATTAGTACTAAATCCATACCAACTGAAGGAGCTAATGCTTCAATTTATGCTCACATGAACCAAAGCAAAGAAAAATAAATTCTGTAAAAATATGGTGATATGATTAAACAAATGTTGCAAACCAGTAATATACATATGATTTCATTCATGCATTATATTCCTGAAAGAGTCAAATATCAGTCCTAATCTTCCACGTTACTATGCTATTTATCATAACTTAAGTATAGGTGAAGTATAAATATGCTACCCTGTCCTTGGAAAAAAAAACTTAATTTCTCAAAGAATCAAAAATTTACTGCCTGTGAGCTCCTTCTCAAACCAAAAGACAAACAACTTACTTACGTCAAACTTTAACTAACAAAGCCAATGACTAATTCTAAAGTAAATACAGTCCAGGTTATAACCGAGCATGTGCAAGTGTGCAAATGTATCTTTTTCAATGTTTTCTAAATAAATAAACCTCAGTTGGAATTGAGTTTACGTCAATACACAACCAAATTTCTATGGTTACTATTTATTAGAAATAATTCCAGCTTGGTTATACATGGATAGCACAAGGTCAGTCTAGCCATCTATCCACCTAATTCCTCCATTAGGCAGCTCATTCAGGCTACAGTAGAATGTAAAGAAAAATTCGAACATTATTTGATTCATTTGGCTTAATGTTTTAACTTCAATACCTAAAATTATTATAGTAAAATCTCTTATTTTGCACATATATCATAACTACTTCTTGGTCTTTATTAAAATCCATTAAATATCCCACAAGGGAGCCCACAGGTTATTAATTGCTCATAAATAGCTGATACATACACACACTAAATCAAATCAAATGTTTATTGAGCCTTACTTATTATGTGAAAGATTCTGTGGCCCTGTTTAAAATATCTCAAACTAGCTACAAGCTAGAATTACTCATTAATATGTGTGTGGGCGCACATCCACACGTGCTTGTGGTATAGTTTTTAACAACTCCCTTCTTCAGTTGCAACAAAAAGTATAGACCTAGATCTCAAGGAAGGTAGAGAACAAGTTTTCTGGATGTTATGGAAATAGCATTTACAGATCATAGCAAGAAACACCAGTTAACACCCTGACAGGAGAACAGAGGTTGTAAGTGACTTTAGACTGGAGTTCTGCTAGAAATGTCTGGATCATTCCAACCAAAGCAACAGCTACTGACACCACAAAGCCATGTTTTGCAACTAATCCTCAAATATCAAATACTGGTATCATTTCATTTCAATGAGTTATTATGATTTCATTACAGTGATCTCTTTTGGTTTTCTTTAATAAATTTATTTTTTTAATTTATTTTATTTTTGGCTGCATTGGGTCTTCGTTGAGGTGCGCGGGCTTCTCACTGTGGTGGCTTCTCTTGCTGCGGAGCATGGGCTCTAGGCGCGTGGGCTTCAGTAGTTGTGGCACGTGGGCTCCAGAGCACAGGCTCAGTAGTTGTGGTGCATGGGCCTAGTTGCTCCATGGCATGTGGGATCTTCCTGGACCAGGCCTCGAACCCGTGTCCCCTGCATTGGCAGGGGGATTCCTTTTTTTTTTTTTTTTTCTCTTGCGGTACGCCGGCCTCTCACTGTTGTGGCCTCTCCCATTGCGGAGCACAGGCTCCGGACGCGCAGGCTCAGCGGCCATGGCTCATGGGCCTAGCCACTCCGCGGCATGTGGGATCTTCCCGGACTGGGGCACAAACCCGTGTCCCCTGCATCGGCAGGCAAACTCTCAACCACTGCGCCACAAGGGAAGCCCTAATTACAGTGATCTCTTAACTGTAAGCAGATCGGCATTATCGATGCAGCAATTAATGCATTCCCTTCCTTGTCTATTTTGTTTTTTTCGAATAGCTTATAAACTGCTATCACAACTTCAAATGAATCATTACGTTGGCACCTCTTCGCTTACTAGAGGTTTAGCTTACTAGACATTCTACAAGATCCTTTCCAGTTTCCAAAAATTAAATATATAAACCCAGAGAGGCCTTGTCAAGCTCTACTCTATATGGTAATATTCCACTAGGAAAAAAAAAAATGTCAGGATAAATTGCATATAAAGTATGATGCAATTTTATGTAAAAGAAAAAGTTTATATATATATATATATATATCTAAACACATACTACAGAGAAGAACGGTAGAATTATAATTTTAATTTTTCTCTTGATGTATTTTCCAAAATTTTTAAAGTGATCATATACTGCTCTTATAATGAGGAAAAATAATTGTCACCAAAGCTTTCCCTACCATCCCCCAGATGAAATCTGTTCCATTTTAGTTTTCCTCTATAATGTCACTTATCATATTCTGTTCTATATCACAGTTACATTCTCTTATATCTGTCTTCCCTGTTAGAATGCAAACTAGTTGAAGAATGGACCGCATCTGTTTACCTTTGTAAGCAACATAATATAGTGTATACAATAACGCCTTATATGTGTTCTTTAAGGCTGTATTGTGCTTCAGCTGAAAACAGTAAGGCATATTAAGCTAATTTCATAGAGAGAACAGGACAAACTGTGAACTTTAGTCTTCTTGAAAAAACTCCCGGGGCTTCCCTGGTGGCGCAGTGGTTGGGAGTCTGCCTGCCGATGCAGGGTACACGGGTTCGTGCCCCGGTCTGGGAGCATCGCGCATGCAGCGGAGCAGCTGGGCCCATGAGCCATGGCCACTGAGCCTGCACATCCAGAGCCTGTGCTCCGCAACGGGAGAGGCCACAACAGTGAGAGGCCCGTGTACCGCAAAAAAAAAACTCCCACTGAATCCACAACAAAAACTAATACAAGCAAGTACCAACATGAGTTCTCTTAATCAGATATATTCAAGGCTAGTAGATGTTAAAATTTTCAAGCATCAACTGCCTAAGAACAGCAGACCAGCACTTTGCCAGACCTAGCTAAGAAAGAAAGTCTACAATTTTATTTCTTAAGGTGACTTGGTATATAATATCCCAAGACAATGATTACCTTTCTCATTTTACATGACAGGTGGCTGTATTTCAGGTATGTTTTATATCTTAGGTCAGGCTTTATGAATAGCTTCCAACTCCTAAATTTTTCAAAACAATTATATCTACCATTCTGCACTGTCCATTTTGTTTTATTTTTTAACTGCAGAGTACTTTTATATTTACTGTCAATTTGACCCTCACTCCAACTGAGACTGGCACAAGTATTATCTTTACCATTTGACAAAAGATGATTGAGTGGAGAGACTTCTAGATAAAATTTTAGTCATTATCTAGTGAGACTAAAAACGGTTCTCCAAAATCCAAAGTCCTGGATTTTCCATTATTCCATATTTCCTCCCAAGGGGTAAAAAAGGAATTTAAGTTGTGAACACTATTAAACTAGAACCATAATGAACTCCCCAGTCTATAAAACACCGCTATAATGTTGCCCCTGAATACATCTTAAGCAACAGAAACCACTGCTATAGTGAGACTCGTTCACAGCCAATAGTGCACAAAGCCATCTTCCCCTAAACATTATTTATAAAATAAGACTCTTTTCTTGCTCCAAAGCAGTATCCTATATATTAATTTTGTATTTTATCGTTTATAGTTAGGCAGAAAAATCTAAATTCAGCTCTACAGTACATAAAATTTCTGTGGACCCAGTGCCCTCATCTATAAAATGAGAATAATAAAGATAAACTAACAAGGTTATCGTGAGAATTAAATTATTAATCTTATCTGCTTATTAGCAGACAGCTTGGCAAAGAGTAAGGGCTCATTAAATGTTAGCTTCAGTATTTCACTGATCTAAGATGGTGGGACATTTTCTCATATTTTAACAACTCTGAAATTAAAATGTGTCTTACAATCAATGATGTGTCATAGCTCAATCAATAGTATTTTTTCTTAATGGTACACAAAATTATGCTTCTTACAATCTCTGGCACCTTATATTTGATGAAATATATTAATATTATATTATATGAAATATATTATAATGATGCTGCTGAGTAAATGTTTACCCTGCCAACATTCCTCTACCCAAAAGATCCACAAAAAATGGACCAAATCTACATCGCTAACCCTGATCTTCCAAGTCATGTTTCCATCTGTGACATGTGGACAGATTGGCAGCACCTCAAATTTAACAGGTTGAAAACCAGTCATCAACTCCCCAGAAGCTGTTATTCTTTGTTTCCTATCCCAATTAGTGACACCTTAAAGAAAAACCTGTACCTGAAACATTGTAAATCATCTATACTTCAAAAAATAAATAAAATATCCTATAGATATTGTTACATACCTACAAGTTCAAATATTAGAAATGTTTCTGCAGCTTAAAAAAAAAAGAAAAGAAAAATCTGACTCTACCTTTACCTCCTCCCTCTTCCTCTCCCATCTGAGGCCTTTCCTGTCTCTCAGCTGGAATCAAAGACTCCATCTCTGCACCCGTTTTATTTTGTATCTCTATTTCAGAAATTACCAAACTGTATCTTGCAACACATTTAGTTGTACATATGGATGTTTCCCCATCTTGGCTCTCAGTTTCTTGAGGGCAAGGTCCATTTCTTACTCATTTTTATATACTCAGGGGAAATAGTTCAATGCCTCACCCGTAGCTAAGTGCTCAATAAATGTTTATGGAAGTGATCACATCCTCTTTGTTTATAAGTTTGTTATAAGTTTCAATTATATGTAATTTAAGCCTCTATAAAGAGAGAAAAAGGGACTATCCAAGAGTAAAAGTTCCTTTAGCTTACAAAGGAATTTCACACACATGATCTCATTTAGGGTTTAATTCTCAACTCCTAGGTACACTGAACAGATAGTAACACTTCATTTTTAAATTGTGGCTTAATAGTCAAGACGCTTGCCAAAAGTTTTCTGTGGTAGAAAAAAGAATTCAAACTCAAATCCAATTACAAACCCCATGCTTTCAGTTTATAAACTTTTATCCTTCTGCCCCTCCCCCTCAGTGTCATTCCCACTAACCTTCCACCCCAACGTGGTCTACCAGGCCCTATAGTTGGGCCCTACCTATCTCCCTTGTCCTGACCCATTTTTTCCCTTCCTCTGAGCATAGTAGCTGTATTTGCCTTCTTTCAGCTCCTCCTTCTCACCACAAGGCCTTTGCACATACTATTTCTTCTGCCTAGAATATTCTTCTTCTTCCCTTGTCTCACTAACTCCTCCTCTTCTTCTAGATCTCAGTTCAATCTTCACTTCATTAGGTAATCCATCTCTGACCTAGGTAGGTAACTTTCCCTATCACATGATCTCATAACAACACACACTCTCCTTTATAGCACAAATCATGGCTGTATTTTTTTCCTAATTGTAATTTTACATTAATTTGTATTATTCCTATTTGCTTAATGTCTAGCTCCCTCACTAGTCTATATAACTTCCAAGAAGGCAAGAAATTTTTTAAAACCACAATTCTGCCCCAAGTACCGGGCACAATAGCTGTTGAAAGAATATCCCCAAGCTTGCTAAATCATCCAAACCCCCCTCACGTTCAGCTAATTCTTGCATTCTACTTTACAGAGAAATCAGTTATTTTCTCTCCCTACCCCCAACTCATCTTTTTTTTTAATTATTATTATTTTTTATACAGCATGTACTTATTTGTCATCAATTTTATCCACGTCAGGATATACATGTCAATCCCAATCGCCCAATTCAGTACACCACCATCCCCACCCGACCCCCAGGGTTTTCCCCGCTTGGTGTGCCTATGTTTGTTCTCTACATCTGTGTCTCAACTTCTGCCCTGCAAACCGATTCATCTGTACCATTTTTCTAGGTTCCACATACATGCGTTAATATACGATATTTGTTTTTCTCTTTCTGACTTACGTCACTCTGTATGACGATCTCTAGATCCATCCACGTCTCAACAAATGACTCAATTTCGTTCCTTTTTATGGCTGAGTAATATTCCATGGTATGTCCTGCAATCACTTCCCACTAGGCTTCAAAGTCTGATTCTCTAGGAATTCCTCCTCCCGTTGCCGGATCCCCAGGTTGGGATGCCTGACGTGGGGCTCAGAACCTTCACTCCAGTGGGTGGACTTCTGTGGTATAAGTGTTCTCCAGTCTGTGAGTCACCCACCCAGCAGTTAAGTGATTTGATTTTCAGTGATTGCACCCTCTACCATCTCATTGTGGCTTCTCCTTTGTCTTTGGATGTGGGGTATCTTTTTTGGTGAGTTCCAGTGTCTTCCTGTCAATGACTGTCCAGCAGCTAGTTGTGATTCTGGTGTTCTTGCAAGAGGGAGGAGAGTACGTTCTTCTACTCCGCCATCTTGGCTCCTCTCCTCCCCCCAACTCATCTTAAGTTTCTCCTTCTTATAGATCCCTTCCCATTGGGCTACAAACATTCAAATTTCCTTTTTCTTAAGACCACTCTCACCCCTCTTTTTTTTTTGCCACACACCTAGTCATGTGGGATCTTAGCTCCGCAACCAGGGAAAAAACCTGCACCCCCTGCAGTGGAAGCACTGGAAGCGTGGATTTTTTTTTTTTTAAAGATTTACTTGTTATTTATTTATTTTATTTATTTTTGGCTGCATCTGGTTTTAGTTGCGGCACACGGGCTTCTCTCTAGTTGTGGTGTGCAGGCACCAGGGTGCATGGGCTCTGTAGTTGTGGCATGCAGGTTCCAGAGCCCGTGGGCTCTGTAGTTTGTGGCACACAGGCTCTCTAATTGAGGTGCGGGCTCAGTAGTTGTGGTGCGTGGGCTTAGTTGCCCCGCAGCATGTGGGATCTTAGTTCCCTGACCAGGGATCAAACCCGCATCCCCTACATTGTAAGGCAGATTCTTAACCACTGGACCACCAGGGAAGTCCCTTAACATTTCTCTTTATTGCAAAACTTCTGAATGAGTAGCCTACACTTGCTGATTCCACTTCTTCACTTCCCAAACACTCCTTTTTTTTTTTTTTTTTTTTTTTTTGCGGTATGCGGGCCTCTCACCGTTGTGGCCTCTCCCGTTGCGAAGCACAGGCTCCGGACGCGCAGGCCCAGCGGCCATGGCTCACGGGCCCAGACGCTCCACGGCATGTGGGATCTTCCCGGACCAGGGCACGAACCCGCGTCCCCTGCATTGGCAGGCAGATTCTTAACCACTGCGCCACCAGGGAAGCCCCCCCAAAGACTCTTAAACCGCTTTAATATGATGCCTACTCTCACACTACTCTAATGAAACTTGCTCTAGTTTTCAAATCCAATGACATTGTTTTTCTTTATTCTCAACCAGTATCATTCATCTCTATCATTTGATCATTCCTTCTAGAAACTCCCTTTAGTCTAGGCTTCAGACACTGACACAGCACCTCCATTTTCCTACAGTTCTGATCACATCTATCAATTCTTCTGCCCATTCCCATAGGTACAGCATTAGCTCATTTTTCTCCTCTATTATCCTCTATGTACAATTTTACTCACGCTAATGGCTTTATTATCAAATAACTACAACTCCCAAAATTTATCTCTAACGCAGGCTTCTCTACTAAGCTACAGATCTACATTTTCAGGTACCACTTTCAAGGATGATCTGCAATAAGACAAATACTTCCCAACTCAACATATTTTTTAAGTAACTTATCTTACAGACACCATGAACTCAGCTGAACCTAACAATTTTCCTTCCTCTCTATATATTTTCTTCCTCAATTGAGAAGTCTAGGATGACTTTCTAACTTAGATAAATAGATGTCACAGAGCAGGATGAAGATCATTAACACTATTTTCATATTAAAATAAGTGCTCACTCAATGCCTGGGATAGTGCTAATCATCTTCCCAATTATCTCAGCAATACTTTGCTATAGCTATTTTCACCATCTCTAGTACTACTACCTTAGTACAAGCCTTTATCCATCTCTCACCTGGACACTCCAAGTGAACCCCCTGCTTCCACTGTTGCTAGCCATGGCTTCCCACTCCAGTCCATTCACCACAAACTGGACATTTGCAAAATATAAATCAAAGCATCTTTGATTTATAGTCTCTGCCTACCACTCTTCCAATAACCCCTTCCTTTTCTCCTTCACCTCAAAATATTTGCTTCCAATTCGCTTTGCATGAAAAACTTACCTCAGGTCTCTGATGGATGGTTCCTTCTCATCAATCAGGTCTCAGCTCAAATGTTACCTCCTCAATGAGGCCTTCCTTGAAAATCCTGCTTCAAATAGCTCTCCCACTCAGATCACTCTCAATCCCTTTATCCTACTTTCTTACCTTCACTGTACTTATCATTGCCTGAAATAATATTATTTTTTATTTGTGTATCTCCTTTTAATAGGAGCTTCATAAATACTTTGAATGGATGTATAAATTTTAAAGATGTAGAAATTAAGGTTCAATGACGTTAAATAACATATGTAAGTTGTGGAGCTGATATATTCACCAACTGAGGTCTGCCTAAAACCAAAACTTTTAACATCTACCCTATATCACACTAGTAAAGCATAGTAAGAGTAAAAGCTAGAAAGACAGACTGGGGAATATAATCAGATAGTCAGATAATGAAGTTTGAAATTATAAAAGCAGAGCACCATTCCAAGGAGTGACATGCTCTATGATGTGATCATGGGTTTAGATGGCTGAAATGAGGTGGACAGAGGTTTATATCTGTATCATTCACCGCCCTCTCCTTGGCAACCAGACTTCTTGTATCCATTTGCAGATGAAGGCTCTACAAATCTGGCTCATAACTAATAACAGTAGACAGAAACACAAGTGAGCTAGCCCTTTGAATCATCTTTATCCCACTTTGAATCACATGTAAAAGCAATTACCTTCCCACTGCCCAGCCCCTCCTTAGTTGCTAGGCAGATCTTCCTCATTCATGGCCCTCTGGCCTCTTCTCAATATCACTCATAGTAAAACGCTATGGAAATTAATAAAGCAAACAGTTGTAAGAGAAAATTAATAGCCTAACACAATCCACAGGCCTATTTGTTCTCCAGTCTCAAATAAGTACTAAGAACTAAATGGACAGAAATAGAAGAAGTAATAGAATTTTTAAAAAGATTTTTCTTTTTGGAAAGCTGTACTTCCTAGTGATTAAGAATTGATTTTTCCCTATTTTATATATTTAGTAGAATACAGTTTGTATACATACACTGTAACACAAACTTTCTCCTGTCATATTTTTACCACATATTTTATCACTATAGGGTTCACTAGCACAAAAAAAAAGAAGTCCTGATAACTCATTTTCCTTTGATGTTATGGGCTGCTCTCAAATGTTCAGTGGATAGTTGCTTTTGGAGATTACACCTGAGAATTACCAGTTCATTTTTACTGAAGAGACAAATAGAAGAATGAAACAATTTCCTTTATGAAGCTGAACACAAAATTCTACCACATGCCTACATTTTTATTTCATTTCTCAGTAATCACAGAAAGGACCACAACAAAGCATGAAATGCAAAGCTGGTTATCTAAGCTTCCTCATCAGAAGCAGCTACACCTAAGTATTCTATACAGAAGGAAATAAGTTATTTTTCAATAGCCCTAGGAAAATGGAGCTCACTGCTCTTCTGTGACAGTTCAAATCTCATCAAAAAACTTGGTCCTTTAGTATCCTCCAATAGTTACCTATTAGTTGCTGTTGTTTTCAGTATTATGAAGTCATGGATTTAAGCATAGTTGATATGCTTCAATTCTTGTGGTTGTTATCCTTATTGATATTGCAACTTGCCCATCTTTGGCCATTAGGAGCCTCTCACTGATAATATCTTGATATGTATCTTTTCAGCCTTTTCCCCCGTATAGTTACATACCATTTGACCATTCTCCTCACCCCTTTTTTCTTTTTTCATTGAGCTCCATTTTCACATACATTTTCTCATGTCAGTAATTTTTTTTAATTTTTTATCTCGCAATTTCAGACTTACAGAAAAGTTGCAAAAATAAAAATATGTTAACTGATCTCTTTAGAAAATATTCTTTTTTAAAGGTATGTAATGCCACTAAGTTCAGGGGCTATGCTGTTATCTTGTTCAGCATCATAAACATGAACTCAACATTTCTTTCAAAAAATGAGGGCCGGGCTTCCCTGGTAGCGCAGTGGTTGAGAGTCCGCCTGCCAATTCAGGGGACACGGGTTCGTGCCCCGGTCCAGGAAGATCCCACATGCTACGGAGCGGCTGGGCCCGTGAGCTATGGCCGCTGGGCCTGTGCATCCGGAGCCTGTGCTCCGCAATGGGAGAGGCCAAAACAGTGAGAGGCCCGCGTACAAAAAAAAAAAAAAAAAAAAAATGAGGGCCACAAATGATGTGAGGCATCATTTTGAGCATAATGGATCTCGTCAGGTCATTAAAAAAAAAAAAAAAAAGACATTAACAAGCCTACAGGATTAACATGTAAAAAGTATGTATTAATGCCTGTGAAGTAGTTTGAGAACCTGGCCAAATTCCCTTTTTTTAAAAAATGAATATTAGGAATACAGTTACTAGGAGGTAGGTTTTGGAAAACTGTTTTATATTATCAGCTACAGTTGAACATAACCAATGACCAAGAAATTTTAATCCCAGATATATATATATCAGATAGACATACAAAGGTAGGACTAAAAGATACAAAATACATTTGGAGTGGTATTATAAAATCATAGTCCAAGATGGAAAACAAAAATGTCCAGCCAGCAAAGGTAAATAAACTGTGGCATATTCATACAATGAGATACTACACAGTAATAAAAATAAACTACTGCTAAATGCATCAAGAGGAAGCATCTGACAAGCATAATGCTAAGCAGAAGCAGCCCAAAAGAAATATCTTATAATTCCATTTATGAGAAGTTCAATATGTCAATAATACCTCAATTTTAAAAAGCTCAAAAACAGGCAAAATATACTCTATCTTGCTATGAACCTAAAACTGCTCTTAAAAAATAAAGTTAATTAATTTTTTAAAAACAGCTAAACTACAGTGTTAGAGTAGGATAATGTTACCTTTGGGAAGATGGAAGGGAGTAATGACTGAGAGGAAGGGTACGGTGGGCTTCTGGGGTGTTAGTAGTATTCTATTTCTTGACCTAGGTGGTGGTCACATGAGTGTGTTCACTTTGTGATAATCCAGTGAGCCATACAAGTTAAGATTTGTGTATTTTCTTTTTTTTTTTTTTTTTGCGGCACACGGGCCTCTCACTGCTGTGGCGTCTCCCGTTGCAGAGCACAGGCTCCGGACGCACAGGTTCAATGGCCATGGCTCATGGGCCCAGCCGCTCTGCGGCACGTGGGATCCTCCCAGACCGGGGCACAAACCCGTGTCCCCTGCATCGGCAGGCGGACTCAACCACTGCGCCACCAGGGAAGCCCGAGAGATTTGTGTATTTTCAAATATAAACTCAAAATGGATTAAAGACCTAAATGTAAGGTCAGACACTATAAAACTCTTAGAGGAAAACATAGGCAGAACACTCTATGACATAAATCACAGCAAGATCCTTTTTGACCCACCTCCTAGAGAAATGGAAATAAAAACAAAAATAAACAAATGGGACCTAATGAAACTTAAAAGCTTTGGCACAGCAAATGAAACCATAAACAAGACGAAAAGACAACCCTCAGAATGGGAGAAAATATTTGCAAATGAAGCAACTGACACGGGATTAATCCCCAAAATTTATAAGCAGCTCATGCAGCTCAATATCAAAAATACAAACAACCCAATCCAAAAATGGGCAGAAGACCTAAATAGACATTTCTCCAAAGAAGATATACAGATTGCCAACAAACACATGAAAGGATGCTCAACATCACTAATCATTAGAGAAATGCAAATCAAAACTACAATGAGGTATCATCTCACACCAGTCAGAATGGCCATCATCAAAAAATCTACAAACAATAAATGCTGGAGAGGCTATGGAGAAAAGGGAACCCTCTTGCACTGTTGGTGGAAATGTAAATTGATACAGCCACTATGGAGAACAGTATGGAGGTTCCTTAAAAAACTAAAAATAGAACTACCATACTACCCAGCAATCCCACTACTGGGCATATATCCTGAGAAAACCATAATTCAAAAAGAGTCATGTACCACAATGTTCATTGCAGCTCTATATACAATAGCCAGGACATGGAAGCAACCTAAATTGTCCATCGACAGATGAATGTATAAAGAAGATGTCGTACATATATACGATGGAATATTACTCAGCCATAGAAAGAAACAAAATTGAGTTCTCTGTGGTGAGGTGGATGGATCTAGAGTTTGTCACACAGAGTGAAGTAAGTCAGAAAGAGAAAAACAAACACCGTATGCTAACACATATAAATGGAATCTAAAAAAAAAAAAAAAAAGGGTTCTGAAGAACCTAGGTGCAGGACAGGAATGCAGACGTAGAGAATAGACTTGAGGACACTGGGAGGGGAAAGGGTAAGCTGGGACAAAGTGAGAGAGTGGCATGGACACATATACACTATCAAATGTAAAATAGATAGCTAGTGGGAAGCAGTCATGTAGCACAGGAAAATCAGCTCGGTGCTTCGTGACCACCTAGAGGGGTGGGACTGGGAGGGTGGGATGGAGACCAAGAGGGAGGAGATATGGGGATATATGTATATGTATAGCTGATTCACTTTGTTATAAAGCAGAAACTAACATGCCATTGTAAAGCAATTATAGTCCAATAAAGATATTAAAAATATAATAAAATAATTTAAAAATTAAAATGAATGACTAATCAAAAAAAGATTCGTGTATTTTAATAAACATGTTATAAGTCAATAAAAAAAATTTTAATATACAACTGTCAAATCTTCTCTGAACTTTATTAAAGACAGTCCACTATAAGGTATGTATAAAACACCTCCCAAACTTAAAGAATCTTGCTTTAAAAGTTAGAAAAAATAGTGCGGTATTTCCCTGCTCTAGCAGGAACTTAACTTACTCTGCTTATCCCAAATCAGACCTAATAATCCTAATGGATTCTGAGTTTATCTAAGAAAGGAGATATTTCAAGACCTATGTAGATTGCTTGGGCTCTTATCTACTACATAACAAGCACAGAGAAGGTACTCAACAAATATTTACTAATGATACACAGCCCAAACTTTAAACAAACTCACATAGCAAAATCTGAAATACCGAGCACTGGTAAAATAGGATAAACACTCAGTCTGTTGGCCTAGAGTGCAACTTCCAGAAACCCCACCTCTAGAAACTAAAAAAATTACAGAATGTACCGCTTATAAGGAAGAACACAATTTATGACACTATCTTTGGCAGAGGAAATTGGTCCTTTCCCCCTTCTGCCTAGCTCAGACAAGGCACAATCAACTTCCTGATGCCATAGCTAAGCAAAAGACACCCAGAAGCAACTCTGCCTGTAAGGGCAGGGACTACTTGAACCATGATGTGATGAAAACGTAGCAGCAAGGATTTAGCTGAGGCAGATGACAATGTTGGAGAAATAAGATGAGAAGAAAGCACTTGAGCAACCTGTTCTTATACCTAAAAACTCTAAAATCATTACTATTCCTACTTTCCAGAGTGGCAGTAAATCAAAATATATCTTTGGAGTCTCCCCAGGCTAGAATTAACCCACAATCAATAGGTGTCCTGAGTGTCCATCAGAGTTCACCTCCTAAGAGTTTCCCAGTAGTACCTGTTCAGTTAGTTAGATGGCTGATATGTAATGATAAATTATGATAAGCTTTTCTAAGGGCAAGTCACAACATACATTGACTTGGTATAGTTCTCATCACTAGTGACATTGTTTTGTTCTGTTTTAAAAACACAAGTAATAAATGTTCAATATAGAAAAAATAATTTTTAAATAATACAAAGAAGATAAACAAGAAAAGTACATGAAAATCACAGGTCAAACTTAAAAGAGCTGAGGTCTTTGGTATTTCTGGTAAGCATAAAATATTACCTACTGGTGAAGGACCTGCTTCTAATAGAAGATTACTGATATGGGAGATGTTGAGGCACTTGGTTTGCTAATGGGTCCAGGTGAGTGTAATTATTATGCCAAGAAAACAGCAATGAGCAAATCACACAGAAAGACCAGGTGGAAAGCTGATTGGCGATCTCCAAACATAACAAAACCATCTACAGGGATGTTCATTGTAGCATTGTTTATAGTAGCAAAATTATAAATTATATTGTTTATAAAGGCAAAATTTATAATAGCAAAAAAAATTCTGATCATCAGTATGAAACTGGTTAAATTATATATGCTCATATAAGGGAACAGTAATCCATAGCCATTAAAATGAACGACTTAAACTCACATAAGCTGATAGGAGGGACCCCCCCCCATCATGGTCCAGGGGTAAAGAATCCGCCTTACAGTGCAAGGGACACAGGTTCCATCCCTGGTCGGGGAACTGAGATCCCACATGCCACGGGGCAACTAAGTCCTCGCGCCACAACTACTGAGCTCACGTGCCTCAACTGGAGAGCCTGAGTGCTGCAAACTACAGAGCCCACGGGCCCTGGAGCCTGCACGCCACAACTAGAGAGAAGCCCACACGCCCCAAGGAAGAGCCCGTGCGCTGCAGCTAAGACCTAATGCAGCCAAAAATAAATAAAATAAATAAATAATAAATCTTTTTTTAAAAAGCTTATAGGAAAATATATCATTAAGCTTTTTAAAAAGTTGAATAATATTGTATACCTCCAACTGTAGAATCTATATACTCATACCTAATGAAAATTTCTATGATGGCCAAGAAAGAGTAAACAGTAGTTACCTCTGGGGAGTAAGAATAGGGAATGGAGACAGGAGAACTTTTTCCTTTCACTTCACATCCTAAATTGTTTGAATTTCTTATCATGCATATACATTATCTCTATAATAAAAACAAAACAATGAAAGCAATGAACAAAAAACTTAACAATGGTGTTGAGTGGGTGGTAGGACCATGATGATTTTTATTCTCCTTTTTACACTTTTCTGCATTTTCTCAATTTTCTATGATTAACAATATATTAGCATATATTACTTTTTATACCTCCAAGACTATTTTTTTGTTTTTGATTTTTTAACAAGTCAAGTGTAGTCACTTCTGGTTCAAATTAGGGAGAGAAATCCAGTGCTCAGTTATAAACACTGTGGCAGTTACAAAGAAATATGGAAAGACTCAATTCTCAAAATGCTTATTTGTTTGGAGAAAACAGTCATGAACACCAAGACAACAAAAGTTAAAGAAAATCATTGATTTAATTTACTGGAGTTGCTTATGTGGTACTGGCTCCTATGGAAGCAAAAAGATATCAGTATTGTGAAGAAAGCTGTGCCGAATGTTTGAAGAAAGACTAAGTGAATTCTATAAAAGGGTGTTTTTTAAAATTCAAGTCTAACGTCCCACTCAACGTCAAAATTCCTTTTACCACTCATTCAGTCTCTGCTTAAAGTATCCTATGTCAAAAAATCCTCAAAAGTAGTCCATGCCATTAGTTAAGAACAACTCTGTTAAAGTTCTTCCTTATGTTAAGCTAAATCTAATTTCCTATCATTTTCAATCACTGGTCAACTTGTCCTAGTTCTGTCCCCTGGAGCAATAGTTTAGACAATTTTCATTTACTATTATGATCCTCCCCCCTCTTAAATCTTCTCAAGAACTAAACCTCTCAATTCCTCAAATGGTTTCTACACCATTATTCTAATTATTCTTCTCTGAAGAAATTCCAGTTTCTCAGTGTGCCTCTTAGAATCAAATACCCTGACTGAACACAAAATTCCAGAACTGATCTGACTAGTGCTTTTATCTCCTTTGTTTGGGTCACCATGAGCACAGCACAAGACTAGTTGCTAGGTGGTATACAATTCATTGTCAATTTAGTGGCACTGTTCAGACCATAAGTAATTTATGTTTTAATGCATTTAAGAGTTTAAAGAGTGTAAAGAAGAAAGATCACTGTGGACTGAGGAACTGAGGACATTTTCAACAACAAAAGTTGAGACTGTAAGCTGGGAAATGAAGAATACATTTTTGATAAGCGGAAAACACAAAAAGACTATTTCAGAGAGTATAAATGTGGAACACTGCCAAGGCAGGAATGAACAAAGTTAGTGCTAATAAGGATAGGCAAGAACATAGGACCAAAAGGAGGGCTGGAGTCAGACTATTGAGAGCCCTTAACCTGCAGGGAATAGGCATGATTAAAGAGTTAGACCAAGAAATTGACTTCTTGATTGAGATATTTGGAGATGATTAAATCAATACCAGTTTGCCAAATTCTACATCAGGTTAAATACTGTTTGAAATTTTTTTCTAAATTGAGGTATAATTTACAATGTTGTGTTAGTTACAAGAGTACAGCAAAGTGATTCAGTTATAATATATATGTATTCTTTTTCAGATCTCTTTTCCATTATAGGTTATTATGAGATATTGAGTATACTTTCCCATGCTATACAATAGGTCCTTGTTGTTTATTTATTTTATGTATAGTAGTGTGTATATGTTAATCCCAAACTCCTAATTTATCTCTCTCCCCCAATCCCCTTTGGTAACCACAAATTGTTTTCTATGTCTGTGAGTCTATCTGTTTTGTAAGTTCATTTGTATCATTTTTTTAGATTCCACAAATAAGTGATATCATATAGTATTTGTCTTTCTCTGTCTGATATACTTCACTTAATATGATAATCTCTAGGTCCATCTATGCTGCAAATGACATTATTTCATTCTTTTTTATGGCTGAGTAATATTCCATACTCTGTGTGTGTGTGTGTGTGTGTGTGTGTGTGTGTGTGTGCGTGTGTGTGTGTACATATATATCTCACATCTTCTTTATCCATTCATCTGTCGATGGACATTTAGGTTGCTTCCATGTCTTGATGATTGTAAATAGTGCTGCTATAAACACTGGGGTGCATGTATCTTTTTGAATTAGAGTTTCCTCCAGACATACGCCCAGGAGTGGGATTGCAGGATCATATGGTAACTCTATATTTAGTTTTTTAAGGAACCTCCATACTGTTTTCCACAGTGGCTGCACCAATTTACATTTCCACCAACAATGTAGGAGAGTTTCCTTTTCTCCACACCTTTTCCAGCATTTATTGTTTGTGGACCTTTTAATGATGGCCATTCTGACTAGTGGGAGGTGATACATCACTGCGGGTTTTTTGTGGGTTTTTTTGATTGATTGATTTCTATTTTTGGCTGTGTTGGGTCTTTGTTGCTGCATGTGGGCTTCTCTCTAGTTGTGGCAAGCGGGCTTCTCATTGCGGTGGCTCCTCTTGTTGCAGAGCACGGGCTCTAGGCATGCGGGCCTCAGTAGTTGTGCCTCGATGACTCTAGGCATGCGGGCCTCAGTAGTTGTGCCTTGTAGCTCACGGGCTTAGTTGCTCCACGGCATGTGGGATCTTCCCGGACCAGGGCTCGAACCCGTGTCCCCTGCATTGGCAGGTGGATTCTCAACCACTGTGCCACCAGGGAAGCCCTATCACTGCAGTTTTGATTTGCATTTCTCTGATAATTAGCAATGTTAAACATCTTTTCATGTGCCTATTGTCCACCTGTATGGCTTCTTTGGAGAAATATCTGTTTAGGTCTTCTGCCCATTTTTTGATTGGGTTGTTTATTTTTTGTTATTGAGTTGTATGAGCTGTTTGTATATTTTGGAAATTAAGGTATTGTCAGTCACATCGTTTGCAAATATTTTCTCCCATTCTGTGGGTTTTCTTTTCATTTTGTTTATGGTTTCCTTTGCTGTGCAAAAGATTTTAAGTTTCATTAGGTCCCATTTGTTTATTTTTATTTCCATTACTCTAGATAAAAATATTGCTGCAATTTATGTCAAAAAGTCTTCTGCCTATGTTTTCCTCTAAGAGTTTTATAATATCCGGTCTTATATTTAGGTCTTTAATCCATTTTGAGTTTATTTTTCTATACGGGTTAAAGAATGTTCGAATTTCATTCTTTTACATGTAGCTGTCCAATTTTCCCAGCACCACTTATTGAAGAGACTGTCTTTTCTCCATTGTATAGTTTTGCCTCCTTTGTTGTAGATTAATTGACCATAGGTGTGTGAGCTTATTTCTGGGCTTTCTATCCTGTTCCATTGATCTATATGTCTGTTTTTGTGCCAGTACCATACTGCTTTGTTTACTGTAGCTTTGTAGTATAGTCTGAAGTCAGGGAGCATGATTCCTCCAGCTCTGTTCTTCTTTCTCAAAATTGTTTTGGATATTTGGGGTCTTTTCTGTCTCCATACAAATTTTAAGGTTTTTTTGTTCTAGTTCTGTGACAACTGCCATTGGTAATTTGATAGGGATTGCACTGAACCTGTAGATTGCCTTGGGTAGTATGGTCAATTTAAGAATATTGATTCTTCCAATCTAAGAACACAGTATGTCTTTGACTACATGGAAAAAGTTTCTAATTCAATTCTACTCCAAGATGAACTGAAATTGAGTTGTTATATAATATCATTACACAGGTTTCTTTCTGAATATGAACAACATTCCTAACTGCCAAAATATAATACAAGGAATGTCACTTTTAAAAGATTTATTTTTCAGGGCTTCCCTGGTGGCGCAGTGGTTGAGAATCTGCCTGCCAATGCAGGGGACACGGGTTCGAGCCTTGGTCTGGGAAGATCCCACATGCTGCGGGGCAACTAGGCCTGTGAGCCACAACTACTGAGCCTGCGCGTCTGGAGCCTGTGCTCCGCAACAAGAGAGGCCGCGATAGTGAGAGGCCCGCGCACCGCGATGAAGAGTGGCCCCCACTTGCCACAACTAGAGATAGCCCTCGCACAGAAACGAAGACCCAACACAGCCAAAAATAAATTAAATAAATAAATAAATATTTTTTTAAAAAAAGATTTATTTTTCAGCTCGGTGCTTTGTGATGACCTAGACGGGTAGGATAGGGAGGAAGGGAGGGAGGCTCTAGAGGGAGGGGATATGGGGACATATGTATGCATATGGATGATTCACTTTCTTGTACAACAGAAACTAACACAGTACTGTGAAGCAATTATACTCCAATAAAGATCTATTAAAAATAATAATAATAAATAACAAAAATATTTTAAAAATAAAAAGATTTATTTTGATCCATTTCTGTAAGTTTCTCCAGCATGAATACCTTGCCATTTAATATGACTACTTCTGTACAAGGTAGCCACTTGTTTCCATAATTAATAATCTTCAGGATCTACATTCAAAAGACAATGACCTGCTGGTCTCCAATCCTCCAGGTTCAAAAGGAGAAATATGACTAATGTAACATTAAAGAGAAAGAGTTTAGCTAGCTAACAGAATTTCTAGAAAATGAAAGCTTCCTGATATGAGAACAAATGAAAACAGCAGCAGCTCCTTCTCTAAAGTTTAAATTCAATTAAATAGGAATTTCTGGTTCAATAATGCTCCTGCCTGAAGAATCTTTCATAAGGGCTAGTTCTGTAATACAGTGTGGCAGCAGAGATTTAAACTGTCCAATAGACATTGCAAAACCCAACCTCTCCCAAATCCTGCTACTCAACAGCAGGGATCTAAAGGAAAAAATAGATTCCCAGCTGCTGAGAGAAAATGTCTTACTAAAATCAAAGCAAAATTCTCATTAATGAAAAATCAACCATGAAAGAAGAAAATTTCTGTGTGTCTCATAATCCCTGGAAAGAGCCAAATCCATTCTGGGTTAAAGCAGATTTAACAACAGTGGAAGAGAAGAGAGGAAATCAGTTCCATTTGCCAGAAGCTGGGGGAAACGCTTAACAGAGATCACAACAATGCTTCTAATCCATAGAGCCAAAAGAAACATGAACTCTATCCAGTAAAAGGTGCCAGGAAAAGGTTCCTGTGGATAAATTCTCTCACTCACAACGAAGCCACCTTATTCCACCTAGCTCAACACAGATGTGATAGGCCGTAACTTGAATTTCCCAAGATCAAATTCAATGGGTAATCCAAACCCTGCTTTTTCTGATCAGATAATCTCTAAAATCACAGTCCCTGCATTCATTCAAAACCAGCATTGAGCTTCTACCACGTCAGGCACCCGGAATACAAAAACCATTAAGAAACAGTCTCTACCCTCATGGAGCTTAGTCCATGCACCTTGCCTCATCTTAAATCCCAAAGCTCTTGCCTTAAATATTTTCTTAGGTGGGTCAGTGGAAAGGCAATAAAGGACTTCACCTTTAGTTACTGTGATAGAAGTAAATAGATAAATCATACTTCTTATGCTCTGCTCCAAAAGGAGAGAAGCCGACACACCTTTCCAAGTCGAATATGAGCACATTCTTAGCCTAGAACCCACAGAAGGAGCAGGGGACAAAGACAAGCAATAAAGGGGTGCAAGCCAAGAAATACGCTGAAAGAAGGGATGTGACAGGTGTACCACTACACGTTCAAAGCGTGATTAAAAAGAACCTGCTACTAAGCCGACTGAGGTTTTACCGTGCAGGGAGGAGGAAGAAAAGAATAGGGGGCTGCCCGCTATGAACAGACACCAACTATCCGCGGTCCCTAGCTCGTTCACTCTCGCTAGAGGAGAGCGGCATACACTGTTTAATAGGATCTGGGCCTGCCAGCCAACAACACTGTCACATGGACACCGGAACGGAGAGCTAACAGTCCCTCATAGGAGCGCGAGGAAAAACAAGAGAGAATGGAAAGAACTCTTTAAATGTTCAAAAATGAGTTAACATAATGGTTCCCCGAGGCACGGATGGGACGTAAAGTTTGGAAAAGGTGGTAACCCGACGCCCACTGGAAGCCCGTGGAGACCCCAGGGAGACGTCCGCCCTTGCACCCCAGTCCGCGCACTCACCGCGCACACAGAGCAGCGACATGGCCGAGGCGCCGGCGAGCCTCCACCGCGTCCCAGCCCCGCAGCTGCGCCGGGCCGCTCCCTCTTTCCTCTCAGCAGGTGCAGCAGCTGTTCCCGCTATCGACCCCACGGGTCTCGCCGCTCCTCATGGTCCCCTTCGCAGGCAGCCTCCCGCCGCTCCCTCGGACCCGCTCCAATTTTCACCGTCTGAGCGGGCTCCCGATAGTGGTGAGTACCGGCCGGCAGGCGGGAGACTGGGCGCGGCACCGCGGCGCCATCGCTGAGAGGAAAGAGCGACCGGGACACCCTCCCCTCACTCCAGCCGGGATCCGGGAGAGCGCCGGGACAGAGCCAACCCGTTGCGCCCCGCCTCCCAGCCAATCAACTCACGCCCAGTCCGCCGACCCCGCCCCCTCACGGGCACGTAGGAGGTGGGGTCCCCTTCCGCTTTTCTTAGTGAAAGAATGAAGGCGGCTCCGCACACTTACTAGGCTTGCTGCAGAGAGGGGCGGGCTTCCCCCTCACCTGCGTGGGGCGGGAATTGAAGCCTTCTGCCCCTCTCACGTGGGCGGGGCTTCCACCCAAGAACAGATTCTTTTCATTGAGAATATCTATCGGACTTCCTTCTGAGTCTATCCCTTGCAGCTTACTGTAACAATTTAAAAAGATCGTACCACACTTTGCTGTACACCTGAAACTAACATAATATTGTAAATCAACTATACTTCAATTTTAAAAAATGGACTTTAACAAGAAAGAAAAGCTTTTGTAACTTTGTATGGTGATGGATGGTAACTACACTTATTGTGGTGATCAGTTTGCAGTGTATACAAATATCAAATCATTATGTTGTACACCTGAAACTAATATAATGTTATATGTCAACTATACCTCAATAAAGAAGGGGGCTACTGTGCTTCCCTAGTGGCGCCGTGGTTAAGGATCCGCCTGCTAATGCAGGGGACACGGGTTCGAGCCCTGATCCGGGAAGATCACACATGCCGCGGAGCAACTAAGCCCGTGCACCGCAACTACTGAGCCTGCACTCTAGAGACCCGGAGCCACAACTACGGAGCCCACGTGCCACAGCTACTGAAGGCTGCACACCTAGAGCCCACGCACCACAAGGAAGAGTAGCCCCAGCTCTCTGCAGCTAGAGAAAGCCCGCGTGCAGCAATGAAGACCCAAAGCAGCCAAAAAAAATAATAATAAATAAATAAATAATTTTAGAAGAATGGGCTATAGTTAATTTTTAAATAATAATAATAAACTTTAAACAAATGTCTCACCCTCCTTAAAAAAAAACGAAGACGACAGCCTAAAGGAAGATGTCTGGAGACCTCAGTTCTCATCTAGACCTGTTTTCATGGTCTCCATTGTATTTCCAATGTCTGTATATAGTATATAGTGCCTAGTGTATAGTAATCAGTCTGTAAATGTTGTTTTTTTGGTTTGTTTGTTTGTTTGTTTTTGCGGTACGCAGGCCTCTCACTGCTGTGGCCTCTCCCATTGCGGAGCACAGGCTCCGGATGCACAGGCTCAGCGGCCATGGCTCACGGGCCCAGCCACTCTGCGGCATGTGGGATCCTCCCGGACCAGGGCACGAACCCGTGTCCCCTGAATCGGCAGGCGGACTCTCAACCACTGCACCACCAGGGAAGCCCCGTAAATGTTTATTTAATGAAGGATGGAGAGAAGATAGTCATTTTAAACTGAGGACTTCTGGCAGGATGATGTACATACATGCGAGGAAGTGAAAAAGACCAGAGCAGAAAACAGGAATGCACATAATATCATGTACAGATCCAACATCTCATCCACCCCAAATTTTGGATTTAATTGGTTTGTGGTAGAGCTCAGGCATCCTACCTTTTAAAAGCTCCCCAGATTATTCTGTGATGCCGGAGTTGAGCACCATTAGACTGGGTACTTTCTAAGTCCACATTAGATCAGCTCAAGTTTCCGTGTTTGTAAGCCCTTGGCCCAGTTGGATTCTGCCTGTCAGACCCAGGGAGGGTCTATATTAACGTAACACCGTCTTTGTCCTCCAAAAACAAGCCTAGTTAGCATATGACTCCTCTCACTGGAATATAGCATTTGGCGAGAGTGACACTCCAAATGATATAAGTAGGAACCTGGAGAAGGAAAGAAGACTTGGCCTATGCAGTGTTTGTCCAAATTTGGAGAAATACCCTGAGAAAGATTTTGAGCAGGGCAGCTGAGCCAGGCTAGTTAACAAAGATGCCTGACCCTAAAAACATTGGGCATTCTCTGGGCTGCTGGAGGTTGAAATATCTAGCTATTTAGCCCAGCTGTCCTAACCTCAAGAGCAAGGGACTAAAAAGGTGTTAAACTTCTGCATTCTGGAACTAAGAATGGAGACAACAAAAAACAAACCTCTTATGAAACCAGGGATTCTCCTAGGGGATGCAGAGGCCATCCAAGAAAGGATGGAAAGTCAACCTCACTTGGAAACAGTATAGAGTAGTGGGAAACAACCTAATAAAATTGTGAAGAGCGTGAACTTTGAAACCAATCAGATTCACCTGGTATATTACCTATTGTCATATAACAAATTACCCAAAACTTTAGTGCTTTAAAACAACATTTATTATCTCACAGTTTCTGAACAACAAGGTCCTACTGTATAGCACGGAGAACTATATTCAATAACCTATGATAAACCCTAATGGAAAAGAATATTTTAAAAAAGAATGTATATGTATGTATAACTGAATCACTTTGCTGTACAACAGTCATTAACACAACACTGTAAATCAATTATAGTTCAATAAAAAAATGTTTAATTAAAAACAATTTTAGTACTCTTTTTTTTTTTTTTTTTTTAGTGCTCTTGATATATATACCATGTTGACTTCAAAAAGTCTATACAAGCATGTTTCCCATCAGCAACCTGGGAGTGATATACTATATGTATTGTGTAACACTGAACAGTAACATTTAAAAAATCTTTGTCAATTAAAGATATTTCAATATTATCTCAGTTTCTATGGGTCAGAAATCTGGGTATGGCTTAGTCGAATCTCTGGTTCAAGGTTTCTTACAGACTGCAAGCAAAGTTTCAGCTTGACTGCAAAAGGATCCACTTCCAATCTCACTCCTATGATTGTTGGCAGGTCTCAACTTCTCCTGGGCTCTTGAACTGAGAGCCTCAGTTCCTTCTTGGCTATTGGCTGCTCTAAGTTCCTTGTCATGTGGACCTCTCCAACATGGCAGCTTGCTTCCTCAAAGCATGCAAGGTGAGAAGGCAATAAAGTCTACTAGCAAGAGGGAAGTCACAATCTTTTGTAACCTAATAACAGAAGTGCCATCTCCTCGTTTTTGCTGTATTCTATTCATCAGAAGCAAGTCACACTCAAGAAAAGGGAATTCCACAGGACATGAATACTACCAGGAGGCAGGATCATTGCGGGGCCATCTTAGAAATCTGCCTATCACACCTGGGCTTGAGTCCTAGCTCTGGTACTTGTGACCTTGGGCAAGCTACAGGACCTCTATTTCCCAGGAAATAATAACAGTATCTACTTCATAAGAGGGTTTTGAGGTTTAAATGAGGAAATGCATTTAAATTACCTGGTACAGGGGCTTCCCTGGTGGCGCAGTGGTTGGGAGTCCGCCTGCCGATGCAGGGGACACGGGTTCGTGCCCCGGTCTGAGAAGATCCGATGTGCTGCGGAGCAGCTAGGCCCATGAGCCATGGCCGCTGAGCCTGCGCGTCTGGAGCCTGTGCTCCGCAGCAGGAAAGGACACAACAGTGAGAGGCCCGCGTACTGCAAAAAAAAAAAAATTACCTGGTACATACTAAATGCCCAATACATGTTCATTACTGCTTAGGTTGTGGACATGAGGGGGGATTGCAGCTGGGAGGTGAAAAGACATAAGCAGAGCAAGAGTCAGTGTCTGAAGGTTGTGATGTAGGCTTTGAGGCACCCCAGTTTCCCAGTTAAAAGTTCAGCGAAAGAAGGCACTAAGGTCCTCTGCTCTCTAGGCACTTGACCAGGACCAGTTATAATCATCAGCAAGGTAAGGATATCTTCAGAAGCAACTCAGAGATAAAAAGCCAGAGCCTTCTTGTCCCACTGTCTTCATTAGTTTTTCCAGTACACTACTTGAACGTTCTTCAGCATTTGAGTGGAATTCACACTTAGACTTAGCTGGCAGGTAGCTGACAGCTAAGACTCTTTGAGATCCAGGAAATGAGGAGGAAGGAGAGAGAGATCAAAGAAAGTAAGTAATAAAGGAAACTCAAAAATCTCAAGACAATAAAGCCAAAATACCCAGGGCTGGCATTGCTGCTGTCTTTTTGGAAACTCTCAGGCAGAAGGAGCAGAGTAAGAACCCTGTTGCAGGGGAACCCTCTACTGACTTTTATGACCACCTTTAAGTCATGCTCCAAGACTATTAAAAGTTTGCCCTTCTTGCAAGTTCCATATCTTTGGGAAATGTTTCCCAATGTCTTCACAGAGAAATTTAATATAAATAACTCAATTCAGGACTTCCCTGGTAGTCCAGTGGTTAAGACTCTGCACTCCCACTGCAGGGGGCATGGGGTTTGATCCCTGGTTGGGAAACTAAGATCCCACATGCCACACAGTGCAGCCAAAAATAAATAAATAATAAATAAATAAATAACTCATTTCAACAAATATTTATTAAATACCTTTTAAGTCAGGCATAGAGGATACAAAAGTAACAAATCATAGTTCCTATCCTTGAATAGTTTATAAGGTGATAGGAAAGATCTATGACAGATAATAAGAAGGAACTAAACTAGGGCAGTAAATACGGAACTGAGGGGGAAGGAAAGGGACAATCCCTCTAACACTTCCCTCGTGTTAAGGAGCCAAAAGTGATATAACTTGGCACACAGTGACTATGAATATAGTAGAGAATATCCTTTCTTTTGTAGCCAACAACTGGGTGAGAAGGCAAAGGAGAGAGTTTTGGTTTTTTGTTTTTTGCGGTACGCGGGCCTACAGGGCACGAACCCGTGTCCCCTGCATCAGCAGGCGGACTCCCAACAACTGCGCCACCAGGAAAGCGCAGAGGAGAGAGTTTTAAAGTCAGATTGGGGAATTCCTCGGCGGTCCAGTACTTAGGATTCTGTACTTTCACTGCCTTGGGCCCGGTTCAATCCCTGGTCGGGGAACTAAGATCCCACAAGCCGCAGGGTGCAACCAAAACATAAATAAATTAATTAATTAAAATAAAGGCAGATTGGCTAGGAAGATGACGATGCTACAGTTAATGTAGTTTTGGAAAGAAAGATGTGTTTCCTTTGGACACGTATATTAAGTTTGAGATTGCCTAGGATAACCTTCAGATATACCCATTAGACAGTGATGCATAACTGACCCTAAGAGAGCAGTCCAGGCTAGAGATAGAGATTTCAATCAATAAAGGTATAACTATTTTAATCCCTATTTTGTTGATAAAGAAAATGAGGCAAAGCCAGAATGCAAACCCAGCTGTATCTCTCACCAGAGCTCAAGAAGTTAGCCATAATGCTATATCATCTTTCAAGTACCAGAGGAATTGAGCAGAAGCTATGGAAGGAATCAAGATAGGCTTCACAAGGGAAGTAGCATATGGAGGAGATGGATCTCAAAATATAGGTAGCACTGGACATGAAATGATGGAAGAAAGGGCGTTCTATACACAGAGAATAAGTGGCACAAACAAATCAGGAAATGAAAACGTTCAACCTGTACAGGTATTTAAGAAGAAGCTGCAAAGAGCTTGAGAGTTGGCACTATAAGGTTGCCAGGAGACTACAGAATGAGAAGGGAACAAAGGTCGGCTTGCAGAGGACACCTACCAAGAGTAGGGAGACAGG
The DNA here is from genome assembly GCF_937001465.1 of Orcinus orca. NCBI lineage: Eukaryota > Metazoa > Chordata > Mammalia > Artiodactyla > Delphinidae > Orcinus > Orcinus orca. Next base: position 83,549,153 of record NC_064564.1, on the reverse strand, counting down.
AACGGAATGGTCAGAGAGGGAAAACAGGAAAATAAGTAAACCAATTGTATATACTTCCATTATAAATCTTATCGTATGGAAGAGTAATTGCACATCTGTCTTTTCTTTAGACTCAGCACGCCTCAACAGCAAAGGATGTTTTCTCTATCTTTCTGTAACACATAGCACAACATTTGGCAAAGGTGCCCCCAAAAGATTTGTTGACTAGAATAAATGAATGAATGAATGAGTGAGTGAGAATGTTTTAAGGATTAATTATTGTCAAAGATAAAGCTGAGGGGGCTTCCCTGGTGGCACAGTGGTTGAGAGTCTGCCTACCGATGCAGGGGACACTGGTTCGTGCCCTGGTCTGGGAAGATCCCACATGCTGCAGAGCAGCTAAGTCCGTGTGCCACAACTACTGAGACTGAGTGCTAGAGCCCACGAGCCACAACTACTGAGCCTGTGTGCTGCAACTACTGAAGCCCGTGAGCCTAGAGCCCATGCTCCGCAACAAGAGAAGCCACTGCAGTGAGAAGCCCACGCACTGCAATGAAGAGTAGCCCCTGCTCGCCGCAACTAGAGAAAGCCCAAGCACAGCAATGAAGACCCAATGCAGCTAAAATTAAAATAAATAAATAAATAAATTTATTTTAAAAAAGATAAAGCTGGATACCAGTCAAAGTGGTAAGGACAGATTTCAATCAGTACTATACTTTTGCAATAGGGAAAATAGTCTAGAGTGAACTGAACTCAACTTCAATTTGTACAGAGATGACTGGGAGAATGAAGGAACAGGGAGGAAGTTGGGGGGTTGGGCTCAGCAGAGTCAGAGAAGTGAAAAATTACAAGACCTAGGAAGGAAGGGGATTGGTCCATGCAAAACCCAGCTGGGTTTGCTAACTGGTGCTTATTGAAGTCAGGCTCCTACCCTCCCACAGAGACTGGGAGACAGGGGCCCTATCTTTAGGTGTTGGCTGGAACAAACAGTATATCTTTTTGGCAGCCTTGAGTTTTCTCAGGCAGGTGCTTTAAGAGTCATCCTTAGGGATGCAACCTTGCACTATTAGAAACTATGTTAGTGTTTTTTCAGCGTTTGTAGGCTGAGGTTGAGGACAAGCCAAGAAGAGGGCTCAGAGGAGCCCAGCTAGAGTTTGGTTAACAAGAGAATCTTTGTCATTACTAAATATTGTTGAATGCTGCAGAGATTTCTTTTCAAAGGTTCTATTGAGATATAATTTACATATCATAAAATCCACCTGTTTTAAGTGTACAATCCAATGATTTTAGTAAATTTTCAGAGTTGCACAACCATTACCACAATCCAATTTTGGAATATTTCCGTTGCCCCCCCCAAAGGTCCCTTGTACCCATTTGCAGCCATTCTGTGTTCCCATCCACAACCCCAGGCAATCACTAGTCTACTCTATGTCTCTATAGAGTGGTAAACAGTTTTTGGCAGGAAAGAGCTCTCTGCAGGAGGACCTTTGTCTTGCCACTAACCTTAAACCAGGCACCCCCATGCTCTACTCAACTTCGGCCCTAGCACAGCTTTCAAATCTTTTGATCACAGAATACATTGCCTAACCTATTGGTGCTTTGCATAGATCAAAGAAATAGAAATGAAAAATAAGTAATTAACAGATGACCAGATCTCTTCCCTAGCTTCCCCTTCAGTGATCGCACCAACAAAATATATGAACAAACTGTGTGACAAGATAGCATCTACAAGCCTGTGAGACAAGCCTGCACACAGTGGGGGACAGCAACGACTCTGACCCCCTATCTCAATGATTAACTGAGATTACTTCCCTTTTACCCTTTAAACATTTTCATCACTGAGCAGAATCTTCAGAGGTGGTTTTTGGGAGACACTGAATCCACCGTCTCCCCAGATTGCTGGCATTCTGATTAAAAGCAACTTTCCTTTCTACCAACATTTGCCTCTCTTGAGTATTGATTTTTTAAAAAAAATATTTATTTATTTATTTGGTTGCACCAGGTCTTAGTTGCAGCAGGCGGGCTACTTAGCTGCAGCTTGTGGGCTCCTTAGTTGTGGCACACGGGCTCCTTAGTTGTGGCACACAGGCTCATTAGTTGCGGCATGCACGTGGGATCTAGTTCCCCGAGCAAGGGTCAAACCCAGGCCCCGTGCATTGGGAGCACAGAGTCTTATCCACTGCACCACCAGGGAAGTCCCTGAGTATTGATTTTTGAGCGGCAAGCAGCCGGACCTGATTTGGTCACAATTTGCTTTTCTGTACCTTTCATATAAATGGAGCTATACAATGACACAAAGACCTATGTCTTTTGTGTCTGGCTTCATTCACTTAACATAATGTTTTTGATATTTATCCATGTTGCAACATTTATCAATACTTCATCCTTTTTACTGATGAATAACCTTCCATTGCATGGGTAGAATTTTGTTTATCTATTCATCATTTGGTGGACATTTGAGTTTTTCTAGCTTGGGGTTATTAAGAATAATGTTGCCATGAATAATCACATATAGGTCTTTGTGTGGACATAAGAAACTGTCAAACTTTTTCAAAGTAGTTACACCATATTTCATTCCCACCAGCAATGTATAAGGATTCCAATTTCTCCATATCCATACCAACACTTGGTATTACCTGTGTTTTTTATTGTAGCCATTTTAGATATGTATGTATGTAATAGGATCTCATGATTTTAATTTGCATTTCCCTAAAGGCAAATAATGATGGGCACCTTTTCGTATGCTTCTTAAACATTCATGTATCTTCTTTGGTGAAATGCCTCCTATTCAAGTATTTTGCCCATTTTTAACTAGGCTATTTGTCTTCTTATTATGCTGCAGAGATTTTGAGGACTTGGGCAAAGGCCTTTGAATTTGGCAATTTGAGGTCATTGCTATGGTAGACAACTGTCATTTGGGGAGTTTCACAATATCTCTAAACACATGGTTGACACTTTTCTAGGAGCTAGAAGTTCATTTTCCCAGTTTCCCACTGGTTTCCTTCCCCCACCTCAGGCTTCAAAACAGAAGAAGCCAGCATGAGGAGGTAGGTGCCCTATGGGATACATTTTCTGGAGAAGGCAGTGTTTGGGCCTCCAACTTTCAGAGTCAGTAGCGATAGATGGTCTGGTCTAAGTAATTGATCTCTGTGACATTTGTTGCGCAGTGGGGTCTTTGCTGGTGCAGTTCTGTGGTATAATTTGGGTACTTCTTGTTCTTGACTGCTTAGCCTCTAAGCCTCCCAGAGATTAAATAAACTTTCCAATAACCCCAATTTTTTTCTTCTTAAACTAGCTAGAGTGCTCATTTGCAACTAAGAATCATGACTAATATAACAGGTGACCTTTGAAAGGTTTCAAAGGCAGAGACACCCGTTTAAAATGTCTAACATTTAGGAGAAGATTCATTAACCTATAACAAATTCAAAAGAAATTGCAAATTAAAACAGCAAACCAATGACTTTCAACCTATAAAATTAGCAAAATTAGAGAAAAGTTATAAATCCCAAAGCAGCAAAACTAGAGTAGAGGGACTTCCCTGGTGGTCCAGTGGTTAAGAATCCGCCTTCCAAAGCAGGGGACGTGGGTTACATCCCTGGTTGGGGAACTATGATCTCACATACTGCAGGGCAACTAAGCCTGCACACCGCAACTACTGAGTCCGTGCACCACAACTAGAGAGAAGCCCATGTGCTGCAACTAGACAGAAGCCCACGCAACTAGAGAGAAGCCCACGTGCCGCAACAAAGACCCAACGTGGCCAAATAAATAAATTAAATTAAATTAAAGGAAAACAGCTTGAAATAATTTGCTTTGTTTTTATTTTTTTAATTTTTTAAAATTTTAAAATAAATTTATTTATTTATTCATTTATTTATTTTTGGCTATGTTGGGTCTTCACTGCTGCATACAGGCTTTCTCTAGTTGCAGGGTGAGTAGAGGCTACTCTTTGCTGCAGTGTGAGGGCTTCTCATTGCGGTGGCTTCTCTTGTTGCAGAGCAGGGCTCCAGGCGTGTGGGCTTCAGTAGTTGCGGCACACGGGCTCAGCAGTTGTGGCTCGCGGGCTCTAGAGTGCAGGCTCAGTAGTTGCAGTGCACGGGCCCAGCCACTCTGCGGCATGTGGGATCCTCTCGGACCAGGGCTCGAACCTACCTCCCCCGCACCAGCAGGCAGACTCTTAACCCCTGCACCACCAGGGAAGTCCCTGCTTTGTTTTTAAATTGGCTACTGTGTTGCTCTTACTGGGGAAATAAAACAATCCTGCTAGCAAAAAGACCGATTCCTGCCAATATAGAAAAAGAACATACTTTATTATTTAGTAAGCACTAACAGATTACATGCATGTAAGTGACCCAGGAGGGAAGGGGGCAGGGCACAACCATTAAAAGAATGACACAGCCATTGAGGATACAAAAAAAATTAGTTAGAACCAACTAGGCCCAAGATGGTGGAAGATTTGACTTCCAGTAGATCTTGAGCCTCATTATACACTCATTCTAATATACTAGCATGCTAAATGACACACCCACCCGTGCCATGACAGTTCTTTTTTTTAAATAAATTTATTTATTTATTTGTTTGTTTGTTTGTTTTTGGCTGTGTTGGGTCTTCGTTGCTGTGCGCGGGCTTTCTCTAGTTGCAGCAAGTGGGGGCTACTCTTCGTTGTGGTGTGCAGGCTTCTCGTTGTGGTGGCTTCTCTTTGTTGCGGTGCACGGTCTTCAGTAGTTATGGCAGGTGGGCTCAGTAGTTGTGTCTCACTGGCTCTAGAGCGCAGGCTCAGTAGTTGTGGCGCACATGGCTTAGTTGCTCCGTGGCGTGTGGGATCTTCCCGGACCAGGGCTCGAACCTGTGTCCCCTGCATTGGCAGGCAGATTCTTAACCACAGCCCACCAGGGAAGTCCCTTTTTTTTTTTTTTATAGGCATGACAGTTCTGAGGCTGACCATAAAAGGCCATAAAGTAGGCAGTGGCCCAATTCCTGGAAATCCCCACCTCTTTCCCCAAATAATTGGAATAATCCTCCCGCTCATTAGCTTATGCAATTACCCAGCCCATAAAAGCTAACCACGCCCACAGCCCTGGGCCTCCCTCACCTTCTGAGAGGGACCACATTCTGCCTATGGAACGTGTATCTCCAAATAAACCCACTTTCACTTTACTATGGCTCACTCTTTTTTTTTTTGGTTGCTCCAAGTGCGGCACATGGGATCTTAGTTCCCTGACCAGGGATCGAACCCGTGCCCCTTGCATTGGAAGCGTGGAGTCCTAACCACTGGACCACGAGGGAATTCCCATGGCTCACTTTTTTTTTTTTAACATCTTTATTAGAGTATAATTGCTTTACAATGCTGTGTCAGTTTCTGCTTTATAACAAAGTGAATCAGTTATACATATACATATGTCCCCATATTTCTTCCCTCTTGCATCTCCCTCCCTCCCACCCTCCCTATCCCACCCCTCTAGGTGGTCACAAAGCACCGAGCTGATCTCCCTCTGCTATGCGGGTGCTTCCCACTAGCTATCTATTTTACATTTAGTAGTGTATATATGTCCATGCCACTCTCTCGCTTTGTCCCAGCTTACCTTTCCCCCTCCCCGTATCCTCAAGGCCATTCTATAGTAGGTCTGCATCTTTATTCCCGTCTTGCCCCTAGGTTCTTCTGACGATTTTTTTCTTTTTTTTTTTATATTCCATATATATGTGTTAGCATACGGTATTTGTTTTTCTCTTTATGACTTACTTCACTCTGTATGACAGTCTCTAGGTCCATCCACCTCACTACAAATAACGCAGTTTCGTGCCTTTTTATGGCTGAGTAATATTCCATTGTATATATGTGCCACACCTTCTTTATCCATTCATCTGTTGATGGACACTTAGGTTGCTTCCATGTCCTGGCTATTGTAAATAGAGCTGCAATGAACATTTTGGTACATGACTCTTTTTGAATTATGGTTTTCTCAGGGTATATGCCCAGTAGTGGGATTGCTGGGTCGTATGGTAGTTCTATTTTTAGTTTTTTAAGGAACCTCCATACTGTTCTCCATAGCAGCTGTATCAATTTACATTCCCACCAACAGTGCAAGAGTCCCTTTTCTCCACACTCTCTCCAGCATTTATTGTTTGTAGATCTTTTGATGATGGCCATTCTGACCGTTGTGAGATGATACCATGGCTCACTCTTGAATTCTTTCCTGAGCAAAGCCAAGGACCCTCACTTGGTGGCCCTCACCTGAGAACTCACCTGAGACCTGGGACATGACCATTCTCTTGTTCTCCATTTTTCTGCAACATAAGGCAGCCTGAAAAATTAGAATAAAATCTCACATAATTTATACAGCAAAGCAGTAGAAAGAACAATATCTCCTCAAGCGACAAAAGGCTGCACCTCTTAATAATCTCCTATACATCTCCAAAGAGACCCTTGTTTAAATATCTAGAGATCATAGGTCCACAACCTAGGAGATATCTCTATATTGTAAAAACTGGAGACCAGACTTAATCCCTAGAGAGATTTATCTTTATTCTCAAGGTTAGAGTAAGGACTCAGATTTACCATGTCTGCAAGAAAACAATCTGAGAAAGAGGAAGAGGGTAAATCGTCCCTTTGCCTTTTATAAATGGAGAAAATAATTTTTGTTTATCCTTAAGCTTCCAATGTCCTCAACTCTCCAAGCAAATGTTCTCACCAAAAGGTGAAGAGATAAAATTTTATTATCTTTGGACATATTTCTTCAGCTACTACAATCAAACATTTCTTTGCAGTGGGAATACCAGGGAACACTAAAGGAATCTTTAATTGTCCAAACCATTTTGGATCCTAAACTGATGTTTCCTGCAGTTTGAAGGCAAACTCCAAAAGAGTATGCTTGCAGCCTGGGCCCTGCAGACTAGTGGCCTCTACTACCAAATCAGGGGAAAGGGGCAGCAGGGCAGATGTCAGCTGTTCTCAGATCTTTTACAATCTCTCCTGAGGCAAAACTGGGGTCTCCTTAGAGACACACATTTACAGTTCTCCTAATTCATTTGAGAAACAATTCTTTAACAGAAAGATAAAAAGCAAATCAGCATTATCTCAAAACAGAGGTCTTTCAACAATTTGTAAGTATTAAATTTTCTTTTTTTTGTTATTACAATATATGGCCTATCTTCTGGGAAAAGAGGCACACAGATCTTAAAGTAACTTGTTTTAATACAGTGAATAATGCTCCACAGAGCTACTAATTTATTTTCCTTACCAAAAAAGAACATATCTCTTCAGGATTAGGGTCAGAGAGACTAAGGTTTTCTTTAAGGGTTTTGTCTTCTATAACAATGAGCCTTTTGATATGCAAATATAAACTCCCAAAAGAGATGGGTATGGAAAATTTGTTTGGCTTAATAAAGCATTGTGAATAGAGAGATGTGGGTGGGAATATGAGAGAGGGTCAAAAAAATATCCTGAGATGGATGAAGGACTTTTAAGAATATTTAAGGAAATGGGATGTTCAAATATTCAATTTTAATTGTTTGGGTAGATATCTTTCTACCCCTTACATCACCCCCCAAAGCTTCAGTCAAGCCTGCCATTCACAAATGCCTCCCATGAGAGGTTTTGGGGGAAAAAAGAATTCCATGTCTAGGTTAGAAAAAACAAAAGAAAGATCAGCTGTGGGAGGTGAAACACCAGTGAACTACAGATTCAGCAAGGGCCAGGGACTCTAGGCCAAGAATGGTGATGAGAAATCAAGGTCCTCCCCAGTCTTGGAGTTCACAGAAGGATCCAGGATGGCACTGACTTCCCACTCAATATGGGGTAAAGGGCTAGATGCAATTTTATTTAATCTCAAAGGAAACGGTGACCCCCAACTACCATCTCAGTTTCACCTAAAATAGGGAAAGTTTGTTTAATCACCAAGATTATATTTATAAAAGCAGGAAGGCTATTTGAGTAGGCCCTGTGCATAGACAACATTTACACAATCTCTCCTTCTTTAAAGGAACAAGCTGCAAATGGACTATACATTTTTTTTTTTTTTTTTTTTTTTTAGTTTTTTTCCTGCATGCGCAGCTTGTGAGATCTTAGTTCCCCGACCAGGGATCGAATCCAGGCCCCCTGCAGAGGAAGCACAGAGTCCTAACCACTGGACCGCCAGGGAATTCCCTAAAACATCTGTCTTTTCAGCCAAAGGCTCCCAGGAATTTGATAAAACTAGGGCCTAGAAATGTGGACAAAAGGAGAGGGAATGACTGTCAGGGACTGAGGGCTAATCCACAGCGCAGAATGCTTCCAAGGACAGAGGGTATGGTAGGAGAAATCCTAAAAGAAAGTCCAAATTCAATTCCCATCTTTATGAACCTAGACAGATGGGCAAACTCAGGTGTCTGGGGACAGTCATCCCCAGCTGGCAAAAAGAGAACAGGTACCAATTCTGAGAGCCAAAACACACAAAGATTTAGTAATGGTGGGGAGAGGGGGAGTAAGTGGCAGGAGGTAGGTTGGGAGGGGTAGGTGGTAGGGAAAAGGAACTCAGGACTGACAAAGCCCTGCCCAGCGGTCAAGGCACCATGAGGAGCTCTCTGGCACAAACCAAGACCCGCTCCCACCCTAACACACGTATTCGCAAGATCTAGGGCCCCCTTCCTCCTTAATCTGTTGCTCAGGCTCATTTTATTGCTCAGACTATACAATATAGATGTGAAGTAGAGCCCCAAGTCTCTATGTACAGCCTTTGTTTTTCTTCCTCCACAAACTCTATACCTTGTCCACATATATCTGCTATCTATGTATGTCAATAGGTTCCAAATCTGTATCTTTAGTTCTGACTGCTCTCCTCAGCTTCAGACCTAAATGTCTAATAACCTGCTAGATTTCTCTACCTGAATATCACTCTGGTACCTCAAACTCAGCATGTGAAAATTTAACCATTGGGATGTCTTAAAATATATATATTCTACTTCTTGACCCAGAAACTCTACTTGGCAAAGTAAAATCTCCTTGAATGTTTTGTTTTAAAAGATCAGTGTGCTTAGAGTCACCAAATTATTATTTTTCCTTTGGGCCTAAAGTGAAAAGATTCTTATAAAGTTCTACAACTCTTTTACTAAGTAAGGGAATGTTAACATTATTTGGAACAGCAAAGAACCTAACTGTTTTGTCTGTAGATTTAATGCAAGCCTAATGAAAATCCTAGAAGATAGGGGTGTGTGTGTGTGTGTGTGTGTGTGTGTGTGTGTGTGTGTGTATGAAAACTGGCCAGCTGATACTAAAATTTATATGGAAATGGAATGGGCCAAGAATAGTCAATATAATCTTACAATCTTAAAGCTGGAGGGTATGCACCACCAGATACCAAGACAGTAATTAAGACAGTGAGATAATGGTGCAAGGATGGACAAATAAACCCACAGAACAGAGGGTCCAGAAACAGACTACATATTATGAACACTTGTTTTATGAAAAACAGACACTACAGAGGAAAGGGGGAAAGGATTGTTTTGTTAATAAAAATCATCCAAAACTTGGAAATGCTGCAAAGAAAAGATAGCAAGGGCAGCCAAAGATTAATTAATCCAGGCAACAAACTTTTGCTTTACTCATTAACTATTATTGGTTAAAGTCTAACCCTGTGAAGTCATATGTTAACCTATAGATTTTTGTCTGGTAATGAAGCAAAGGATTTCTGATTAGTAGAAAAGGTTATGGTGCTATTGTACTATAGACATTAACTACTTTTATATCTAACCTAAAATCTTATTCTAGCATTCCTTTTTCAAATGCCTATAAATACCCATTATGGTTAATTTTATGTGTCAACTTAAATGGGCCACAGGGTATCCAAATATTTGGTCAAACATTATTCTGGATGTATCTGTAAGGATGTTTCTGGATGAAATTAACATTTGAATATGTAGACTGAGTAAAGCAGATTGCTCTTCTTAATGTGGGTAGTCCTCATCTAATCAGTTGAAGACCTCAATAAACAAAAGGACTTGGGGCTTCCCTGGTGGCGCAGTGGTTGAGAGTCCGCCTGCCGATGCAGAGGACACGGGTTCGTGCCCCGGTCCGGGAGGATCCCGCATGCCGCGGAGCGGCTGGGCCCGTGAGCCGTGGCCGCTGAGCCTGTGCGTCTGGAGCCTGTGCTCCGCAACGGGAGAGGCCACGACAGTGAGAGGCCCGCGTACCGCAAAAAAAAAAGATCAGTCTGATATTAGACTGGCAGAAAAATCAGGAAACATTTAAAAAAAAAAAAAAGAAAGAAACAAGAAACATCTCAAATAAACAATGTAACCTTACACCTAAAGGAACTAGAGAAAGAAGAATAAACAAAACCCAAAGTTAGTAGAAGGAAAGAAATCATAAATATCAGAGCAGAAATAAATGAAATAGAAACAAAGAAAACAATAGCAAAGATCAATAAAACTAAAAGCTGGTTCTTTGAGAAGATAAACAAAATTGATGAACCTTTAGCCAGACTCATCAGGAAAAAGAGGGAGAGGATTCAAATCAATAAAACTAGAAATGAAGAAGGAGAAGTTACAACAGACACCGCACAAATACAAAGCATCCTAAGAGACTACTACAAGCAACTGTATGGCAATAAAATTGAAAACCTGGAAGAAATGGACAAATTCTTCGAAAGGTATAACCTTCCAAGATTGAACCAGGAAGAAATAGAAAATATGAACAGACAAATCACAATTAATGAAATTGAAACTGTGATTAAAAATCTTCCAACAAACAAAAGCCCAGGACCAGATGGCTTCACAGGTGAATTCTATCAAACATTTAGAGAAGAGCTAACACCCATACTTCTCAAACTCTTCCAAAAAATTGCAGAGGAAGGAACACTCCCAAACTCATTCTATGAGGCCACCATCACCCTGATAGCAAAACCAGACAAAGATACTACAAAAAAAGAAAATTACAGACCAATATCACTGATGAATATAGATGCAAAAATCCTCAACAAAATACTAGCAAACAGAATCCAACAGCACATTAAAAGGATCATACACCATGATCAAGTGGGATTTATCCAAGGGATGCAAGGATTCTTCAATATACGCAAATCAATCAATGTGATACACCATATTAACAAACTGAAGAATAAAAACCATATGATCATCTCAATAGATGCAGAAAAAGCTTTGACAAAATTCAACACCCATTTATGATAAAAACTCTCCAGAAAGTGGGCATAGAGGGAACCTACCTCAACATAATAAAGGACATATATGACAAACCCACAGCAAACATCATTCTCAATGGTGAAAACTTGAAAGCATTTCCTCTAAGATCAGGAACAAGACAAGGATGTCCACTCTCGCCACTATTATTCAACATCGTTTTGGAAGTCCTAGCCACAGCAATCAGAGAAGAAAAAGAAATAAAAGGAATACAAATTGGAAAAGAACAAGTAAAACTGTCACTGTTTGCAGATGACATGATACTATACATAGAGAATCCTAAAGATGCCACCAGAAAACTACTAGAGCTAATCAATGAATTTCGTAAAGTTGCAGGATACAAAATTAATGAACAGAAATCTCTCGCATTCCTATACATTAATGATGAAAAATCTGAAAGAGAAATTAAGGAAACACTCCCATTTGCCATTGCAACAAAAACGATAAAATATCTAGGAATAAACCTACCTAGGGAGACAAAAGACCTGTATGCAGAAAACTATAAGACACTGATGAAAGAAATTAAAGATGATACCAACAGATGGAGAGATATATCATGTTCCTGGATTGGAAGAATCAATACTGTGAAAATGACTATACTACCCAAAGCAATCTACAGATTCAATGCAATCCCTATCAAATTACCAATGGCATTTTTCACAGAACTAGAACAAAAAATCTTCAAATTTGTATGGAGACACAAAAGACCCAGAATAGAAAAAGCAGTCTTGAGGGGAAAAAATGGAGCTGGAGGAATCAGACTCCTTGACTTCAGACTATACTACAAAGCTACAATAATCAAGACAATATGGTACTGGCACAAAAACAGAAATATAGATCAATGGAACAGGATAGAAAGCCCAGAGATAAAACCACACACCTATGGTCAACTAATCTATGACAAAGGAGGCAAGGATATACAATGGAGAAAAGACAGTCTCTTCAATAAGTGGTGCTGGGAAAACTGGACAGCTACATGTAAAAGAATGAAATTAGAACACTCTCTAACACCATACACAAAAATAAACTCAAAATGGATTAGAGACCTAAATGTAAGACTGGATGCTATAAAACTCTTAGAGGAAAACATAGGAAGATCACTCTTTGACATAAATCACAGCAAGATCTTTTTTGATCCACCTCCTAGGGTAATGGAAATAAAAACAAAAATAAGCAAATGGGAACTAATGAAACTTAAGAGCTTTTGCCAAGCAAAGGAAACTACAAGCAAGACAAAAAGACAACCCTCAGAGTGGAAGAAAATATTTGCAAATGAATCAACAGGCAAAAGATTAACCTTCAACATATATAAACAGCTCATGCAGCTCAATATTAAAAAAACAAACAACCCAATCCAAAAATGGGCAAAAGACCTAAATTGACATTTCTCCAAAGAAGACATACAGATGGCCAAGAAGCACATGAAAAGCTGCTCAACATCACTAATTTTTACAGAAATGCAAATCAAAACGACAATGATATATCACCTCACACCAGTTAGAATGGGCATCATCAGAAAATCTACAAACAACAAATGCTGGAGAGGGTGTGGAAAAAAGGGAACCCTCTTGCACTGTTGGTGGGAATGTAAATTGATACAGCCACTATGGAGAACAGTATGGAGGTTCCTTAAAAAACTAAAAACAGAACTACCATATGACCCAGCAATCCCACTGCTGGTCATATACCCAGAGAAAACCATAATTCAAAAAGACACATGCATCCCAATATTCATTGCAGCACTATTTACAATAGCCAGGTCATGGAAGCAACCTAAATGCCCATCAAGAGACGAATGGCTAAAGAAGATGTGGTACATATATACAATGGAATATTACTCTTCCATAAAAAGGAACAAAATTGGGTCATTTGTAGAGACGTGGACGGATGTAGAGACTGTCATCCAGAGTGAAGTAAGTCAGAAAGAGAAAAACAAATATCGTATATTAACGCATATATGTGGAACCTAGAAAAATGGTACAGATGAACCGGTTTGCAGGGCAGAAATAGAGACACAGATGTAGAGAACAAACGTATGGACATCAGGGGGAAAAGTGGCTGGGTGGGAGTGTGTGATGAGTTGGGAGTTTGGGATTGACATATATACACTAATATGTATAAAATGGATAAATAATAGGAACCTGCTGTATAAAAAATAAATTAAATTAAATTTTAAAAAAAATTGACAACCTCAAGAGTTGGCAAGGATGTAGAGAAACTAGACCTTGTTGTGGGAATGTGAACTGTTAGAATCTCTTTGGAAAAAAATGTTGGTGATGCCTACTAAAGCTGAACATAAACATGCCCTATGACTGAGCAGTTCTACTCCGAGGTATATACCCAATAGAAATTCATGTACATCAGTCAATAAATTTATTCTTAAAATTGCAGAGGAAAAATAAACACCAATTCAAGATACTGGTTACTTCTGGGAAGAGAAGATGAAGAACAAGGGAGAAACAGGAATGAGATTAGGAAGAAGTATATATAAGCTCAACTTTATCTGAAATATTAATTTCCTTAAAAGAGAATTTGAAGCAAATGTGGTGGTAAAATACTAAGATCTGATAAAGCTGTGTGAAAAGAATGTGGGTTTGTTACAGTATTCTTTACAACTTTCTGAATGCCTAAAATATTTCATAAAGAAATTTTTTAAATCTTGTAGAAGAATAAAGATTCAGAGAATGTTTAGGAGCCACTAGTTTAAAAAAAAAAAGACTGTAATAGGAAAATACAGTATAAGGCCAATGTTGTATATGTAAACATACCATAGATACATATTCACATACAGATACTAAGTGATGAAACTGACACTTTATCTCTGGGATCTTCCTCCCAGAAACCCATAACCCCAGTCTAATCATGAGAAAATCATCAGACAAATTCCAACTGAAAGACACTCTACAAAACACCTGATCAGTACTCTATAAAACTGTCAAGGTCGGGCTTCCCTGGTGGCGCAGTGGTTGAGAGTCCGCCTGCCTATGCAGGGGACACGGGTTCGTGCCCCGGTCCGAGAAGATCCCACATGCCGCGGAGCTGCTAGGCCCGTGAGCCATGGCCGCTGAGCCTGCGCGTCCGGAGCCTGTACTCCGCAACGGGAGAGGCCACAACAGTGAGAGGCCCGCTTACCGCAAAAAAACAAACAAACAAACAAAAAAAAACTGTCAAGGTCATCAAAAACAAGGAAGTCTAAGAAACTGTCACAGTCAAGAGGAGTTTAAGGAGACATGACAACTAAATGTAATGTGCTATCCTGGATGGGATCCTGGAATAGAAAAAGGACTTGAGGTAAAAACTAAGGAAATCTGAATAAAGTACGGACTTTAGTTAATAATAATGTATCAATATTATTGATTAATTGTAGCACACAAACCATACTAATGTAAGATGTTAATAAGAGGGCAAATTGGGTGTGGGGTATATGGAAACTTTCTGTACTATCTTCACAAATTTTTTGTACATCTAAAATTAAAAGTTTATTTTTAAAAAGTCAAGTAATTTACCCAAATTCATACAGCTAGTAAATACTCCTTACCCAAAGTTCAGAGACCAAACCAAATGACTTCAAACTTTGAGCTTTTTCCACTACACAAAACCCTTCCAACTTTACTCTCTTGGATTATAGAGGTATTTGTATGACAATCGGAACAAGTTCCATAAGGGAAGAAAAATTTTTTTTTCTTTTTCTCTTTTTTCATTTTGCCTAGCACACCACTGGTGTTCAGTAAAGCCGCTTAAGTTAACTACTCACAGAAAGAAAGTCACAGAGATCTAAAGAATCTGAGACTTTGAGAGAACTTTAACATGTCCAGTCCATCACACAGCCATCAATACCGCTGGCTCCAGAGAGAAGCCCGCCAGGCCCCGAGCTCAGAGCCACTGAGTTCTGCAAGGGTCCTGTGCTGCCATCTACCGGTAGCTCGTAAAGCGTCGACTTCCCCTGCTGTATCTCGGGAACCCGTGGGGCTGGGGGTAGTTGGAGAGAAGATTCAAGCGCTAATTAAAATACACAATATATGTAACTGTCACATAGTTCAATCGACACTTGTACAAAGCAAAGACTCTTCTTTTCTCCGGCGATTGCAGGCTCCCATAACTCCGTATTAATACTTAGGCTCATAAATTCACAGACTTCTTGCTGACCTACCTCCACAGGTACAGATCTGACTCGTACTGCCAGTCTCTCAAAATTCAGAATCTCCCGCAAAGCGTAGGCTGCGGAAACTGCTCATCCTCACAGTCTTGAGACCCCGCCAATCAGATTCCCGCATTTTCACAGAATCCTGAGACTCATGGCACTACTTTGCAAACCCCACAGACCTCCCCCATTAGGGCAAATAAGCGCGCTAACGCAGACGGCTTCACTAAGAGGTTCAAGTTTCGCAGGCAGCTCACACCAGCTCGAAAGCCTAGGAGGGCCCCACTCAGGCTTGGCGCCCGCAGGCTGACGCTTTGGCGCTGGTTCTGGCTCCCCACCTCTGGCCGGATCCGGTCAGCCTAGGCCGCCGACTGCGGGCCGAGGTCCCGCCCCTCTAGACCTGTCATCACAGCAGCCGCACGTGGCCGGGGTGGGACCTCAGGCGACCTGCAACCATCACTTTGTCTCCTCCGCCATCCATTGGGGCCGCCGCAGCCAATCAGAGCCAGCGGTTCCGGGCTGGAGAGCCAGCTCCAGCGTGAGGCAAGCGGGAGAAGGGGAGAGGGGGAGGAGAGGCTCCGAGATGGGATGGGAGGGGGCTAGCAGGGGAAGGGAGCCTGGCACGGGTTCTGCCAGCCTGGAATCCGAGGGGGCGGGTCCTAGTGAAAGGCGGAGAGACCAAAAGGGGGCGGGGATCAGGGGTGGGACGAGGGACAAGCAGAAATTCAATGGGGAGACGCCGAGAGGAGAAGGGGCGGAGCCAGGGAGGGGCGGGACCTGGATTACAGGGGAGGAGCCCCAGGATTAAAGAAACTGGGAGAGGGGAGGAGCCAGGGGAAGGTGGGAGGTGGGACAAGGGGGAGGGTGGGTCCCGTCGTTGCGGGGGCGGGGCTCGGACCAAAGGGGTGAGGTTTGCAGGCCGAGGCTGCAGCTAGGGCTGCTGTGTAACTGCCCCAATCCATTACCTCCCCAGGTGCAACGGGACTCGCGGAACTACAGGTGTGTGGCGGGGTGTATGTGGAAGAAGGGACAAGGACGGGGGTGCGCTTGGGCAGACATGAGGAGGTGGGGATCACGTTAGAGAAGGAGAGCATCTAGAGAAATGCTGGGTGGGGGTGGAGTGAAACAGTTGGGGGAGGAGTTGGGGGCTCAGTGTAGGGGCTAGGAGGTGCATTCTCCAGTAGCCCTTGCGGGGGCGGGGCGGGAGTGCTTTGTGAGGTGGGAAGTACAATGTGAGGGGGTCAGGTCGCTATCAGAAGTGGAGGGTTCAGACGACACTTGAGGGGGAGGGGATCTGAAGCGCTTTAAGGGAAAGGGGAGGTGTCGTGTGATGGAGACGGGCTGGTGGTCCGGAGTGTGGGAGGGGCTGTGTGGAGGAAGAAGGGATGGGGCTGTGGGCACTGTGTGAGGGGAAGGGGTTGCAGGTCCCATCTGGGGAGGGAAGAACCCCTAGTGCTTTGAGAAAGTCTGGGGGCATTGTAGAGACTCCGGGAAGATGTTTGTGTACTGTGTTTCAGGAATGAGGGTGTTGGAATTAGGGGGGTGAAGAAGCCAGTCTGTGGTATTCCCGGCTCGTCAGCTCCTAACTCCACCTTCAGGCCTGAGCACTCTCAGAGAGGATCCAGGCCCTACTTGCCACTAGGGCTTGTGTGACTTTCTCAGTCGGCTTTGGATCTGTCTGGCTGAGACAGGTTTTTTCCCCTTAGCTGGTGTCCCTGGGGACCCTTCCCCTGCTTCGGTTCCTGTTATCCCCCCACTCTAGTTCCTGTTCCTCCTAGAAGCTTGCCTTGGTCCCTGTCTTCCCCCTCCTCCCCCACTTTGCCCTGCCCTTATGCTCTGGGTGTGCTCATTTCCCACTTCCTTCCTCACCCTGGGGCCTGGCCTGGTCCTTGCCTGTCTAGGAGCTGTGCCCTGCCCCAGACTTCGTACTCCGTGGCCAGAGACCTAAGTAACCAGCAGCAAGGCCCAGACCTCGCCCTCATTACTGCAGAGGTCTCTCCCAACAGCCCCCAAGTGAATGGTAGACACCTTTTTACCACTTGCCACAAACTGATTTCCCCACACTCTTCCTTCTCCTGGGTAGGGAACCCTAGGCCCCTCGAAAATTCTGGGCTTCTGTGGGAAGGGGAAATGGTGAGAAGTGCTGAAGTTCTATGAGGCATGTTTTGAGAGGTGGGCCACTATTGTCGGCTGAACTTGGGAAGGGATGTGAGGTTCCAGTCTCTGCTGGGGGAGGGAGAGGGAATGGCTCCCCACCCTCCTGGCTTGGAAGCTATCAAAACTGAGACTAGGGCCTAGTCCTTGTGGCGGCTCCTCTGGTTCCCTGAGGGGACTTGATGTAGTGCCAGAGCTTTTTTTGCCCCTGGGCAGGCTGGGAGAGGGTGAGAAAGCCCTGTTTTCCACACAGTGGCTGAATGAGTATGACAGTGTTGCTGAAAGGGGCCCCAAGCCAGTCTCCTCTGGCTGAGAGACGGGCTGGGGAGGGAGGGGGTGCTGAAGCCAGACAAAGCCGTGGGGTAGGGTGGGGTAAAGGAGGGCAGGCTGAAACCCTTGAGGAGGAGCTGATTGCTATGGCAACACAGCTTCCCAGACTGTCTCTCTGAGAGGCAGGCTTAGGGCGGACTCACTCCAGCTTCCTCAAGACTGAGGCATTTGTGTGAGTGGGTGGAGCGTGAAGAGAAAGGGCATCAGTTTGCTGTGCAGAGACTGGAGTATATAGACTTTCTGCTTCGGTACAGGCAGCAGTGCATTCAGATGCTTGGATCCATCCTCTGAAAATGGATATGAGTGAACAGCAGCCATTAGAATTATAGCAGTATAAGGTCCGAATTGTAGAGGCCCTCAATGTCTATACAAACGCTCATTTTTACAGATTTGGAAATTAAAAAAAAGACTGAGATTTTCTCCAGGTCTCACAGTGAAAGAACAGGTGTTAGGATCCAGGTCTCCTGATTGCTCTTTACTCAGCCCAGGGCTCATTGTTTCTTTCAGCCAGTGTTTATTGAGCACCTATTATGTGCCAGGCACTGATGCTGATTCTGGGAATACCAGCATGAACAAAATGGACAAAGTTGCTGTTCTCATGGAGCTTCCATTCTAATAGGGGGAGAAATAAATGTGTGTGTGGCTGGGAAGGGAGGGAAAGGGGGCAGAGGAAGGGGGAAGGGGAAAGAGGGAGAAGTGTCAGCTGGTGATAACTGTTATGAAAAAAATAAAGCAGGGTAAGAATTTAAGGCAGCTAGGTAAAGCCTCTTGATTGTACCATGCTGCTTGCTTTCCCAGTACACACTGAGGCCTAGAACATCTTTGATCCTTCCCCCTGAACTTCTGCCCCCTGACTTTTGCAAATAACTAAGGCCTGGGCCTATAGTAGTGGCAGTTAGATAGAACAAGGTGGGGTCACCAAGGAATTACTCCTTTCCTACAGTGTTCTTTGTCTACCTGTCTTCCCAGTAAGCTTTTGCTAAGGCAAGTGGGCTTTTACGTTGGTACTCTGCAATTTTGTTCAGGGTGTTGAAAATTTCCTAAATCCCGTTCCTTAGCATTAGGGAACCAGCAAGGAAGTCAGTCCACGGCAACTGGGTTCTTTTTCAGCGTTTTTCCCCAGGTCTGAGGTAAGGAGAAAGGAGGCTAGAGGAACTGTTACTTGGTTGTCCTTCCTAAGTCTAGGGCACAGGGAGGAAGTAGGGGAGGAGAGCCTCATTTTACTGTCCAGTGACAACCTCAGGGCCCTTAGGGCCCACCACTACAAGCAAGGTAGAAATAAGGACCTTGGGGCTTCTGTGGCTTCTGAACTATAAAAGAATGCACTCCTGCTCTTCTGGAGGCACAGCCAGGGAGCCTGCCCTGGCTGATGCTAATTCTCTAGGGTCTCAGTTTGAGTCTTTCCTCTTTTGGCTCTGGTGTTTGCCTCTTGTTTTGTGGAAGACCTGAGTCTTAGAAACCTCTTAAGCTCCAAACTGTCTGAGGGAAAGGTAGGAAGGACTGTTTATTTTCTTAGCTTGCCCGTAGATCAGCCCCTCTAAAAAGTGTCTTTTAATGTCTAATCCTTGCAAAGGTTTCCATCCTGGTCATTTAAAGGATAAGAGAATAAGAATTAGGAATGCTGGTTCTGCTGCCACTTAATTTGGTTGGATCTGGGCTGGGCTTGGGGCCCAGTGACTCAGGGGGAGGGTGGGGAGTTTCGAGGGAGCTGTGAGTCATGGGGGTGAGCTCTGTCAGAAGAGTTGGGCATATTTCCCCCTACTCTGGGCAGGAGCCTTCCTATCCCACTTCTTCCCCTGGGTGCTCTGCCTCCTTGAACAGGGGCTGATGAATAGAAAGAGTGCAGAAGGGCTGAAGCAGCCTGATCTCAGAATGGAAGTTTAGAGGCACAAAGGATGATGTCTAGTTCCTGAATTAAAAGGTATCCCTATCTCGGGAGCCCTTGGGGCCCCTCTAATGAAGGCAAAAGAACATCAATATAGAGTAAGAGAGGAACAATACTATTTCTCAGTGGAAAGAGATGAGATCCCACTTCAAGACCTTTTCATCTGCCCTGGCACGAAGGAAGCTTCCTGGGATTCAACAGCCCTCTGGTCTCTGCACCTCTGGTTTGCAAGGCACGGAGAGATGAACGGGAGTGGGGATATTTGGGATCTGGTGTTGAAAGAGCAAGCTGACTTTGGGGATTGTCGAACTTTGTCTGTGAACGCCCTAGGTCGTCCTACTGACCCGCCTCTGAAGAGGAAGGGAGGGGTGAAAAGTGGGAGGCCTACGTCTTTCAAAGTGTTAAAAGGCAAGGCTGAGAGCTGCTTTGGACTCCTGCAGCTGAGGGGTTAAGGAGATGGGCGGGGCGACCCTATGTAGGCCGGCCCCCCTTGTGGACCAATGGGCTCGCGTCTCTTGGAGGGGGCGTGCCTCACGCTTGAGGTCGTGGGGAGGCTGGCCTCCTTTTGGCCAATTAGCATGGTCGCTGCCCATGGGGGGCGGAGTTTGAGGGGGGCGTGGCGGCCGCGGCTGCAGCGGTGGGGGAGTGGGGGCGCTGGGCGGGGCGGGCTGCCCCATCAGCTGGTAGGAAATGGCCTGTGAGTCAGAGGGGCAGCGGAGTCGGCAGTGCGGAGCCCGGGCGCCCGCGGGGAGGGACAGTCGCGGGGAGGGGCGAGGCAGCGGCTTGGGGGCTGCGGGCGCCAGGGCCCGCTAGTGTTGCACACGAAGCTGAACAGAGAAGATCCTAGCAGAGCAGGGCTCAGGCTGAGCCACCCTTTGTCTGGGTTGGGGGCCCGTGGTGGGGAGGATCGGGCATTCGAGGGGAGGGACCGGGACGGGACGGAAGGGCCTGGAGCAGCGGCGCCGCGGCGGAGCCAGTCTGGGAACGGGGTGAGTTTGTGCTAGGGGGAAATAGCAAATCTCCGCAGCTCCAGTAGGGAATGGGGCCTGTCCCAGGCTGTGGGGAGGAGGGGGGAGAGAAAGGACCTGGGAGGCTAAGCAGGGGGTGGGGGGGATCGGTCAGAACAAGGAGTCCTGGAGCCGGGGTGCTGGGGTGAGTCTACTGGGCTCATTTTGGAGGAGGTGCTAAGATTTGCTTCCTCTCCACGGAGGGTGGAGGGCTCTAGGCCAGAGCGAGGCAAGGGGTTGGTGAGAGGGCAGAGGTTAACCTTTCTACCCACAGTAGTGGTCCATGGGAACAGCCCCCGTAGCTAGTGTAGACGTGTGCAGGTACAAAATGTAGAGCAGCTGGCAGCAGTTCCTTCTGAACGGCGTGAAGGTGAAAAGCACATGGAGAGGAATTCTCCTTCCGGCCACCTTCCTTGATCAGGGTAGAAATGGATATCTTTAATACTGAAGGGGAGAGTGAGCCTGGCAGCTCAACATCCACCTACCCCACCTCCCAGGCCTAGCAGGTGTCTGAGGGTACAGACCCCGTGGTATTCTGGGACTTGTTGTTTTTGCTGGCCTTGCTCCCTTGGTATGTTGGGAGCTGTAGTCCTTGCCAGCCACAGCCTGGCACAGCTGTTTGACGCCAGCTGCTGCCCACCCCCTGCACAGAGTGAGATTTGGCCTACCCTGCCCCTCCCCTGCCAAGTCCTGCCCCATGAGTCAGCTTGAAGCCATGGTCTAGAGCCAGACTGGCTGGGTGGCAGGAAAGTGAATCTTAGAGATTTTCATTGACAGGGCAGGAACTGAGAGGGCTCTGGGATAATGAGTAGGTGCCAGCCATGCTGGGGTCAAGTAGGGCATCATGTCATCACCTGGCTTCCCCAGGGCAAGGGCTCAAGAGGTCAACTGGGATGATGGGATGACTTAGGGGTGGGAGTGCTAAGGAAGAGGCCCTTCCTGAATCTGTATAGCATGGGTAGAGGAAAGGAGGGAAGAGATTAGTACAGGCCGTACCCTCTGACAATGCTGCCATTGGCGTTCTGCCCTTTCCAGACACCCCACCCACCACAGGGAACCAGAATTTTCTTAGGGCTTCCAGTTCTAATGAGAACTTGGTGAAATAGGATAGTGTAGGATAGTGCAGTGATGGGAACTTGGTGTAGGAGGGTTTTCCAGTCCCTGGATGCAAAGCTCCCCTTTCTCCCTGCGTCCCACCCCCATCTTTAATTTATTTTATTTATTTATTTTTGGCGGCGCTGGGTCTTCATTGCTGCACGTGGGCTTTCTCTAGTTGCGTCGAGCAGAGGCTCGGGCTTCTCATTGCAGTCAGTGGCTTCTCTTGTTGCGGAGCACAGGCTCTAGGCACGTGGGCTTTGGTAGTTGTGGCACACGGGCTCAGTAGTTGTGGCTCGCGGGCTCTAGAGTGCAGGCTCAGTAGTTGTGGCGCACAGGCTTAGTTGCTCCGCGGCATGTGGGATCTTCCCGGACCAGGGCATGAACCTGTGTCCCTCGCATTGGTGGGCAGATTCTTAACCACTGTGCCACCGGGGAAGCCCCCCACCCCCATCTTTGTTGTTGCTGATTTTCCCTATACAGTTAATCTCCCTGCTTCTCTCATATTCTGGGAGTTTTTCTCTGCACTGTCAGGACTGCTGCCCAGATCTCTGGGACTTGCATTTTACTTTTTTGAGCCATGCTATGTGCTTACCCCTGTGCTTGGAGTTGGGCAGAGGAGTGAAGTACAAACCTATCCTCAAGAACCCTATGGTCAGTCTACGAGATGTCTTACCCACAGGAGCAAACAAAGCTGTCACTGGGCTACAGGAGATAGTGGTACTGCTATAGGTGAGGTCTCAGAAGAGACAGACACTTATGGTCCAGGGTGGCCGTAGTAGGCTTTATGGAGAGGATGGCATTTGGCCTAGCCAAGGAAGGTTAAGACTCCAGTAGGCATAAGGGGACATTCCTTGAATGAGAAAGGGTTTTGTGGATAGCAGGCAGCACAGGCTACTGACCAAAGGATAAGCTTGATCCTGGGGGCAATGTTTTCTCCCATGAAGGAAGATGGCCTTCAACTGGACATCCCCTCACCCAATATGGACTCCTGAGGGTGGACTAGTCAGTGAAGACCATCTTGTACCCTGACAGAAAAGCAGTGGTTTTGGTTTTGGGGTGTTGGATGTGTTGGGGAGGAGTGGCGAGGTACTCCTGCTCTCTGACTGTCACTGTCTTATCACTAGTTTGCAGGGCCTAGGTAGGGGGAGGGGGAGGCCCTGGAAAGTGCCTTCTAGCAGTGCTTCCTCCCCCACCCCGCCCC
The DNA here is from genome assembly GCF_937001465.1 of Orcinus orca. Classification (NCBI taxonomy): domain Eukaryota; kingdom Metazoa; phylum Chordata; class Mammalia; order Artiodactyla; family Delphinidae; genus Orcinus; species Orcinus orca. The sequence goes on along the minus strand of NC_064564.1, from coordinate 83,526,189 downwards.
CTCTAGACTTGTTTTTGGTTAGATTTGTTGCTTCCTGTTAAAGGGACAGACTGCTGGGGCCAATTGGGAGTTTAATGCTGAAGGGCCCACTTTGAGCTGACCTGAAGATTGTACTTCTAAGGAGCGCTGTTGGGGATGTAAGTTTCTGTAAGGCTTCTGCCCTTAGGGTTATGGGATGGCACTTGTCCCTTTAGAGATAGGTATGTGGGAAGGAGTTGTGCAACTCAGTGGCCTTGACTAGGAGAGTTGAATTCTTGCTTTGGCCACCTCTCAGTTGGCATGGTCTCTTGGATCTTGGGGTATCTCATCCCCCCTCTCATTCAGGGCAGGAGTCCCTAGCTGGTGGCCCTGATAAGTAGTTATCCTGCCTCAACTTACTTGTCACATCCTTATTACAATGAGCTAAGACCTGCCTCTCTGTGACTCCTTGTGTAGCCCTGTTCTGCCCTCTGGGCCCTGGATCCCAAGACTGCCCCTTCTGTTTCTGAAGGGCTCCTCATACTGAAGGAGGATGTCCTGGCGTATACTCTGTTAGCTGACAGTTGGAGAGCAGCCTTACTGCTGGCTCCAGAGATCCTGGCTTATGTCTGTTTTTCTCTCCTCAGGGTCTAGCTGAGCCTAGGAGCTGCACGGAATGGTGGCAGTCACCTCGCCAGTGCAGCAGGCATGGACCAGACTGCAAGCTAGGAGAGCAAGGCATCAGTCAGGAAGAGGGAACACACAGCTAGGCTTAAGGCCTCTTTATCGGGGTGAGTGCCAAGGAGAGGGAGGGGGAGCAGGTACAGTTAGAAACCTGAGCTAAATGTGTCACCTTCTCAGAAGTTCTGCGAGTGGCCTTTATATTCCATTAGTCCATCTGAAGGTATTAGATTGGGACACCTTCGCCCCCAGGAACCTCACAAGCTCACCTCTTCAGTCCAGGGGAGGATCTGAAATTCACCTGGGAGGGAGATGATTCACTGATTGCCCTGACCATCTTTTCTTCTCTTCTCTTGCACAGATGTCCCCAGGCCCCCCAGCCCAGGCCCAGCATAAAGGCTCTGGGGGGGGTCCCCCCTGACCCAAGGGGGGGCTTCATGCGCCACGTGCAGGCGGAGCCGTCTCCATCCTCAGAGCCAGAGGCTGGCCCTTCACAGCCTGCAGTCAGGCAGGGGGCCCTCCAGGGTGGCCTGCTCATGGGCTACAGCCCGGCGGGGGGGGCAACATCCCCCGGGGTCTACCAGGTATCCATCTTTTCCCCTCCAGCTGGTGCCTCCGAGCCTAATAGGGCCCTGAAACGGCCAGCCCCACCCACTGAGGGTCCCCGGGAGCTGAAGAGAGGCCCTGGGCTGGGGGCCAGAGAGGGACTACCCCCTGAAGAACCACCTACTCTGGGGCTATTGGGCCCAGAGGGACTGGGGCTGGGACTGGGCGTGGCCAGCCAACATTTCTGCCATCATGGCCTCTGTGTTGTGGAACAGGGAGGTAGCTCCACCTCACCTTGGACTTCAGGGGCCCCGAGTCCCCCCTGGCCCCCATCAAATGCTTCCTGCAGTACTTTGCACACCAGAGACTGGGCTTCCCCACATCCTGGGGGACAGGGGTCCCTGGGGGAGTCCCCAGGGCCAGCCCCTCCGGGCCAGCTGCACACACTTGACACTGATTTGCACAGTCTTGCACAAATAGGGGGTAAGAGCCTAGTGGCTGGGGTGGGCAATGGGGGCAGCCCCTGGCCTAGGGAGTCCCCTGGCACTGCCAATGGGCACAGCCCCGAGCACACACCCCCTGGCCCTGGACCTCCAGGCCCCTGTCCCACCAAGCGAAGGCTGCTTCCAGCTGGAGAAGCCCCAGATGTCAGCTCTGAGGATGAGGGGCCAGCCCCTCGGAGGCGCCGGGGAACCCTGGGCCACCCTCCTGCTGCCAACAGTTCTGATGCCAAAGCCACACCCTTCTGGAGCCACCTGCTGCCTGGGCCCAAGGAGCCTGTGCTGGTAAGCCAGGAGAGGAAGTGGTCTGCTCTTAAGTGGACATCTGTGTGAGGAAAGGTGATGGGCTTGGGAGGATGTTCCTATGAGAGCTTGTGATGAGCCCCTGCTCCAAACATACCTGGCCTCCACCCAATCTCTGTCCCTAATCTTTCCTCTCCATAGGACCCAACAGACTGCAGTCCCATGGGGTGGAGGCTGAAAGGTGCCTGTCGCCTGAAGCTGTAAGTAACCAACTTCTCCCTCTACCCCTCCCTGAAAATGGGGCAGATGTCTGTAATTCTATTTCCAACCCCAGGGTGGGGACCTCAGGGAAGGAGCCCTAGGTAGTAGCAAATGGTGGGGCCCAAGGACAGTAGCAAGCGTAGCAGAATACCTCAAGCCAACCCACTTGTGTGTCCCCTCCCCTACCAGGAGCTCCCTTCGAAGCCTCCGGAAGAGGCCAGGCCTGCTGAGCACCCCCAGTGCCTCCCCTGTTCCTACCCCCGCCATCAGCCGTACCCTGTTGGGCAACTTTGAGGTAGTTCCCCTTGGGTTCCTTGATTGGTGGATCTTGCGGGAAGGGATGGTGGTGTGTGTGGCTTGGATGGGTAAGGAAAACAGCTAGCATCTGTCTCACAATATGTTTTCCCACCCCATCCCCAGGAATCATTGCTGCGAGGACGCTTTGCACCATCTGGCCACATCGAGGGCTTCACAGCAGAGATTGGAGCTAGTGGATCCTACTGCCCTCAGCATGTCACGCTGCCTGTCACTGTCACCTTCTTTGATGTTTCTGAGCAAAATGCCCCGGCTCCCTTCCTGGTATGACCTGACCTAAACCCAAAGTTAGCTCATGAGGGGCATGAGGGGTTGGGGGCAGGGGGTATTCTTTTTTTTTTTTTTTTAACTGACAAAGCAAAAGACTTTATTGGGAAGGGCACCCTGGGCAGAGACCAGCAGAGTTAGGGAACCCAGGAGAACGGCTCTGGAAGTATTCTTTAGATGTTCTCGCCTAAGAGTCAGAGCCAGGTGGGAGAACTCTAGTGTAGGGCAGGGGCCAGGTCCCAGAATGAGAGATTGTGGAGATGGATGAGTGTTCAGGGATCTCCCAGACCCTACTTTGTCTGATGGCTCCATGGCCTTCCCAGGGCGTCGTGGACCTGAACCCCCTGGGGAGGAAGGGTTACAGCGTGCCCAAGGTGGGCACCATCCAAGTGGTGAGTTTTCCCTGAGGGGGAGTGGGAGTGGGGACAGGAAAACATCCCCTAGACCCTACCAACCTTGCCCTTCCTGTCCCCAGACCTTATTTAACCCCAACCAGACTGTGGTGAAGATGTTCCTCGTGACCTTTGACTTCTCGGACATGCCTGCTGCCCATATGACCTTCCTGCGTCATCGCCTCTTTTTGGTGCCTGTGGGTGAGGAGGGAAATGCTAGCCCCACCCGCTGCCTCCTCTGCTACTTGTTGCACCTCAGGTGAGGACAGGGCCCTGGATATCCTTTCCACAACCCAGGCATGTCCTCCCTGAATAGCATCTCTCCTTGCTTGTCTACAGTCTGGGGTCTTACTTTGATCACCCTGTCCTCCCCCAGGTTCCGGAGCTCCCGCTCAGGCCGCTTAAGCCTGCATGGAGACATCCGCCTGCTTTTTTCCCGCCGGAGCCTGGAACTGGACACAGGGCTCCCCTACGAACTGCAGGCTGTGACTGAGGCCCCTCACAATCCACGTTATTCACCTTTGCCCTGATTGTCAGTGCCCTGAACCCATGTGGGCCAAGGACCTGCCCATCCTGCTCCATCCTGGACAGAGCAAACACGTGGAGAGGTGCGAGAGACCCTTCAGGCTTGAATTAAAGCCCTCACCACGCTCATGCCCAAACTGATTATTTGGGTGTTTAAAGCTTCTGATCTTACCACACTCTGCCCTACTCTGGGTACTCCACGTGCCTGCCCCCTCCCTTGGATTTCCCAGGCCAGCTGCGGTAGTGGGGAGGAACTGGAGCTACCCTGAGGTTGTCCTAAGTTCCCAGGCAAGTCATGCCAGCGTTGCCTCCCTGTCCTGGGCAGGGGCCACTTATTATTTTATTTATTTTAATTTATAATTTATTCAAATTGGATTGCCTTGGTAACGTCCCAAACCTGATAATTGGCATTGCCCCTCCTCCTTTCCCACTCTCAGATATTGCTCCAACCTCAGGAGTTGAAGAGGCTGATATGGGGGCTGTAGGAGAACTGCTCTCCCTCAGCTGAGAGCAGAGAAGTATTCCGGAAGGACTGAGTCACCAGCCAAAGACTCAGCTTCCCCTGTCCTTCCTTATTCCTTTCACTTCCCCGACCCTCTCACCTCTCTCTGAAGGCCAACTTTGTGTGTGTGTGTGTGTGTGTGTGTCTGTGTGTCTGTGTACATGTATGTGTGTGAGAGAGAGAGCATGCGTGCAGGCACACACACACAGGTGTCAACCACACCTCATCTAGGACTTCAGACTCTGGTTGTCCCTCTCCTTCTGCCTGTGTCTCCTTGCTTTGGGGTCCTGACTGAGGAAGGTGTTCAGGGGACAGAGTCAGGGCCAAGGACTGGGGCGCCTCCTCTCACCTGGCCAGACTCTGACCCACCTACCTCAGTTGGGGTGAGGGGCACCCCTCAAACTCAGTCATGTAGTTATCAACTACCCCATTCCCCACTCTAGACTCTGACCTAGCCTTAGCCCTGATACCCGGGGCTGGGCTGAGGGGAACAAGCATTTGCTAAAACTTGAAAAAAAAAAAACAGGAAAAAATTGTACCTGGTACTTTTTTTTAAAAAAAAAGAAAGAAAGAAAGAATAAATTCTTGTTTGAAACTTGAACTAAGCCTTACTTTTTCTGTTCGGGAGAGCATGGGGATGGGGATGGAGAGCCTAACTAGAGCCGGGACTCTGCCCTTTCCCCAGGAAAAAGGCCTGAGGCAGGGAAGTCTTAGGGGAGGCCCCATGATTCTTAGGGTCTGGTCTTGCCCCTTTCACATAATGGGGTGGTGTGGTGGGGAAGGTTCTGCTGTAAAAGCTGAACTCTGAAGGCGGATCTGGATTCTTACACTGGTTCTGTTGATGATTTTAGTTCCGCTGAGCTTCAGTGCTCTGATATGTAAAATGAGGGTGACTGTGCAAGTCTCCTAATGCATGTGACAGAGCATCGAAGATGTGTGCAGGGTGACATGCTCCAGAGAAGGCTGAATGTTGGGGCTGTGTGCCGGACTCTGTATGCGAGGGAACCTGGCCTGATAGACCCTGACGGGGTAGAGGAAGAAAAAGCTATGATGCCTTGGGAAAATACGGGAGGGGGAAACCTCAGTCCAATCACCGGGCAATGTTAGGCCCAGTCACCATGGTAACGGGAATGGGGTCGGTCCCCAGTGGGAGGGCTGGGTACAGCACAGCAGGACTACCAGAGAATGTCACTATGGCAACCACGGCAATGAGTCAGCTCCAATCGCTCGTCGCTATGGTGAAAGATGGCGATTATACGCTCAGAAGGGTAAACTGAGTCTCCAGTGGGGATAAAGAATTCTGTGAGAAGCTTTTCTGGGACACCTGCACGCGAAAAGTAGCCTCCATTTGGTCACCGTGTTCGAGATCTTGGGCTTGAACAGCGAGAACAAGAAAAAGCTCCAGCCTTGAGCCCTCTCTAGAAAGTCTGCGTCTCCCAGCGGGCAACTTGATGCACGCTTCCGCCGAGTAACGCTGATTGGCTGAATGTGGAAGAGGGAAGGGAAGGCCGGAAGTACATCCGGGGGAGTGGAAACACGGGAGGAAAGGCTCAGGTCCGGGCATCTAGAGCGACCGCTCTGCTCCGCGTCTCGTTGGTTCCGGAGGCCGCTGTGGCAGTGGGAAATGCTGGCGCGATCGGTGCGGGCGTCTGGGGCCCTTTTGCTGAGGGTGAGTGCAAGGCATCCTTTTCTAAGGGTCGGGCCAGAGATCACTTGGGTTTTCAACTGGGAAGGGGCCAGATTCTAAGTGTGGGGAGAGAACTGGAATCGGAGGTTATGGTACTCGCCCGAATTCCTTTCCGAGAACCCTTTAGGGTCGCGGTTTAGGGACATGCCTCCGGGACAGGCACCGAGAGGGGCGGGGTGCCCGGCCGACTGGGTCTCTGCTGATCCTCGTCTTCCCTTTAGGGCTCCGTGCAGGCTTCTGGCCGCGCTGCGCGCCGCGCCTCCTCTGGATTGCCCCGAAACACCGTGGTGCTGTTTGTGCCGCAGCAGGAGGCTTGGGTGGTGGAGCGAATGGGCCGATTCCACCGCATCTTGGAGCCTGTGAGAACCTCTTCTGCCCACCCCGGGCCAGCCTGAATCCCAGTTCCCTCACGACATGGGGGAATGGGGTGAGACCTCGTTGGGGCCTGCCTTCACCTTTGGCTTCTGACACCCTAGGCCAGACCTGGCAGGGCCCAGACTGCTGACGGTCATACCCATCTTACCACCTTTTCCCATTGCGCTAGCATCCCACAGGCCCCACATTAGGAATCTCTTCTATTAATCCTCTCAGCTCCACCTGTCTGCATGGAAAAGGCTACTCTGCTGGCTCCTATCTCCTTGACTGTCCCTTCCATTCAGAGATCCAGCCTTACATTCCTATCCTTACATTCTTACATACCGGTGACACCCCAAGCCTTCTGTTTTTCTCGGCAGAATCTATGTTGATTCCCTACCCACTCCAGGCCTAGCTTCGATCTCAACCCTACAGCCCCCCATCCTTCTGAAAACCTGTAACTCCTCTTCCCAGGGCTTGAATATCCTCATCCCTGTGTTAGACCGGATCCGATATGTGCAGAGTCTCAAGGAAATTGTCATCAACGTGCCTGAGCAGTCTGCCGTGACTCTTGGTGAGGGATGCGGGGTGACATGGGTGCTCTGAGGCCATTAGGCTGTGGTTGCAGGAGAAAGAGCTGATTGGGACCTGGAGGCCTGACCTCCTTTCTCTCCTGTTCCTGCACCTACAGACAATGTAACTCTGCAAATCGATGGAGTCCTTTATCTGCGCATCATGGACCCTTACAAGGTAGCTGTCCTCTGCTTTATTCAGCTCCTGAGTTGCTCTCCTCACTAAAATCCTGCATGCAAGCTACTGACACTATCCATGCCCCTTTCAGGCAAGCTATGGTGTGGAGGACCCTGAGTATGCTGTCACCCAGCTAGCTCAGACAACCATGAGATCAGAGCTCGGCAAACTCTCTCTGGACAAAGTCTTCCGGGTAAGGGGATCTGAGCCAGAGTTAGGGTTTGAAGACACATACCTGGCACTCTCAGTCCTTTCTGGGGATCAGTTCCGGGACCTTCTCGGTTTAGCACTCTGCAGGTTGGGTTGAGACCATGGAGCTTACACCTCTCTTCCTCCAGGAGCGGGAGTCCCTGAATGCTAACATCGTGGATGCTATCAACCAGGCTGCTGACTGCTGGGGCATCCGCTGCCTCCGTTATGAGATCAAGGATATCCATGTGCCACCCCGGGTGAAAGAGTCCATGCAGATGCAGGTGGGGGCCAGAGAGGGATGAGGTGGAGTACTTCAGGATGCTCCAGTTGCATAGGGACCTGGACTCCCTTCCCTGTTGTGATGGGTACAATTGCAGGTCTGTGTAAGAGTTTACTTTTACTCTGGTTTCTTGTTGATGGGGCTTGCTGGGGGCTTCTAGGTGGAGGCAGAGCGGCGGAAACGGGCCACAGTTCTAGAGTCTGAGGGGACTCGAGAGTCGGCCATCAACGTGGCAGAGGGGAAGAAGCAGGCACAGATCCTGGCCTCTGAGGCAGAAAAGGCTGAACAAATAAATCAGGCAGCAGGTCAGCAGAGGGTAGAGGCTGAGTGATGAACAGGGTATGGGTCTTTGAGGCTTGCTACTGGGACAGGAGCTTTTGGGGTACCCTGACCTCATAGGTTAAGCTCTGTCTCTTTTCTTCCAGGAGAGGCCAGTGCAGTTCTGGCCAAGGCCAAGGCTAAAGCTGAAGCTATTCGCATCCTGGCTGCAGCTCTGACACAACATGTGAGAGACCCCCTAGGTGGGATTGGGGATCAGGAATTGGCAGTAGAAGAGGTTCTCTTATCTAACCTTGGGAGAAATTCCTGCCTTTTTGGTTCCACTGAGCCACATTACATGATCTCTTGTATTGTGATCTGCATATCCTCTTTCTAGGAACCTGATTTCTCTCCACTTCCTTTCCTCCCCCCCCACCCCCCATGCAAGTCTGTGATCTCTGATTTTTATCTTCGCTGTGGCCACAGAATGGAGATGCAGCAGCCTCCCTGACTGTGGCTGAGCAGTACGTCAGCGCATTCTCTAAACTGGCCAAGGACTCCAACACTATCCTGCTGCCCTCCAACCCTGGCGACGTCACCAGTATGGTGGCTCAGGTTAGAGCGCCCTGAAGACCCAGCATAGAGCACCAATGCCAGAGACTGAGACGCTACCACCACCACCATCACTTTCCCCATCGAGTCCTCTAGAGTGCCCTGAGACCTACACCTCTCTTCATCCCCTGAACGAGACACCCCCAGTCATCCCTAGCAATAGGGAACCTCTTGAGACATCTTTCTTTTTTTTTTTTTTGCAGATGCCTGTATTAGTATTTTGAGGGTGACCCTGCTCTGGTAGTTTGTAACATTCCTAGAACCGACTCCAAAGCTTTTAAGACTGAGGCTTGAGAGAGAGAAAGGAAAAACAAGCTTACTGGCCCCGGCTCTACCTTCTTCCTTTGAGCCATTGGTGGGTTGGGCTATACCTTCTGCCATGTGTCATCATGGCTCTCTCTCTGTCCCTCTCCTCAGGCCATGGGTGTGTATGGGGCCCTCACCAAAGCCCCGGTGCCAGGAGCCCAGGACTCAGTCTCCAGCAGGAGCAGCAGAGATGTCCAGAGCACAGATGCAAGTCTTGATGAGGAACTTGATCGAGTCAAGCTGAGTTAATGGAGCTGGGCTTGGTCAGGGAGGCTGGGGACAGGGAAGCAGTGCTCCCAGATTCTGGCTCTAGCCTCCCTGCCAAGATTTTGGTTATTATTTTTTTATTTGAACTTTAATCATGTAATAAACTCACCAGTGGCAAACCAAAACTGTCCTCTTTGATTGGGGAATGAAGTTGGGAGAGTTACCGGTGTTCTCCTTGGATGACCACTGCCACCTCCAGTCCTGTCAGGTCTTGGGAACTGATTCCTCCATGAGCAAGATTAAATGTCATGTAAAGTGAAATCATCCTGCATGTCTTCAGGAGAAGCTGTGGGATACAGTGGAAGGATTAAACCACATGTCTACTGAACTGCCAGCTGGGGAGTGTAGTCCCCCCTCTTGCTAAGTGTAGGGCTGTGAATTTGAGCAGGCGTTGGTGTTTTTTTTAATGGGAAAGAGGGCCGTCCTGGTAGAGTAGTGCTCAAAGGGTCCTCAGGGACTGAGGACACTCATTCGTTCATTCAAAAACATTCAGTGCTCAGCCATAAGAAGGAATGAAATTGGGTCATTTGTAGAGACGTGGATGGGCCTAGAGACTGTCATACAGAGTGAAGTAAGTCAGAAAGAGAAAAACAAATACAGTATATTAACGCATATATGTGGAACTTAGAAAAATGGTACAGATGAACCAGTTTGCAGGGCAGAAATAGAGACAGACGTAGAGAACAAACATATGGACACCAAGGGGGGAAAGTGGCAGGGGGCAGGTGGTGGTGTGATGAACTGGAAGATTGGGATTGACATGTATATACTAATATGTAAAAAATGGATAACTAATAAGAACCTGCTGTGTAAAAAAAAAAATTTAAAAAAACCCAAAACATTCAATGATGTCTACCATGTGCCAAGCTCAGTGCTACAGAAGAACCCAAATCATATGGTCCCTGTTTTCACAGGAAACAGAGCTACAAAGTGATAAGTGCTGAGGTGGAGGAAAGTTCTGGCTGAGTGATCCTTGGGGGAGGATCATGTCACTTTGTGGGCAGCAAGGTTACTAACTCGGACATTGGGCTCAGGCTGGAAAAATCAATGCTTTCATCAGGCTACAGTTGGGGACTGGAATATGCAAAGGCCCACAGTTCCAGAGAAGTTGGAGTATTCACAGTTGTTCTTTGTGGCTGATGGGTGGGGTGTTAGGGGGTGTGACAATGTGGCAGGGGCCAAATCTCAGGGAGATAGGGTCTTGAAAGAGTTTGGCCTTTATCTGGGGAGCAGGGAGCATGAAGGGTTTTTTCCCTTCCCATGAAGAATTTTAAGAAGATTAAGGTAATCACATCAGAGTTTCAGATGGAGCTGTCCTGCTGCGATGTGGTCAGGGGATTTGAAGGAGAGATGGGAGGCTGGAAGGACAGTAAGAAGGCTACTTCAGTGGTCCTGGAGAGGGTGGTGAGGCCTGAACATAGGTAAGGGGCTTTGGGGATGAAGGTGGAGGGATATTTCGACATATTTCTGAATTAGAATTTATTCATTTATCCATTTAATGATTTTATTGAATCCCAACTATATGCCAAGCACCGAGGATATAGTAATAAAGAAAACAAAATTCCCTACTCTCAATGAGCTTACATTCTATTTGGAAGGGACAAATCATTAATAAGATGTATAGTATTTCAGATGCTGATGAGTTGTACTAGAGAGGGAAGTAAAGAAAGGAAGGGAGGGCTTCCCTGGTGGCGCAGTGGTTGAGAGTCCGCCTGCCGATGTAGGGGACACGGGTTCGTGCCCCGGTCCGGGAAGATCCCACATGCCGCTGAGCGGCTAGGCCCGTGAGCCATGGCCGCTGAGCCTGCGCATCCGGAGCCTGTGCTCCGCAACGGGAGAGGCCACAACAGTGAGAGGCCCGCGTACTGCAAAAAAAAAAAAAAAAAGGAAGGGAGATGGGGAACTTGAGAGGACGGGCTGTAACATTAAGTAGAGGGTTACAGGAAGCCTCACTGATAGTACATTTAAGCTTAGATATGGAGATGAGGAGGGGACGGCCCATTTGGGCATCTGGGAGTAAAGCTGACAGGAGTTGGAAATGCAAAGGTCCTGAGGCAGAGGGTGGCTTCCTTGTAATGTGAAGAGCAAAGCAACTACAGTGGATAGAACTGAGTTAAGGAAACAAGTGGCAGCTAGATGAATCAAAGAAGGAAGTGGGGAGTCAGTGTGTAGATTTGTAGGGCCATGTAGAACCACTACAAGAATTTAGGCTTTACTCTGAGATGAGGAAACCATTGGAGATGTTTTTTTGTTTTAAATGGTAGCTTTTCTGAGATATAATTCACATACAATGTGATTCACCTGCTTAAAGTGTAAATTCAATAATTTCTAGTATATTCACAGAATTGGGCAACCATCACAATTTAGAACATTTTCATCACTGCTCCCCAACCCCACCCCGCCACAAAACCCCTGTACCCATTAGTAGTCACTCCTCTCTCCCCTCAACCCTAGACAACCACTAATTTACTTTCTGTATCTTTAGATTTACATATTCATGTAAATGGAATAATACGTGCTATTTTGTGATTGGCTTCTTTCCCTTAGCATGTTTTTTTTAAAATATTTATTTATTTGGCTGTACCAGGTCTCAGTTGTGGCACCCGAGCTCTTTGTTGCCGCGTACGGGATCTTCATTGCACCATGCAGGATCTTTAGTTGCGGCATGTGGGATCTAGTTCTCTGACCAGGGATCGAACCTGGGCCCCACGCATCAGGAGCGTGGAATCTCAGCCACTGAACCACTACAGAAGTCCCCTAGTGAGCATGTTTTTAGGTTTCATTCATGTAGTTGCATGTAACCACTTGTAGTACGTCATCCCTTTTTTTATTGGCCAAACAATATTCTGTTGTACAGATATACCATATTTTGTTTATCCATTTATCAGTGAAGGCCATTTGGGTTGTTTCCACCTTTTGGCTATTATGATAATGCTACTATGAACCTTCATGTGCAAGTTTTTGCGTGGCCACAGGTTTTTCTCTTGGGTATATACCTACAAGTGGAGTTGCTGGTCATATGGTAGCTCTACGTTTAACCTTTGGAAGAATTGCCAGACTTCTTTTCAAAAGCTGCTGCACCATTTTTCAATTCCAACAGCAGTTTATGAGGGTTCACATTTCTTCACACCCACATCAATGCTTGTTATTTATCTTTTTTATTATAGCCATCCTCCTGTGTTTAAAGTGGTATCTCTAGCATTTCCCTGATGGCTAATAATGTTGAGCATCTTCTCATGTGTTAATAGTTCATATATTTTCTTCGGGATTTCCCTGGTGGCACAGTGGTTAAGAATCCGCCTACCAATGCAAGGGACACGGGTTCGAGCTCTGGTCCAGGAAGATCCCACATGCTGCAGAGCAACTAAGCCCTTGTGCCACAACTACTGAGCCCGCATGCTGCAACTATTGAAGCCTGCATGACTAGAGCCCGTGCTCCGCAACAAGAGAAGCCACTGCAAAGAGAAGCCTCCACACCGCAACGAAGAGTGGCCCCCGCTCGCCGCAACTAGAGAAAGCCCGCACACAGCAACAAAGACCAACGCAGCCAAAACTTTAAAAAAGCCTTCTTTGGAGAAATGTCTATTCAGATCCTTTGCCCATTAAAAAAATTTTTTTTAATTGAAATATAGTTGATTTACAATGTTGTGCCTCTTTGCCCATTTTTGAATTGGATTGTCTTATTACTGAGTTGTAAGATTCATCCTTGGAAAGGATGAATAATAAAATCTATCAGTTGGAGTCAGCTTGGCAAAAAGGGGGAAATAAATATTATCCCTATTTTACAGATGAGGTAATGCCCAATAATGACAGTGAGTGGCAGGGCTAGGATTCAAGCTAAGTTTGGTTCCAGAGGCTTAGATCTTAGTCTTAACCAAGAATGGACAGTGGCTCCCTGAACTCTTCTAGTTTAGGGCCTTGCCCCCAATTCTAAATTACTATACTCTCCCATCAAACTCCCGTCTCTGGCCAGCCTTGCGTTCCTTGCCGAACTTCCTCGGAGGCGCCAGCAGATGGCGATAGAGACTCCCGAGGGTCCCTCTAGCTGGCGCACGCACCTCTGTGGTGCCAGGCCGCAGGCGCCGACGCTGCACTTCCGGGCGCCATTCAAGGTGAGCCAGGGTCTCCCTCAATCCCCTTGCGCTCGATTTTGCCTGAAGTTAGGGGCCCTTCCACCCCACTAAGAACTCGCAGTCTAGCGGGCCCCGTACCCAGGTCAGGGTGCCCAGCCGGAGGCCGGGTAGCCACCTGAGGAGGCAGAGCCATCCGGACGTCTGGGTCCCAGCGAGGCCCAACTGCCTCAAGACCTCGCACCTCTGCCCTGCTGCGCCGGGGAGGTCGCGCTTCTGGTCTCTTGGCGATCCTGGCTGTCCGGAAGCGGAGTAGGACTCCTTCCCTTCGTCCCCTGGGTCCCCACCAGGCGGCGCCATCAGCCTGGCCGGGATTCCCCTGCGGCTGCGAGCCCTGGCCACTCCAGGGGTGTTGAAATTGGCGAGGAGAGAGGAGAAACGGGCTGTCAGAAAGCAGTCTACCACTTGGAATAAGTTTCCCTCGTGGGCTGTGTTTTCCATCATTAGGATCTCCTGGCGTACAAATTCCTACGCTCCACCCCCGAAGATCCTGATTCAGGGCATTTGGGGTGGCGCCTGGAAATCACCATTTTAAAACAGCTGCTTCAGGTTGATACCCATAGCCTGCGCACCTCGCCTTCAGAAACTCTGGTATAACTGGTGGAGAGGAACATTGCATTGGGTTGGCTATGGGACTGTTTATCTTCAGGAAGGCTTCCAAGAGGAAGTGATTCTAGCTGGGCTTTGTATTGAGAGACTAGACTATCTGCTGGTTCTTTGCCTCACAGTTATGAATTCCCTCCCCCGCCACCACCAGGATGCGGAAGATCTCAGTGCTGCTCTTCCTGGCCTGGGTGGGCTTCCTCTTCTACGCCGGCATTGCTCTCTTCACCAGTGGCTTCCTGCTCACCCGTTTGGAGCTCACCAACCATAGCAGCTGCCAAGAGCCCCCAGGCCCTGGGTCCCTCCCATGGGGGAGCCGAGGGGAGCCCGGGGCCTGCTGGATGGCTTCCCGATTCTCCCGACTTGTGTTGGTGCTCATAGACGCTCTGCGATTTGACTTTGCTCAGCCCCAGCTCTCACATGTTTCTGGGGAGCCTCCCATCTCCCTGCCCTTCCTGGGCAAACTGGGCTTCTTGCAGAGGATCCTGGAAATTCAGCCCCACCATGCCAGGCTCTACCAGTCCAAGGTTGACCCCCCGACCACCACCATGCAGCGCCTCAAGGCCCTCACCACCGGCTCACTGCCTACCTTTATTGACGCTGGCAGTAATTTTGCCAGCTACGCCATAGCGGAAGACAATCTCGTTAAGCAGCTTACGAGTACAGGTTAGTCAGGCCTCTTTGGTGGCCAGGAGTACCTTGGCAAATTTCTTTAGACGTCAGAGAGCCAGAACTTTGGGTGCCCAGCTGCGTGCTTGACTAGGAGGACAGGAAGGAGAAAGAGACCCTGACTCTGTATGCAGGGAGCTCAGGTCCGGGCTCTGTCCTTCTGGCGTTTGTAATCTGCATGGGGTATTGGTTTTACTTTGGGCGAGCTCTCAGTAAAGGGGCAGGGGAGAGACGAAAAGAAGATGTGGGTCTGGTATTTTCAAAAGCGTGGAGAAGAGAGCAGAGGGTCCAGGCCCCGTCCACTCACTGACTGAGAAAAAGCAATATGTACCCAGGAAAAATAGAGCAGCAGAGGTAGCCAGGGGCTGAGAACTAGCAGAGCTTTTTATAGGAATAAGTAGTAAAAGGTCTGGGTGGAGTATGGTTACCAGGGAAAGCTTTCTGGCAGAAAATTTTAGGCCTTGAAGGATAAAGAGTTGTTTGGATGGAACTGCTGTGCCTTATAGTGCATGGTTGGGATTTCTGATAGATCTTTAAAAGGCCTTTCCTCTTCCCCGTCTCCTGACTCCTGCTCAGGCTGTGACCCACTCATGTCCCTGCAGGAAGGCGTGTGGTCTTCATGGGAGATGAAACCTGGAACGATCTTTTTCCTGGAGCTTTCTCCCAAGCTTTCTTTTTCCCGTCCTTCGATGTTAGAGACCTACACACAGTGGACAATGGTATCCTGGAACACCTCTACCCAATCAGTGAGCACGGGGCCAGAGGCAGGCCTAAGACTGGGAGCTGGGGAGGGCTACATCAGTCCACAAATTCTGAACCTCCCATGGATGCAGTGGCCTGGGCTTGTGCCCCTGGACATAGGAGCATCAGAGCCTGGCTGGGGTTGAGGAGTGGGCCTTAGTCCCCTGTGCTCAGGTTCTCTCCTTCACAGTGGACAGTGGTGAATGGGATGTGCTGATTACTCACTTCCTGGGTGTGGATCACTGTGGCCACAAGCATGGCCCTCATCATCCTGAAATGGCCAAGAAACTTAGCCAAATGGACCAGGTGATCCAGTGAGTGTGGGATATTGGCTGGGGGAGTGGGTTTGTGTCTGAGAATCTCATAATATATGGTCCCAAGAGAAAAAAAATCTTTATTTGGAACTCTTACTTGGCTAAATTCTGTCTTCTCTAGGCCTTTTTCTGAAGCTAGGGGCCTCATCCGTTTTGAGTAACTTAGCATGTGATTTTGGGCAGTAGGGTTATGACCGAGGAAGTGTTTTTTTGCCAGAGGTCTAGGCCCTACTAGTGGAAGTTAATTGGCTGGGGGTGAATGGGCCCCTGAGAAAAATCTTTTTTTAATTAATTAATTAATTTATTTATTTTTGGCTGCGTTGGGTCTTCGTTGCTGCGCACGGGCTTTCTCTAATTGCGGCGAGCAGGGGCTACTCTTCATTGCGGTGCGCGGGATTCTTGCGGTGGCTTCTCTTGTTGCAGAGCACAGGTTCTAGGCACGTGGGCTTCAGTAGTGTGGCTTGCGGGCCCTAGAGCGCAGGCTCAGCAGTTGTGGCACATGGGCTTAGTTGCTCTGCGGCATGTGGGATCTTCCCGGACCAGGGCTCGAACCCGTGTCCGCTGCATGGGCAGGTGGATTCTTAACCACTGCGTCACCAGGGAAGTCCCTGAGAACAATCATTATCCCTACCTTCTGACACATTTCTTGGCCCCCAGGGGACTCGTGGAGCGTCTGGAGAATGACACGCTGCTGGTAGTGACTGGGGACCATGGGATGACCACGAGTGGGAACCATGGAGGGGACAGTGAGCTGGAGACCTCAGCTGCACTTTTTCTGTATAGTCCCACAGCCCTCTTCCCCAGCGCCCCACCAGAGGTGAGGCCTGAGCTGTGCTTTGTGTGGTTTCCCGCTATTCAGTCCGCCTCATAATCGTAGCATCCTCGTGGATCCCTCCATTTTAAGCCCCCAAATTCATAACCCTGGGCATCCCCCATTCTTATTTCCTACCTAGGCCCCTATGTCTTCCATCCTAAACAACTGACCTCAGCTTTTTGTGGAACCCGTTGACCCCTGTCCTTGTTCTCTAGGAGCCAGAGGTAATTCCTCAAATCAGCCTTGTGCCTACGCTGGCCCTGCTGTTGGGCCTGCCCATCCCATTTGGGAACATCGGGGAGGTGATAGCTGAGGTCTTCTCGGAGGTCGAAGACTCCCAGCCTCACTCTTCTACTCTGGCCCAAGCCTCAGCTCTCCATCTCAATGCCCAGCAGGTAGGTAATGGGCTGGGCTTCAGGTGACAGAGTTAGGTTGAGCATGGGAGAAGCATAATGACCCACTCTGTTGTCCTTTGTTCAGTCTTAATATCACATTCCATAGCCAAGTACGCCCTCTCTCCCTGTCCTGGACGGAGTTTGGGTCCCTGATTTCTAGGTACCCCACATGGTAATACTTGTCCTTGTCTGTGTCCCAGTTCACGTCTCTGATCTTTTCTGCCAGGTGTCCCGATTTCTTCACACCTACTCAACTGCTGCTCAGGACCTCCAAGTTAAGGAGCTTCATCGACTGCAGAACCTCTTCTCCAAAGCTTCTGCTGACTACCAGCGGCTTCTGCAGAGCCCCCAGGGGGCTGAGGCAGCACTACAGACTGTGATTACTGAGCTGCAGCAGTTCCTGCGGGGAGTTCGGGCCATGTGCATTGAGTCTTGGGCTCGTTTTTCTCTGGTCCGCATGGCAGGGGGTGCTGCTCTCTTGGCTGCTACCTGCTTTCTTTGCCTACTGGTATCCCAGTGGGCAGCATCCCCAGGCTTCTATTTCCGCCCTCTCCTAATACCCATGGCCTGGGGTTTGACTGGAGCCTTAGTGTGTGCTGGACTCCTGGCAACTACTGGGCTGAAGCTGGATTCAGTGGTTCTAGGGGCCATGGCTGCAGTGGGCTCACTTCTGCCTTTTCTGTGGAAAGCCTGGGCTAGCTGGGGAGCTAAGAGGCCCCTGGCAGCCCTGCTTCCCATGCCTGGGCCTGTCCTGTTACTCCTGCTCATTCGCTTTGCTGGTTTCTTCTCTGATAGCTTTGTTATAGCCGAGGCCAGGGCCGCCCCCTTCCTTTTGATCTCACTTATCTTGCTCCTGGTTGCCCAGCTTCACTGGGAGGGCAAGCTGCTGCCACCTAAGCTACTCACAATACCTCGCCTTGGCTTTCTGACCCCAGCAGGCCCCCCACGTCACAATGGCACGCATGCCCTGGGGCTTGGAGTTGGGTTGCTTTTATGTATAAGGCTAGCTGGGCTTTTTCATCGCTGCCCTGAAGAGACGCCTGCTTGCAGCTCCTCTCCCTGGCTGAGTCCCCTGGCATCCATGGTGGGTGGTCGAGCCAAGAATGTGTGGTATGGAGCTTGTGTGGGGGCGCTGGCGGCCCTGTTAGCTGCCGTGCGCCTGTGGCTTCGCCGCTATGGTAATCTCAAGAGTCCTGAGCCCCCTGTGCTCTTTGTGCGCTGGGGGCTGCCGCTGATGGGACTAGGCACTGCCGCCTACTGGGCCTTGGCATCAGGGGCGGATGAAGCACCCCCACGTCTCCGGGCCCTGGTCGCTGGGGCATCAGTTATGTTACCTAGGGCTGTGGCCGGGTTGGCTGCTTCAGGGCTCATGCTGCTGCTCTGGAGGCCTGTGACGGTGCTGGTGAAAGCTGCAGCGGGTGCTCCACGGACCAGGACTGTCCTCACTCCCTTCTCAGGCCCCCCCACTTCTCAGGCTGACCTGGATTATGTGGTTCCTCAAATCTACCGACACATGCAGGAGGAGTTCCGGGGCCGGCTAGAGAGGACCAAATCTCAGGGCCCCCTGACGGTGGCTGCCTATCAGTTGGGGAGTGTCTACTCGGCTGCTATGGTCACGGCCCTCACCCTCTTGGCCTTTCCACTTCTGCTATTGCATGCAGAGCGCATTAGCCTTGTGTTCCTGCTTCTGTTTCTGCAGAGCTTCCTTCTCCTGCATCTGCTTGCTGCTGGGATACCCATCACCACCCCTGGTAAATACATATCTCAGCCCTGATTCATCCAAGGACAGTAGTGATGTGAATTCAGCCCCTCTTATTTTCAGGGAGGTGTTGCTCCTCAGGTTCTTCACCTTGATACAGGGTCTCACGCCCCAACAGTTGAGAGGGTCTTCCTGATGTCCTGTCTCTTATCTGCTGTAGCCAAGCTAATTGATCCCTCCCATTGGCTTTCAGGGCCAGCAGGGTTCATGGAGGAGGGAGACAAACAGTACTCCAAGACTCAATTCTTAATGGAAATGTTACATCCTCGTGAGCGCATTTCCTGATTCTCCAGTGATGAGAGTGGTGAATTGAGCATATTCACCACTCATAGTGAGCTGTGTGTATATGAGAGAAAGAGGCTGACCACAGATTAGAGCAGTGGGGCTTTGTGCCACGGAGGGAATAACAGAGTGTTGACTGTTAGAAGCTTGGGGTGATGGGCATGCTCGTGTGTAAGAGACAGCACTGAGGTCGTAGGTGTATATGATCTTGGGGCAGTGGGCTGTGGGTTAGGGAGTGGGATGTGACTGTAAAGAGGCATATCTCTTCCTCCAGGTCCTTTTACTGTGCCTTGGCAGGCAGTTTCTGCTTGGGCCTTCATGGCAACACAGACCTTCTATTCCACGGGTCACCAGCCCGTCTTTCCAGCTATCCATTGGCATGCTGCCTTCGTGGGAGTCCCAGAGGGCCATGACTTTACCTGGCTGTCTGCTTTGCTGGTGGGAACCAACACCTTTGCCTCCCATATCCTCTTTGCAGGTAACTCCTCATTCCTCCCTTGCTTCCATTGTTTACTCTGGCTTTGTGGAAGGAAAGGAAACCCCAGGATTTGAGTGGGGAAATGTGATTTTGTTAGATCTTTGGCACCCCTTGGCCTTTGCTAATTGGAGGCTGAGCCAACTAGGGTAGTTGGGGGCCACGGTGGCCTGGTCCCTGGGTCCTCCATTGATTCTAGCCCTGCCTTCCTCTGAGGCAGTAGGTTGCCCATTGCTCCTGCTCTGGCCCTTTCTCTGTGAGAGTCAAGGGCCCCGGAAGAGGCGGCAGCCCCCAGGGAATGAAGCTGAGGCCAGAGTCAGGCCTGAGGAGGAGGAGGAGCCACTGATGGAGATGCGGCTCCGGGACGCGCCTCACCACTTCAATGCAGCGCTGCTGCAGCTGGGCCTCAAGTACCTCTTTGTCCTTGGTATTCAGGTGGGTGCAGGGGAGAGATCATGGAGTTAGTGATCTTTTCTCATGCTGTACATCACATTCTTTCACACTTCGCCAAAACCCTAGGAGAGAGCCTTGACTGAGGTATAGATAAGTGAAGTGATTGCCCAAAGGCCAGTGGCCTCAAATGGCAGTATTAAGACTTGAACCTGGGTCTCCTTCATCCTAGTCTTGGATTGTTTCCTCTCTACAAGCTAGATCTGGACCTGATGGTTTCATCTGGGGATTACTCCATTAGTGGACAGACTGGAAAATCTGAGGTGATGGCCAGGATTCTTTCCCAATCTGTGATCATTGATCTTCCTTTCCTTCAGAGGCAGAAGGTGTGACTCTGACATTCCCTCCACCCTGGGAGGCAGAGCCTGAGTGTCAGCAGCACAGATGAATAGTGCTTGCCCAAGGTCACACTGCAAGTCGTGGCTGGGCCAGGAAAAGAATTAGGTCTCCTAACTCCTAACCCAGGGTTTTTTTCCACTGACACACACTACTTTCCTTCCCCTTCCATTCTTCACAGGGACCTGCAGCAATTCTCTATACGACCTGCTTCCTCCTCCCCTTCCTTAATAACTTGACCTCTCCTCTCTTCCCTTAGATTTTGGCCTGTGCCTTGGCAGCCTCCATCCTCCGCAGGCATCTCATGGTCTGGAAGGTGTTTGCCCCCAAGTGAGTGGATTTGCTTGAGAAGTATTGGTGTGGGGGAGGGTGAAGCTTGGAGCAAACAATGAACATTCAGAGTGGACAAGGTTTTGCCTCAGCAGGGAAAAGGCTCTAGACCTCCTGTCTGTGTCCTTTGAGATTCTCCACCTTTCTTTGCAGGTTCATTTTTGAGGCCGTGGGCTTCATTGTGAGCAGCGTGGGACTTTGCCTGGGCATAGCTTTGGTGATGCGAGTGGATGGTGCTGTGAGCTCCTGGTTCAGGCAGTTAGTTCTGGCCCAGCAGAAGGCTGGAGAACAATCAAGCCTGGTCTATACGGGTGCTGGATCATCTGCAAGAGAGGCTCAGTCACACCTCTTACCACCATGCAGCCAGGATCTACTGGCATCTGGGACTTCATTATTTTATAATTCAAAATCATAGTGGAGCCTAATCCGTAACTCCTGCTTTGGATACATCTGAGAGACTGAGGGGCTGCCTCCGAAGTGGAACGAAATAATGATGTAAATATGTGTGTCTGAGGTGTAGGGGAGCCCCCACTGTCCTGTAGGGGATATGTGGAGGGTCAGTCTCCCCTCATCCAGGCACAGATGGGATCAGCCGTCTTACGGAGACCTGGCCACATCTGAGAACTCTGGGAGGTGGTTGGAGTTGTCTGAATTCACTTCTCCCAACTCCTCCCAAATCACTACTGTTATTCCACCTGCCATTTTCCTTTGCCATGGAACATATTTTATTAAATTCTTTTGCTTTGGCTGATAACAGAGATGGCTGAAAAGACAGGCCCAGGCATCATGGAGCACACAGACTTTCACTGTCTAAAGCCCCAATAGTGCTGTATCTCCTCCTCCTCAACTGTGTCCTTTCACTTCAGAACACCCTTTGCCCTTCACGTCTGTGGAGGCTTCCCTGGTTTCCCAACCTATGCTGCCTTTTATCAGACCTACTCATCCATCTAACACACCTTGTCCCATTGATTATTCCTGACTTGAAGCCAAAATTTTATGAATCTAATGCTCCTCACACATCTCCTGTGCCCTCCATCCACCTCACTACCCCTGTGTCATGTTGAAGTGCTGGCATGAAATCCTTATGGAAACATCCATCAAAGAAGTGGGGAAGAGGTTCTGAGAAGGGTCAGGACTGGGGTTTGAGGTTTGAGGGTGCCCAGGACAGGAAGAGATGATGTATATGATTTGCAAATAATTTCTCCCACTTTGTGACTTTTCTTTGAGTTTTCTTTTATTTCTTTTTTTTAATTGAGGTATAATTGACATCTTTGAATTTTCTTTTTTTCCCAGTTTATTGAGATATAATTGACATACATCACTGGATAAGTTTAAGGTGTCCAGCATAACAGTTTAACTTACATCTTCGAATTTTCTTGACGGTGTCTTTGTAGCACAAGAGTTTTTAATTTTAATGAAGTCCAATTTATCCATTTTGAGTTGACTTTATAGATGGCAAGTGTCGCAGCTTGTTTCTTCTTTGCATACGGATCTCCAATTCTACTCCATATGTTGAAAGGACTGGGCAGGTATATTTGAGCAGGGCAGGCTGCACAGGCACAGGGCTGCGCTGCCAGCTAGTCGGACTGCATGTGGTTGAGCAGACTGTGGTGAGCGTGTTGGTGCTCCATGGTGAGCAGAGATAGGATGGGCCGATTACCGAGGGCCTCGGTCTCAGGTCAGTTCTTTTTGAAGACACTTCTGGGGCTGGACCTTTTGAGGCGGCTCCCGGCGGTACTACAACTCCCAGCGTGCATCGCGCGGGCCAGCCCTCCGCGGCCGGGGAGATCCCCGGCCGACCTGGATGTGTGGCGGCAAGGGAAGAGCTGAGCCGCGGGTTCCGGGTTTTTGAGGTTGACTTAAGGCTTTGGCCTCCGCGAGGGCTGAGCAACGGAACTGCGAGCCGTGTGACCTACCCACTCAGACACGCCCCCGGCCTCTGGCCCGCCTCTGCCTTCCCCTCTGGTCTGGCCCCGACTCGTTTCTTCTTCCAGTTTCCCGCGGGGAGTAACCCTTGACGACGACCAACCGCAGCCGAGCATTTTGCCGGCCGGGCCAATCTGAGGCGCGGGTGGAAGAGGCGGAGGTAGAAGCCCGGCCAGGCAGCCAGCGGGGTGTCCGTTTCTCCCGGAAAGGGTAGGCCGCCCCGGCTGGAACCCCGAGGGGAGCAAAAGAACCTTGGCGGGGTGCGGAAGTGCATGGGCCTCTCCGCTCTCAGTGGGGCGTCGGAGGGGCCAGGCTTACCCTTCAGCGGCACTCTTCACGTGTCTGGGCCCAGTCTCGGCCGCCATGGCTCACAGGACCCCTCCGGGCTCTTCAGCCTCACACGCCAGCTGCCTGGACCTGTGGAGGGAAAAGAATGACCAACTAGTTCAACAGGCCAAGGTAACGCGGTTGCTGGGACCCTCGCTTTGCAACCTCAAAATACCAGGAAAGGGGTATGCAGTGGATTCACGCACCCTTTAGGAGCGTGACCTCCCCTAAAGAGCCAGAAATGGCTGGTGAATGACATCCCTTGCCACAGCTGCAAGGGGAGAGGGAAGGACTGTACCCCACCCCACATTTGTTAGGTTGCTCAGGACTCAGGTCCGTCTCCGAGGCGACAGCAGTTGGCTCAAGATGCACTGGAAGGGCTCCGGGGACTCCTCCATAGTCTGCAGGGTAAGTAGCGCCCCCTCTCCAGTTGCAGCGAGTGGGGGCCACTCTTCGTTGTGGTGCGCGGGCCCCTCATTGCGGTGGCTTCTCTTGTTGTGGAGCACGGGCTCTAGGTGCGTGGGCTTCAGTGGTTGTGGCACGCAGGCTCAGTAGTTGTGGCTCGCAGGCTCTAGAGCGCAGGCTCAGCAGCTGTGGCATACAGGCCTAGTTGCTCCGCGGCATGTGGGATCCTCCCGGACCAGGGCTCGAGCCCGTGTCCCCTATATTGGCAGGCAGATTCTTAACCACTGCGCCACCAGGGAAGTCTCCAAAGGGTGGATTCTTTATTGAGGCCATTTTGGTTGGGGTGGGGTGATCTCTTTCACCTGAGAGTGGTCTGTGAGACCAGCATTTGTTGCTCCAGGGCTCCCTGCGGCTGTTTCTGTTCTCCGCTTGGAACTGACTGTCATCTGCAATTTCATTACCCTGAGGGCAAGCCTGGCCCAGGGTTTCACTGAGGACCTGGTACAGGATATCCAGCAGGGCCTAGAGAGAGGTGAGGGCCAGAGATTGCCTTCCATGCCCCTGCCAGCCTCAGGCTGGGCTTAAGTTCTTGCAAGGGGGATAGGAGGAGCAACATAATCTGTCACCTCCACGGAGATGCCCTTCCCTGATCCTCCATGTGCTCCTTGGACCAGGAGCACCTTTGTGACCTTTGGGCTCCTGCAGAGAAGAAAAGCCAGAGATGAGGTCCCACCTCAGCTGTATGTGTATGTATACTCTACAGTGCTGGAGACCCAGGAGCAGCTGAAGGCCAGGCTGGAACATGGGCTCAGGGGGCTGTGGGACTCCGTCCTCCATGTTTCCTCCCTTCTGCCGGAGCTGCTCCCTGCCCTTCACCACCTTGCTGGCCTGCAGGCTGCCCTTTGGCTGAGCACTGACCGTCTTGGGGACCTGACCTTGCTGCTGCAGACCCTGAATGTTAGCCAGGTAATTCAGGTAGTGATCTGGATCTAAGGGTCTCTTTCCTCCTCACACCCTTCCTAGCTGCAGTATCATCATTATGTGTTGGAAAGGCTGCTGGGTTGGTGTTCAGAAGACCCAGGTTCTCTCAGGGACTCTTAGGTGACCTTGCTCTGGTTTGTTCCTCATTGGAGGGATTCTCTTGGGAGCTTGATTATCTTGGGTAGAATTAGAGCTCTCATGACCTTGCTGAAGTCACCTCCCAGTCTCAGTCTTTTCATCAGTAACCCAAACATGGTCGTTGCCCTGTGTCCTTGTGGGCTTATCCTGAGTGAGGAGACTCATTAAAATAGATCATCTCTGCCCCAGGTTTTTCTTCCTCCCTTTATCCTTGCCCCACAGCTATCGATCTCTTAGAATTGAGGGAGCAAGAATCAGGAGGATCCTTAAGTTCAAAGTCCAGCCAGGGTGGACTGAGATAGGTGAAGGGGTAGTTACAGGCTTGGAACCTCTGATCATCCTTCTTTCCCCAGAGCAGAGCCTCTGAGGATCTGCTGCTGCTCCTGAAAACTTGGAGGCCCCCAGCTGAGGAGTCAGATGCTCCGTTGACCCTGCAGGATGCCCAGAACTTGAGGGGTGTCCTTCTGACAGCATTTGCTTATCGCCAAGGCCAGCTAGCAATCTGACTTGTCCCTTCCTCCCCACTCCCTGTCTTAAGGGGTCCTCTGGGCTCATGTCTTCTCTATCCTCTACCCTTCAGCTCAGTAGAGCTTCTCTGTGCTCTTCTTCCCCATCATGCCCCCTGCCCTATTGGCCTCTCTAAGCTCACACCCTGGTTGCCCACAGGCCTCCAGGAGCTGATCACAGGGAACCTGCCCAGGGCACTGAGCAGCCTGCATGAAGCGGCCTCAGGTCTGTGCCCACGGCCTGTGTTGGTCCAGGTGTACACAGCCCTGGGGACCTGTCTTCGTAAGATGGTAAAGACAGTCTTAGGGTGGGTTGGGGAACCCAGGGGTGTTAGGAGCAGCTTTCTGCTTTGTGAGGGTAGCTGAGGCTTGTGTCCTCTCACCACTCTAGGGCAGTCCACAGAGAGCTCTGCTGTACTTGGTTGCAGCCCTGAAAGGGGAATCAACCTGGGGTCCCCCGCTTCTGGAGGCCTCCAGGCTGTATCGGCAACTGGAGAACACGGCAGCAGAGATTGAGTGTCTGGAGCTGCTGGTTGAGGTAAGGAACTGTGTCGGGCGAAGATACGGGGACTGCTGAGATGCTTGTGTTGGGGTAACTAGTCAAGGTATAAGTAGAAGGAAGTATGGTTCTCAGGGATTATAGATATACGTTCTTCTTTTTGTTCTCTCTAGGCCTTGAGTGTCGCTCATATCCCTGAAGCCCCACAGCTTCTCATTGAGGTAGAGTTACTACTCCCACGACCTGACCCAGCCTCACCCCTTCACTGTGGCACACAGAGCCAGGCCAAGTACCTGCTGGCAAGCCGATGCCTACAGACGGGAAGGTGAGGTTCACCTTGCTCACCTGAGCTCCTCTTCCCACTTCTGACGCCTCCCCTGTGCTGTGACTCTGCTTCTGTTCTTACGAGTTGGGGGGAATGGACAAGTCAGGGGCAGGACATGGTTCCCCACTCTCAGCTTCCTGCCTTGCTGCTGGACCTGAACTGAGGATTCTTTACCCAGACACTAACCTCGTGTATCTTGAAAATTCTAAAGTCTTCTCCCAAATCCAGTCTGTAAGTAGTAGAGATCCATATTGAGCCCCAGTGTTGGAGTCCCCAAACCTCGCCCTCCTCACACCCCAGTGCCCTTAGCTAAAAGCCCTTGGAGTGCCCTGCTATGGCCTAAGGTGAGGCTCATGGGTTATGACTCTTCAGGGCAGAGAATGCTGCAGAACATTACCTGGACCTGCTGGCCCTGTTGCTGGATGGCTCGGAGCCAAAGGTGGGTATGTCGTGTTTCTCTGCAATGGGGTGGAAGGGTTGGAGTCTCCTTTGGAGTAGAGCAGGACTCCTTTTTTCTGACTTTTCCTCTGCTGTTCTTTCTGTCCAATCTGGGGCACCAGACTGGGAAGGTTCCCAGAGCAAGGGGGGATTTGGGCAGCAAGCAATGGGTGGTCTCTGCATGATACCAGAGCCTGGTGAAGAGGTTGGGGGTGGTGGCTCATGTCTCTTTAAGACATTGCATTCTCCTCCCACCCCAGTTCTCCCCACCCCCATGCCCCCGAGGGCCCTGTGTGCCTGAGGTGTTCTTGGAGGCAGCAGCAGCGCTGATTCAGGCAGGCCGAGCCCAGGATGCTTTGACCGTGTGTGAGGAGCTGCTTAGCCGCATGTCATCCCTGCGTCCCAAGAGGCCCCGGCTGTGGGAAGATGCCAGAAGAGGAACCAAAGAGTTACCACACTGCTCACCCTGGGTCTCTGCCACCTATTTGCTTCAGGGCCACGCTCGGGTGCAACTGGGGGCCCAAAAGGAGGCAATTAGTGAATTTAGCCGGTGAGCCCAGGAAGCCAACCAGGACCCTCCAGGAAATGTGGAGGGATAATTTTCTAGTTGGGACCTGAGTTGGTGAGCTCCATTCTTACCTACTCACCCCTAGAGCTTCTGAGGTTGACTCTTCTTTACCCCTGCTCTGTGTCCCACTTCAGGTGCCTTGAGCTGCTCTTCCAGGCCACACCCACGGATAAAGAACAAGGTGATCTAGACTCTCAGTTTTCCTCTGTGGTGGTGGTGGCTTCCTTTCCATGTGTCCTAGCCCACCAGGAGATTTAAGAGAAAGGGACTCCAAACAAGAGATAGAGAGGGGACTTGAGGTGTTGGTGACAGTGTGGCTGGGAACACATGTCTTGACTTTGGGAGTGGTCTCCAGGGCCTGCTTCCAGCTGTGAGCAGGGGTGTACATCAGATGTGGCACTACAACAGCTTCGTGCAGCCGCCCTGATTAGTCGTGGACTGGAATGGGTGGCCAGTGGCCAGGATACCAAAGCCCTACAGGACTTCCTTCTCAGTGTGCAGGTGTGCCCAGGTATGTACATGTGCAAGACATTAGCTATGCACAGGTGAATAAGGACAGAGAGGGCCGTGGGGGAGGTACTTGGGGATTAGTGTAAGAGTGATGTTCCTTGATAGGAGGGGTGAACGGGGTTGTGCCTGTATATATATAGGGATATATCCAGGTGTGTAGACATATGCAAGACATATACAAGTGTGTATGAAGGCCTCTCAGGAGTTCTCTAGGCTTCCCAGTGTCTTCAGACACAGAGACCATAACTGTGCTGAGAATGTGTTGGGCAGGAGCAGGGTCAGCTGGGCCCTTTGTCCTGGGCAGGCAGTGCCCAGGGCTAGGCATGGTTGGCAGTGATGTACCCCTGGTACCATGTAGGCAAGACACTTCCCTGTTCTAGGCCTTAGTTTTCCCTTTTATAAAATGGTGCTTAAGTCTGTGTCAAGTTCTAAGGCTCTCTACTCTGGGGTGGGGCTACAGGTAATCAAGACGCTTCCTTTCACCTGCTTCAGACTCTGAGGAGGCTGGATCGGAGGGATGAGGCCACTGCTCTCTGGCGGAGGCTGGAGGCCCAAACTGAGTTGCCACAGGAGAATGCTGCATGGTGAGGTTAAGAGGCAGCTGGCGTCCTGGAGTCCTTGGGCCTGTTGGGAGTGGTGGTGAATGAAAGGGAGGGAATGGCTGTGCAGTCTTCTGCCTGTCCTCCCTTAGACATCACCCTTTTTGTTTTCAGGTCTCTCCCCCTGTACCTAGAAACCTGTTTGGGCTGGATCCATCCCCCTGACCATGAAACCCTTCTTGAGGAATTTCGGACGTCTCTGCTGGAGACTTGTGACCTGTAGCTGCCATGTTTCAAAGAACCTGAGCTGGGGCCTCAGTGGGCCATCTGTGGGGAGGGCTTTCTGCTATACCGTCCTTGGGGAACATGGCTGGAGCTGACCATTCCAATATAAGTCTGGAATTGGAGAGGCTGGTGGTAGTTCTCCAAAATTTGGTCTGGTTATTGCTGTTCTGGTTCCAGAAGAAGCCCCCATTCCACCAACAAGGCACTGACTCTGCTCATAGCACCTTTTTTCCTGTTTGCCTTTTCATGTGTTGAGTAAAATTTCATGCCTATCTCTTGTCTGCCTACTACATACACTTGAGTGGGAAGACAAAGCTGTCTGATTCAGTTGAGTGCTGGTTGTCTATGATACCTTCTCCCAATATCATCTACCTTATGAGCCTCAGGAGAAAGGGCTACAGGAATCCTTACTCAGGTGGCAGTGCTTTTAGTCCTTCTTGTTGCCTAAAAGTAAAACCCCAAAGCCCAGGATCCTTTGTGAGGTGACAGAATGAGTGGAGTTAGGTCTGGAAGGTGGTGTCCTCAGGAGAAGGGCAAGTATCTGATTCTTAGAGCAGAGAGACAAGCAGACCTGAGTCTCTCAGAATGACTCCCCACCCCCTCCCTCATTCCAGATTTGGATTTCCACTGTGTCAGTCAAATGTGACTGTGTGGATAGGGGGTGAAGGGTGAATTCAGTCAACAGGCCCCCAAAGCTGCCTATTGAATATAGTCAGGGCTAGCTGGCATTTTGGGCCCGAGGACTTCAAGTCTCAGCCTACAATTTTCTTGCTGCTTTGGGTTCTGTTGAATCTGCTGTGTGTTCTGTAGTTGCCTAGTGACTCCTCTCTGGACTTGACTGTCCTCCCTCGTTTAGCCATAAATATTAATACCTGTTGGTAAGAGGAAGCATATATCTCTAAGCCCTGAGGAACTATAAAGCCTATGGGATTAGGATTACCAAAGGGTGCAATGACAATAAAGTAGAGTGGATTAAGAGCTGGGATGCTAGTCAGAGTCCAGAATACAGATGGCTGGAGCCAGCGTATTGAAGGAGCAAGGAGAGGGGTTAGGGTGGAGACTCAGGTTTTGGGAGAAGATGGGTGTGTAGGTTATCACTACAACAGGACTAGACTAATAAAAGGGTTCAATCCATTGTGCCAGGTTTTAACAGCAGGATAAGCTCAGGAGCCAATGAACTGGAGCCAAGTGGGAGAGCCTGCCTCCCAGGGATAAAGCCTCTCCTTTCGCCAGTCGATCTGGCCCTCTTCCTTTCGTTGATTGGTCGAGAATCCCAATCCGTCGAGGAAGCGTAGCGTTGCGGCCAATTGCCGTGGCGTTACTAGGCGTGTTGCATCCCTGAGGCGGGAGCCGGGCAGCAAGCGAATTTCCTGATTGGCTCCGGTCCGCGGGTTGCTGGGGAGAGGCGCGGAGAGGCGGGAGGGAGTCCCCAGGGCAGGCGCTGATTGGCTGAGGTGAGAGCACCTCTCCTTCCGATGATTCGGCTCTTCTCGGCTCAGTCTTAGCGAAGCGTCTGCAGCCGTCGTTTGGGTGGTTGCTGCCGCTGCCCCCTCGCGGATCAGGCGTCAGCGTCTCCCGCCCGCCCGCCCACCGCCCCGGTGCCGCTGGGAGGAAGCGAGAGGGAGGCCGTCTGCGGGTTTGTCGCTCCACTCGTCCTCAGCCCGGGAGACCCAAGACCCGGCACAGTCGGTCGCCTGCCACCCCTTGTAGCCGTTACCCACGGGCCGCCACAGCCGCCGGCCGGGAGAGGCGCGCGCCATGGCCTCCGGAGCTGAGTGAGTGTGTGCGCGCGCCCGTCCGCCCGCCGCGGGTGCGCGCACCGGCTGACCCGCTTCGCTGGGTAGGCCCGGCCGGGCCTGGCTGTGGGCGCGTCTAGGAGGTGGAGACAGGGAAGGAGGGAGAGGAGAGGAGAGGAAGGGGGCTAATGAGGAGCCGCGGACCCATTTGGGCCCGGCTGCGCCCCCGCGCGCCCCCTAGGCGGGGCTTGCGTTGGGCCTGGGTCGGGGCCTGGGCCAGATCGTGCTGTGTCATGCAGGCCCGGGCCGGCATGACTGGCTCCTCTGGGCGGCCGTCCCGGCCTAGTGAGGTCTGCGGGCCCACACTGCTGGCGCGGCGCCCCGGGACCTGGGGGCGCCCACCTGCGATCCGGCCTGCCACCCGCTCTAGGCCTTTGGTCCCCAGAGAGTGCAGGCCCTGCGGGCCCAACGCCCTAACTGCGCCCGGTGGGCGTGGACTTTGGGCCACGTGAAGGCCTTAGGAGCCCGGAGACCGAGGCGGAGGCCGGAGCAGGGGAAGGCCTGGCGAGCTCAGGGAAGCTCACGACGGCCACTTTTAGAGCCGGCTCGGCCTGGCTTGTGGTTGGCATCGTCTACGACCTGAGTGGTGAGAGGCTGTTGGGGAGAGGCGGGCCCAGCCTTTCGCATCTGGCCGCCTTCATACTTTAGGCCTGTTGTTATTCATACGAGAAGGCTTTAGTTCGTTTTCCTTGATGTTGTGAAATGAGGTTCAGTAGGTTCTTGCTAAAATTCAAACTTCAGTTCGTATTTTGTGAGCTTTCTAGATTTCAGCCTTTGAGGTGTGAGAGTTAGAGATGCCTTAACTAGTCAAAGACACGTTCCTTTCCCTAAGCAGTTATGTTGAGCAATCCTGGGCCCTCTACTAAGGAAAGCATCAGATAAAACCTGGCCACCTCTACCTATTTTAGAATTAAGAGCTTTAGATACTGGTGGGGGGGGGCGGGGGGAAGACACCCTCATCCTATGGAAACCCTTCTATGCAAATCACCTTCCTGACTTGAGAGTTTAGTTTTTTTTGAGATGTGTTCCTTTTTCTCAAGTTTCTGAATTGAGGTGAAGTATTACTCAGGTGCCTATTTAAAAGGACTGCTTAATAAAGAATTAAAGTAGTCTCTTAGTCTTTAGTTTCCAAGACTAAAAGTCCAAAATTCTTGGAACCTGGCATCATAGACAGTTTCTGATCTCTAGGTCATCTTGATGACTTACCTGAACTCTGTCCAAGTCCCCTGTGGCCCATTGGGGTTCTGGAAAGGGCCTGACTCATGCATAAGACCAGTGGGATGTCCCCAGAGAGCCTCCGGGACAGCTCTTGGCCCATGATCAAACTGAATTCCCTCATTTAGAGATTACTTCCTTTGATCTCAGTAGATAGATGTGGAATTAAAGGTCCTTACTTTAAGGGAAAAGCATCCCACTCATCTCCAGTGCTGGGGTCAGGAATGGTAGGCAGATTGGAGGTTTTCCTAGGATGCAGCTTTGGGGTTAAAATACAAACTGATGACTAGAGGCATCTGGCATTTTGTTTTTCTCTAGCCCTGGTCCTATACATCAAACGGGAAGATGGGCAGCCCTTGAAGGGTATTTTAATGCATAGGGGAGACAGAGAATGGATGGATTTAAATTGCCCTCAACTCTCATATTGACCATGCTTGCTTTCTAGGGTGTTGATAAGCATTGGAAGAGTATGCAGCATTGTGATCACCACCTTGGGGTTGGGGGAGGCAAGTTTAAACCTAAGGAAACTCCACTCTTGGAAACTAGTTTAAAGGGAATGAATAAACTAGTTTAAAGCCTATATGAGAGGCTCAGCAGAAAACTTTCAACCTTTTTAGATGAATGGGATTTGTATTTCTTTTGAGTGTATCAGGACCAAAAGATGTAAAAAATCCCGTAACTCCCTAGCTCGTATTCTAGAGCATAGGCATCTTTTTTCTTGCAAGTTGTGAAGGTATTTCCAATAGGAATACTTTTTTGTCTTCTTTTGTTGACTGATAGATGCTTAGAACGATGCCTGACGTATTTTTTATGTATATGTATACACACACACACACACACACACACACACACACACACACACACACACGTGAATTTGTTGAGTGAAGAAATAACCCGTGGAAAAACCTCCTTTTTATTTATTTCTTGGCTTCTTCCATTGTCTGGCCCTCTTATTTTGGTTAATGCTCATGTTTTCCTGAGCCTTACTAAGAGGAGGTAGCTCTTCAGAGGGAGAGCCCACTGTGTCTAGTTAGTGAAGGCTGGAGATGAGCTAAGTGAGAAATTGGTGTCAGATGAATGATCTTAGCTTCTAGGAAATGGTAGAAACTATTTAGATAGTTTAAACTCAGTTCAGACTCAGGCAACCTTGATTTGGGTGAGAGGGATTTGGCTTTGCCCCATGTCTCAGCATTTCTTGGTTTTAACTTTTTGAACCAACCCCATGGAGTTGTGTGTCTTTGCAGAGGTTTCTGAGATTCCTTTTGAGCTTGAGCTTCTTTCTGATGAAGGTTTCAGGTGTGTTAGTGTTTTGTGTGTGTTTTTTTTTTCCAAATATGATTGTCTTTATACTTTGCATTCCTGTGGTACATAGAATGCTCTGGCATTCAGCAGGTTTAGCCAGTAAGAAGGGTAATTCTAATGATTCTTCATTGTTCCAGGATTGCTCTGTGGGGCTTGGGGCCTCCCTGAGCCCTACGGGAGACTGTCTTGCTTGCTTCCTTCTGCAAGAAGGTTAGCAAGGAAAGAGCTTGTGCTATGTTCTGCAGTGCTAATCATTCTGGCCGTTGATACCATATGTCAGGCGTTGTGTTGAACTTGTATACATTATCTTGCTTAAGACAGTAATCCTCTGAGATGGGTGCTACTATAGTCCCCATTTTACAGAAGAGGACATCAACCTCCAGAGAGGTTAAATAACATGGCCAAGATCACAGTTAAGTGGCAGGGTTGGGATTCAGACCCAACAGGTCTGACTACAGAGCCCCTTCCCTTAATCGCTATTCTATACTGTCTGAGACTATTTTCATTTTGCTAAATACTGCTCAGTCTCCACTTTTATTTTGTTTTCTTAGTTTCCTGACCCTGGGGCAAGATCACCTGGGACCTTACAGCTAGGACACCAGTACTCAGAATACCAAGAGTTGCTGGTAGAGACTGGTGGGGCCCTTGCTGGAATATGTTTTGGAACTGACTTCATTTTCTCTTTCTAGTTCAAAAGGTGATGATTTATCAACAGCCATCCTCAAACAGAAGAACCGTCCCAATCGGTTAATTGTTGATGAAGCCATCAATGAGGACAACAGTGTGGTATCCTTGTCCCAGGTAAGTTGGGTCCACAGTCCAATCTTTGCTTATTGCACTTAACCTGAGGGCTTTTCCCAGGTTTCTTTTCTCATTTTTCTTGCAGTGACCACAGATAGAGTGGGGTTTACTGGGAATCCCAACCTCCAGGGCTGCTGCTTACCCCCTGGCCCAGTGACCCAAAGGCCTTAACCTTCTTTCCTCAGCCCAAGATGGATGAGCTGCAGTTGTTCCGAGGTGACACAGTGTTGCTGAAAGGAAAGAAGAGGCGGGAAGCTGTGTGCATTGTGCTTTCTGATGACACATGTTCTGATGAGAAGATTCGAATGAATAGAGTTGTTCGGAATAACCTTCGCGTACACCTGGGGGATGTCATCAGGTGTGTGTGGGGTTCTTGGCCCCTCAGGGATGGGAGGCCAGAGACAGCCTGCATTACAGGCAGTACCCCCACCAAGGCCTTGGCAGCTGCAGATATTGGGAGCTTGCAGGCCATGGGAAGACTTATGTTTCTAGGTTGTCTTTAGGTTTTGGTTCTGCCTCTGGGACTTCAAAGCCTGCCTTTGCATGACCCTTGGGACAAGTTGGCATTTCTGTGACTTTCTTGGTACCTTTATATTTTTCTACCAGAGGTATAACTTATCACACCTTAGACCCTGGTTTAGGATGCCATTTGAGTGTTTGTATCTGCCAAGTAACCTTACAGCTGGGTTGCATTAATGGCTTTTGTTGGGGCTGGAATGAGATGGGAGTATGGGCTACGAGGTGGACTCGTAGCAGGTTTGTATAAAGATCCAAGTTAATCTAGGAGAGAGGCATAGTTTGAGCCACACCTAGGATAGCACCAGTCTGAGTGATTTTAGACTTAACTTTAGGCAAGAGGCTTCCCCATCTTGGAGTCATCTCTAGCCACTGCTACCCAACCATCTGTCACTTGGCCAGGAGCATCTCAGACTTCTGATTCTTTTCCATGGATTCTAGGTTTCATGTAGCCTTCTTCCTGGAGGTGCTTAGTCACTTTCTCAAGGTGCTCTGACCACCTGACTGAGATTATTTTTTCACTTCTATTTCTCTGACCCTGACACTTGTCAGACTAAGGTCTCCCTTTGTAACATTGGGTTACCAATACTGACCAGAATGGGTCATCGTTGGATATCTCTCACTGAAGACCTTCCCTCTTGTGTCTTTGTGAGGGTTCCAGATGTGTGGGTCTTCCTTTTGGCTCACTGATTGGGAGTGGGCCACCCCAGCATCTTCTTCTAGAGGCTCCCCCTACTACCCCACCCTGCGTGTGACCTGTTCTGCTTGGCTGTTTCTTTGCCCTCACTCCCACCCTACCCTCCTGCCTCTCTTCACCTAAAGCCATTCCCTGCCTTTTCTCTTTTGCTTGCCATCGGCTGTCTATGCCAGGCCCTTTTGGACACCCAGTGCTTGGGGCTGCAGTTTGGTTGGTAACGTGGAGTCTGCTTGTCATCCTCAGCATCCAGCCATGCCCTGATGTGAAGTACGGCAAACGTATCCATGTACTACCCATCGATGACACGGTGGAAGGCATCACTGGCAATCTCTTTGAGGTTTACCTTAAGCCGTACTTCCTGGAAGCTTATCGACCCATCCGGAAAGGTGAGAAATAATTCTAGGGACTGAACTTAAGGGTGATTGTTTGTAGGGATACCCAAGAGTAAACCTTGGGATATCTTTGTCTCATTCTCATATGTGTGTCTATACACACACATTCTGTACATATGCTCATGTGTACTCTCTCCTTCCCCACTTCCTTCCACTCCCCCATTTCCCCATTCCCACTCCTTGCTCCAGTAGAGTAAGCTGTCTTCTCTTTTATCTCTGAAGGAAGAGGTGGGCCATTTTGGCTGTCCAAAGTGTACTTAATATTTAGCACAGTTCTACCATTGGTGGTTGTCGTGAAAGCCTGGGTTATCTATACCCCAGAAGTCAAAAACCTTATGGGCTTCTTTCTGACACGTCAGGTTTTGTTCACTATCTTGAGTGGCAGAGGGACTCTTCACAGTTTACTTTCTATTTTTGCCTAATGCTTAATGAGATGTGGATGGGAAGGAGAAAGGGCAATATCTAGTGAACTTGGCATTCTAGATTCTAGGTTTTGATGAGGAATTCTCACTTGGTCTGGTAATAGATACCTCTAACTGCTCTTGTGCTGATTGCTCTCACAGGAGACATTTTCCTTGTCCGGGGTGGAATGCGTGCCGTAGAGTTCAAAGTAGTGGAGACAGATCCCAGTCCTTACTGTATTGTTGCTCCAGACACAGTGATTCACTGTGAAGGGGAGCCTATCAAACGAGAGGTGAGTTCTCTCCCTGATCCCGGTACCCTACTTCGTGATTACTTAGTGGGACAGTTGTGTGGTAGTTCCAAAGAATATCCAGACTTGATAGCTAAGCTTCTTCCCAGAGGTGGAAAACCTAGGTATTCATTTCTGGGCCTAGGTGTTTCTTGGAAGTATCTGATACCAATAATTTTTAAAAACCTAGATTGAACCTAAAAGGTCTAAGTGGTTGGAATAATTTTTGAGGAAGTGGTGCTGATGCTGGCATCTAGACCCCTGTGCATTTCCCACAGTTTCTAGCTTCAGGTCTTAGGGAAGCCCATCCCAGTAAGACTAAGGACAGTGTGATAGGGAAAGGCTATGCTAGAAATCTTTGCCTTGGCATAAATAAATAATTAAGTAAGTAAATAAAACAAAAGCAAAAATTGGGAATTCCCTGGCGGTCCAGTGGTTAGGACTCTGCACTCTCACTGCTGAGGGTGCAGGTTCGATCCCTGGTCAGGGAACTTAAGATCCCACAAGCTGCACAGCACGGCCAAATAAATAAAAATAAAAACAAAACAAAAGAAATCTTTTCTTTGGGATTTTTAGAGTTTTCCTTTGAGGCATGATCCCCTTAGAGGAGAATCTTCTCATACAGCAGATTTCTCTACATCAGATTTGGAGAAACTCACCTTTTGCTGATAGTAGTATTCCTGCCTTCTCCTTTTCTTTGTCTCTTCCATATTCAGGATGAGGAAGAGTCTTTGAATGAAGTGGGCTATGATGACATTGGTGGCTGCCGGAAGCAGCTAGCTCAGATAAAGGAGATGGTGGAGCTGCCCCTGAGACATCCTGCTCTCTTTAAGGCAATTGGTGTGAAGGTGAGCATCCTGGGCTCTGTAGGATATAGTCTAGGGTGGCGATTAACAGCTACTTGCTGTCTAATTCTAGGACGTCTTCATACATGTGTTTCATCATTGCCTTGGATTAGAGAGGAAGTACTGTATTTGAGTTTATAGAGGGCTCTAAATTCATTCATGCTACTAATGATCTACAACAGAGTGGGCCAGTTAAGTTCTCTGTTGTTTTTTTTTTTCTTAATTACAACCCTTTGAGAGGTAAAAACCATTTTCAACTAATGGACCCTGTAAATAAAATCTCACCATAGTTTGCCAACCTGTGTAGAACAGTGCTGCCCAGTAGAAGTAGACGTTAAGGAAATTTGCAGAGTGTGAAGGATCCTGAGTCCAAAATATTTGCGAACTGCTGGTCTGAAATGTAACATCCCAATCATTCCCATATCATGGGACACCCTGAAGATGAAAGACAACTTCAAAGAGGAATACTTGTGGTAGTTGGTAAGGGAAGGCATTCCAACATGATAATAAATCCTGGAGGGTTGGGATAACTGGAGTGAGTGAGCCTCTGGCCGACACTCTTAAATGTCTAAGCTAGTCCTTGGTTCTTGTCTGTCTAAATTCAGGCCCTTGGCCTAATGGCCTCTTGCTTTTCCTAGTCCCTTCAGACTTCAGACTCAGTCACACTAAGAGTCTCTTGGTGTGGTTTCTCTGCTCTTTGTCTCCTATGCATTCATAAGTATTGTCAGCTTTCTAGCAGTATTTTCTCTGCTGCTAAGAGGAGTGAGTATGGTCTGAAGTAAACTGTCTTCCTAGCAGCTGCTGCTTGAGGGCTCACTCTTACTGGTGTCAGAGTTGAGCTCTGATTCTCACCCTCTCTAGATGGAGCCCTTGTCAAGCCATTTTAGGGTGGCTGGGGTTGGGAGAAGGCGGGAGTCTGAACCTAATCACACCTTCTGTACTGGTCCTCAGCCTCCTCGGGGAATCCTGCTCTATGGACCTCCAGGGACTGGAAAGACCCTGATTGCTCGAGCTGTGGCGAATGAGACTGGCGCCTTCTTCTTTTTGATCAATGGTAGGAGCCTTGGTTCACTTTGTGTTTGGCTGGACTCAACTCTGAGCTGAGCGTGACCCAGTCTCATGAGCTGGAGAACTCATGGACATGTTCATTTGTATACCTATGCTTGTGTATACTTCAGTAACTTTATTCTAAAGTACATTGCAGACAGATAAGCAACAAGGGGATGGTATTCTACTCTGGTGCCGCCTGATCTGTCCCCACCTTGAGAAAGATTGTGGACAGACTGAAGACATTTAAGAGGAGTAAGTTAGAATGAGAACTCAAAATGTCCATGCTTACTTATTTGAGAGGGTTTGGGGGAAGACTGGCTGAGATCAGCTATCTCTTTGAGAATGAAATTTAGCTGGTAGAGGTCCAACTGGTGTGCTGCTTCTGCTCTGGCCAGAGGTCTCATAGCATCTGCTGTGATCATTTCATACTTCCAGCTCAACTGTTCGATAAGTGTATTGAGCTCCTTGACTTTTTATCCTGGCTTGGTGGCTACCCTGGGATAATGGTTGGTAGGGGCTGTGAGAAAGTAAGTAGAGGTTATTACCATATTCTCACCTAGGACCTGTCTCTGGACTGGGCGAACAAGATAGCTGATTTCTTTTGAGATTGAGAAAGGATATAGTTTTGTCATTGTATCCATTCTATATGCTTTCAGGTCCTGAGATCATGAGCAAGTTGGCTGGTGAGTCTGAGAGCAACCTTCGTAAAGCCTTTGAAGAGGCTGAGAAGAATGCTCCTGCTATTATTTTCATTGATGAGTTGGATGCCATTGCTCCCAAAAGAGAAAAAGTAGGAACTTACCCGAGGGGATAGTGGGGTGTTGAAAGGTCCTGACTTCACTTCTGACCAGACATTCTGTCCCGACAGACCCATGGGGAAGTGGAGCGGCGTATCGTATCACAGTTGTTGACCCTCATGGATGGCCTAAAGCAGAGAGCCCATGTCATTGTTATGGCAGCAACCAATAGACCCAACAGCATTGACCCAGCCCTACGACGATTTGGTAAGGACCCCAAATTTCTTTTTTTGCTGTCCTTGCTCTTGGGGAGATTGTGGCTCTACTGGCCTTAATCCCATTGATCCCACATCTGTCCTTCATCTAAGTCACCTATTCCTGAGGATTTCTTGAAGCTCTTTGCAGTGTTAGGGCCCAGGGTTCCTTTCCCTTTTTCCATGTCATGTTTAGGGTGACCACCCATCCTGGTTTGCCTGAGACCAAGGGATTTCCCAGAATATGGGGCCTTCAGTGCTAACTTCAGGACATTCCTGGGCAAACTGGGATGGGTGGTCACCTTAGGCCTGCCCTTTCTTCCCTCTGCACCAGAAATGATTCCTGTCTATGTTTACGCACTGTCTCACAGGTCGCTTTGACAGGGAGGTGGATATTGGAATCCCTGATGCTACAGGACGCTTGGAAATTCTTCAGATCCACACCAAGAACATGAAGCTGGCAGATGATGTGGACCTTGAGCAGGTGGAGTGATGATGAGGGCTGGCCAGAAGTTAGGATATCTGTTTCCAGGCAGTTGAAGGGAACTGACTAGGGACATAAGCTTCAGATGTGAGGCAATTGATTTTGATTCTTGTGCAGGGGAAGGGAAGTGATCTCAGATTGAATCCAGGAAACTAGGGTTGGCATGTTTCTCGGTTGACACTGAATTAGAGTGAACCAGAATTTGGGGGGCAGCTTTATTTCCAGGCCCCGAGTCCAGGCTTGAATACTTAAAACCCAGCCGATGAAAGGGCCACTAGTATGTGTTCAGGGAAATGGAAGGACCCAGAGATAGAAGTCAGGGGAAGGGACCAGGATTCTGTTGTCTCTGAGCTTCCTAAGGCAGCTAGGTCTCAGAGACAGCATAGTAAGAAGATCTTCTCTCTGCAGGTAGCCAATGAAACTCATGGGCATGTGGGCGCTGACTTAGCAGCCCTGTGCTCGGAGGCTGCTCTGCAAGCCATCCGCAAGAAGATGGACCTCATTGACCTAGAGGACGAGACCATCGATGCTGAGGTCATGAACTCCCTGGCAGTTACTATGGATGACTTCCGAGTAAGGGCCTCTCCCATATCTCAGGTACACACACATGCACTTTGATCTCCCCTGGCAAGTCTCATCCCCAGTTTTTCTTCCCTTTTTAGTGGGCCCTGAGCCAGAGCAACCCGTCAGCACTGCGGGAAACTGTGGTAGAGGTACCACAGGTGACCTGGGAGGACATTGGGGGCCTGGAGGATGTCAAACGTGAGCTTCAGGAGCTGGTCCAGGTAGGGTGCTTGGTCCAGGGTGAGTCACTGCGTCAGTACGTTGTAATTGAGCTGGGTGATATTGGGGTGTTGTCACATTCATTGCAGAAATTGTGAGCATAATTCGGGAACCTGCTATTCTCTGGTTGGAGGCACTAAGGAGCCTGCTTTTAGGGAACCTGGGTCTTCACCATGGGATGGTGTGGGAGGATGCTTCTGTTTGGTTAGGTTTCTTTCAAACTATGGAAGTATCCCTGAACCCTCTTTGCTTTTCCTCCTAGTATCCTGTGGAGCACCCAGACAAATTCCTCAAGTTTGGTATGACACCTTCCAAGGGAGTACTGTTCTATGGACCTCCTGGTTGTGGGAAAACCTTGCTGGCCAAAGCCATTGCTAATGAGTGCCAGGCCAACTTCATCTCCATCAAGGGTCCTGAGCTGCTCACCATGTGGTTTGGGGAGTCTGAGGCCAACGTCAGAGAAATCTTTGACAAGGTGAGCTATAGGTGGCTGGGCTATCAATTCACTTGCTTGGGGACAAGTTAAGGGTGGAGGCTATTCTTTGGGAGAGTAAACACCATCTCATTCTGGCAGCTCAGCTAGGGCAGTGAAGGTCACTTTATCTTCCGTTCCTTCTCCGATCTGAGAGATCCGATTGTGCTAATGCTTGAGTCCATCTGTCCCCTCACACAGGCCCGCCAAGCTGCCCCCTGTGTACTGTTCTTTGATGAGCTGGATTCGATTGCCAAGGCCCGTGGTGGCAACATTGGAGATGGTGGTGGGGCTGCTGACCGAGTCATCAACCAGATCCTGACAGAAATGGATGGCATGTCCACAAAAAAAAATGTGTTTATCATTGGCGCTACCAACCGGCCTGACATCATTGATCCTGCCATTCTGCGACCTGGCCGCCTTGATCAGCTCATCTACATCCCACTTCCTGATGAGAAGTCCCGTGTTGCCATTCTCAAGGCCAACCTGCGCAAGTCCCCAGTTGCCAAGGCAGGTGCAAGGTCTTGGGGTCGTGGTGACTTCTGTGAATCTGCAGGCTGTGTGGAGTGGTGTTTGGTTCCTGGACAGGATTCCGTTGGGGATTCCTGGGGTTATGGTTGAAAAGGGAATATGGAAGATTTGGGGGTATTAGGGTAATCTAGAATAAGGAATAAAACGGGGTGGCAGAAGATGGGACAAACTGGAATTGGGAGTGTTTGGATGGTCAAAGATCCATGTATCACAGGGGAGGAGAGACTGAATGCTAAGATAGATATGTTGCTTCTTTTAGGATGTGGATTTGGAGTTCCTGGCTAAGATGACTAATGGCTTCTCTGGAGCTGACTTGACAGAGATTTGCCAACGTGCTTGCAAGCTGGCCATCCGTGAATCGATCGAGAGTGAGATCAGGCGAGAACGGGAGAGGCAGACCAACCCATCAGCCATGGTGGGTCTGCATCCTTTCCCCAGATGTGCCAGTTGTGGGAAGCCAGGGGACAGTCTCCACAATGCCCTAGAGTTAAGAGTATAAGATTTTGGAAAGATCACCTGA
Organism: Orcinus orca; assembly: GCF_937001465.1. Lineage (NCBI taxonomy): Eukaryota > Metazoa > Chordata > Mammalia > Artiodactyla > Delphinidae > Orcinus > Orcinus orca. The sequence goes on along the minus strand of NC_064564.1, from coordinate 83,485,462 downwards.
CTGAGATGTTTAGCAGGGCATCAAAGAGAAAATGCTGAGCATATAACCGCTTCAATCAGGAATTATAAAGGCTGAGAAGAGATCAGCAGAGAAACACATAGAGCAGGGCTAAGAACCTAGTGTCTGTGGACCTATCCTTGGTGTTCCATGGACCCCTTGAATTAAATGCACAGTTTGGTGGAGTGTGTGTGTAAGCGCAATAAAGATAGGGACTCTATATCATCTTGCTTGTTTCCCATTGTATCATGGCACAGTGTTGGAGACTGACTTCGCGAATAAAGAAATAAATGGCTTTCTTTACCTTTTAGAGGGGGCCTGTGACATCTCTCCTTCCTCTCATCAAAGCTTATAAACTAGGGCTTCCCTGGTGGCGCAGTGGTTGAGAGTCCGCCTGCCGATGCAGGGGACACGGGTTCGTGCCCCGGTCCGGGAAGATCCCACATGCCGCGGAGCGGCTGGGCCCCTGAGCCATGGCCGCTGAGCCTGAGCGTCCGGAGCCTGTGCTCCGCAACGGGAGAGGCCACAACAGTGAGAGGCCCGCGTACCACAAAAAAAAAAAAAAAAAAAAAAAAGCTTATAAACTACTGATACACTGATCCGAGGGCAGTCTCATAAATCATAGCAATTGAGTGGCTTCTCAGTAGAAGAGATAGGGTGTGAGCCTGGGCTGTGAAGAGAGAGAATTTGGGTAAAGGAAATAAGGCGCCCAAATAACCCGCTTGAGAAGTAGGATTACGGGAACTGGGAAAACCTGGGTAGAATTGAAGACATCATATGTTGCTGGAAGTGAGGCCAGTAGGTAAGGTGTAATCTAGATGTGATAAGCACTTTGACATTTTCTTTTTAAAAGTTTATGTTTTTGAGGTATAATTTACATATTGTAAAATTCGCCCTTTTTAGGTGTACTATTTCTGTGCTTTTCGACAAAATATATAAGTTCTATAACTACAGTTGAGATAGACAAATTTCCATCATCCCCAAAAGTTCCCTCGTGCCACTTTTTAAATTTTTTTTTATTTTTTGGCCGTGCCTTGCAGCACACGGAGTCTTAGTTCTCCAACCAGGGGTCAAACCCCTGCAGTGGAAGCGCGGAGTCTCAACCACTGGACCGCCAGGGGAGTCCCTCTCATACCACTTTAATCAGCTTCTTTTTCCCACCCTAAGCCCTTGGTAACCACTGATAAGAATTCTGTCCCTACAGTTTTACCTTTTCCAGAATGCATTGGCAGGTTTTTAAGCAGGGCAGTGACTCGGTTTTAGGAAGATTGGCCTGGCAACCTGTTCAGGAGAGGCCCAACTTATTGGAGAGGCCCAATCCTCTAAGCCTCTGCCATAAGCTACTGCAGTAATGGGGTCAGGAAGGCCAGGGAAGGAATGCAGGCTGAGCCTTAACTAGCCCCGGTGGTCTGTGTTTACCTTTCCTGCAGGAGGTAGAAGAGGATGATCCAGTGCCTGAGATCCGCCGAGATCACTTTGAGGAAGCCATGCGCTTTGCCCGCCGTTCTGTCAGTGATAATGACATCAGGAAGTATGAGATGTTTGCTCAGACCCTTCAACAGAGTCGGGGCTTTGGCAGCTTCAGGTAACTAGGTTTCAGTGGGCAGTGCTTAATTTGTCTTGGATAACTCTACAGCCAAGGTAGTTGGAGCCCTAAGGAGGCTAGAATGGGTAGTTGTGAAAATCCTAAACAAGCCCTGCCCTAACCCTCTTTTTTGCCTCTGCTCTCGTGCAGATTCCCTTCAGGAAACCAAGGTGGAGCTGGCCCCAGTCAGGGCAGTGGTGCTGGCACAGGTGGCAGTGTGTACACGGAAGATAACGACGATGACCTGTATGGCTAAGTGGTGGTGGCCAGCGCACAGTGAGCTGGCCTGGCTGGACCTTGTTCCCTGAGGGTGGGGGCGCTTGCCCAGGAGGGACCAGGGTGCGCCCACGGCCTGCTCCGCTCCTCGGTCTGAACAGTTCAGCCGCAGCCAGATTCTGGACCGGGGCTTGCTGTTGCAAAAAAATACAAAACAAAAGCGATAAAATAAAAGTGATTTTCCATTTGGGAGGCGGAGAATGAAGTACCATCAAGAAATTGGGCCTTGGGCCCATGCTCTTTCTGTTGTAGTTTGGGGCAGTGCAGGGGACCTCTATGGGTGTGAACAAAGGCATTATCGCCATTCCCCACGGTAAAGCATCTGCACTTCACTCAATGCTGCCCAAGCCCTCCCTTCTTCCCCCTACCCAACCTGGGTAGGAGGGTGAAGGGCTACAGTTGCTGAGTGTTTATATAGAGAGTAGGTTGGTTCTTATTTTACATGCTTTTGAGTTAATGTTGGAAAACTAATCACAAGCAGTTTCTAAACCAAAATGACATGTTGTAAAAGGACAATAAACATTGGGTCAAAATGGAGCCTGAGTCCTGACCCCTGTGCCTGCTTCTTTTCCTGGGAAGGGCCTTGGGCTACTCCAAGAGTGCCAAGGCACTCTTCCAAATGTGAAATTCTAGAATTAAGATTGCACCCTCTTCCCCTACTGATAAACATTGGTATACTGCTGCCTCGCCCAGTGTCTGCAGTATCACTGGATAGGACTGCAGTGGAGGGAGAGCAGCCTGATGGAGCTCCAGATGTGGTGAATGTGGGATCCTCTACCTGTATTTGATGTGGATGGTGAGATTAGGCCTGCAGAGTCCCCTTTTCCTGACCAAGGCTGAATTGGGGTGTCCTCCAAAAATCTAAAAGTTGTAGAAAGATACAGTTTCTGTCTGGAGATGGATGTTCTCTTGATGCATCTAAAAATTTCATATATTCATGTTCTGGTTGAGGATCACTTACAGTTATGTCCACCTTTATGTAATTTGTATTATGAAAACATAGCTTTTTTTCTAATATAAAATTCTAGTATTGGATGTGTTTCTTTCTAAACGAAACATCCTCCCCTGCTCCTCGTTTTTCAGATGATTGCTTGCATAGTTTTGTCCAGGTATAGAGTATCCTCTTCGTTCAGCAAGTACTAACGTAATCACTTCGTGCTTCTGGGATCAGTACCTCGATGCCTTATCGAAGAAGGAGTATGGTGCAGAGAAAATAATCCACTGAGTCAAATTAGTCATTCTAGTACTTATACCAGCCTCTGGTTTGATCTACATAGGTAGGTAAACTACAAGGACTCAAGATAGTCTGATTAAACTAGGGGTGATTAAACTAGGGCATCTTGAACTCATGTGCTGTGAAATAGATATTCTTGCACTTTTGTGATTTGCATTGACTGTCCCTTGTGACACTTCCTCCACTGGATCCTGTCTTTGGTCCTCCTTTGGTTTTCCTACCATTTTAGGTATCCTGACGGCTTAGCTTTCAGTCTTCCTACTCTGGACATTGTCACTCTATCTCATCCCTGTGGCAACCTAACCTCAGTAAGACCAAAGACAAGGTCTTTTGTGGTAAAGACATTTGGTACCTCTGCATCAAGCTATGGGAACAGAACAGAAGGCAAGATCCCACAAAATAGGTAGAGGTACTGGTTGATATGTGATAGAAATTTGTGTTGGAATGATTGCTTTTCACTCACTTATAACACGAAGTGTGTCTATAGGGAAGGTGGTTGGAGCTTTATAGATTCTTTAGGAAAAAAATAAGAGCAGACTTGTGAGAGGCCTGGTTTTGCTTCTCACACTTGTGCATATAGCAGTGTAGCGTCACACAAGGCACGGAGCTCTTCTGGGGCCTCGAGATTTCTTAGTCTGATAAAATGATTGACAGTGCTTCGTAAACTGTAGAAAGCAGTGTGAGGGACTGTTTATTGTCAAAATGCACCTGCAGAAGCCTGCATACTTAAACCAAGAGGCAAATTGTATAGGCAGTTCATCTTTCTCCCTACAGGGTTCCCAGAAAGAAATTGGAATGTGATCTTACTATAGCCATCTTCCCACAGGATAAGTGCTGTGATTAGAAGATGGGTTTCTAACCAAAAATATGGCATCAAATTAGATCATGGAGGACCAACAGTTCACCACAGAGGCGAAAGCAAAGATGGAACTATAAATCTAAAATCTTGAAATATATTGGGGTCCAAGACACTGATCCTGCAAGTAGCCCTGAGAGTAGTGGTTACATGGTGCCCAGGATGCCAGTCATTAGTTTGACCGAACTGAACAAATGTTAAATGGTTTGTTAATCTTGCCCGGCCCTACAACCTACTGAGGGCTTAAAAAGACTTAAGAATATAGGACTTGGATGTTTCATAAAGCTATTCAGAGTTGCATAGACTCATTAAATGGCCCTATGTCAAGTGGAAATTCAGAATTGCATTGTCTTTGAGACTATGAGACTATTTTTCTGGGGGTGGATAGGTGGGGAGAAGGAAAGTACCTTCAGTTCCACTCCTGGCCAGCAGGTGGTAAGTTGGGCTCAGACCCTATAGACAAGTTAGGGCTAAATAAAACTTTGGAACAGAATAGTAACATTAGTGAGAGGAGGCAGAGGGAAGCATGTACCTTCTGACTGTTTTTCTCAACCAACTATACAGAGTAGAGCGAATGTTATGATTGGGAAGAGCACTGGTTTGGGAGTGTGAACTTGACCTCACAGAACCTCACTGTCTTTGAAGGACTTGATAGCCATAATATCAGGAAAGCAGTGCTATCAACAAGACATAAATTGTTATGGGGCTGCAAAGAAGGGGAAACCGTACTAAGATAGGAGAATCTGAGAAGGCTGTGGAGGCAGTCTGAGCTGGGGGTTAAAGGAAGATGGGAGGCTTGACATGGGGTCAGAGCATGCTTAAGAAGCATCAGGTTGACTAGCAAGGGAGTGAATTCTGAGAGGCCAAACCACATTGTGAAGAACCTCAAATGCCAGGTGTGAACTTTATTCTAATGATCTTGTGGGTCCTCTGGGGGTTTAGGCAGGAAAGTAACCATCAGATTTCAGGGCTAGAGAACTTTTTTTTCTTCTTTTTTTGTTGTGGCAAAATAACATAAAATTCATGCAAAAATTTCCAAGTGTACAGTACAGTATTGTCAACTACATGTGCATTGTTGTGTATAGACGATTCACTTTTTTTTCATTGACAGTTCACTTTTTTTTTTTTTTTTTGCCTCACAGTGCGGCTTGTGGGATCTTAGTTCTCCGACCAGGGATTGAACCCAGGTCCCCGCAGTGAAAGCACTGAATCCTATCTGCTGGACTGCCAGGGAGTTTCCAACAATTCACGTTTTTTTTTTTTTTTTTTCTTCAGTACACGGGCCTCTCACTGTTGTGGCCTCTCCCATTGTGGAGCACAGGCTCCGGACGCGCAGGCTCAGCAGCCATGGCTCACGGGCCCAGCCGCTCCACGGCATGTGGGATCTTCCCGGACCGGGGCACGAACCCGTGTCCCCTGCATCGGCAGGCGGACTCTCAACCACTGCGCCACCAGGGAAGCCCAACAATTCACTTTTTAAAAAACTTTTATTTTTGGGAATTTCCTGGTGGCCCAGTGGTTAGGGCTTGGTGCTTTCACTGCCATGAGCTCGGGTTCAATCCCTGATTGGGGAACTAAGATCTGTAATGCAGCCAAAAATTATATAGTATTCCCAATAACCAGAGATAATCATTTTTTTTTTTCTTTTTTAGATTGGGGCGTGAGGTTAAAGGAGGAGTCAGGAGCAGGCTTCTGGCTTCAGTACTGGGGTGGATGTTGTACACCCCTTCAATAGGAATTCGCACATTGGAGGACAGGGTTAAAGGGAAAATGAGTAAGTTTTAGACAGGTTGTATATGAGACAATACTAGTAGGTGGTAAGATAGGTGGATCCTGAAGCCTAGAGATGGTTAAAAAATGACCCATGTTTTGAAATATCGCACTTAATGGAATGGGTTCAAGACACTATGTTTTTAATGGTATTGGTAAAATTGGATATCTTTTTTGGGGGTTGGGGGAGTTAGATTCTCTCCTCATACTGTACTCAAAAATTAGATTAACAATCTAAACATAACATCTATGGGAATTCCCTGGTGGTCCAGTGGTTAGTGCTCTGCCCTTCCACTGCAGGGGACACGGGTTCAGTCCCTTGTTGGGGAACTAAAATCCCACATGCTGCACGGCATGGCCAAAAATAAATAAACAAATGTCCATGAGGGTGCTAGAAGAAAGTGTCTTAGAATCCATAAGGGAACATGTTGGTAGATTTAAACTTTGGCATGGTAAAATCGCTTTAAAATTAGAAAATAAGCTACAGATTGGGAGAAACTATTTGCAGCATATTAACAGGTTGAGTTAATATCTGTGACAGACAGGATAATGCCATTCCCAAACCCCCTGACCAATGCCCACGTCCTAATCCTTGGCACCTGTGAATATATTGTGCTACATGGCAAAAGGGAATTAAAGTTGCAGATGGAAGTAAGGTTGCTAGCTAACTTACTTTAAGATAGGAAGAGTATCTTGGATTATTGAGGTGGGTCCAATGTAATTAAAAGTGTCCTGAAAAGTGGGAGAGGGAGGAAAAAGTGATGTGAGAAGAACTTGACTTGCCTTTGCTAGCTTTGAAGATGGAGGAGGAGGGCCAATAGCCAAGGAATGTGGGCAGCTTCTAGAAGCTGGGAAAGACCAGGAACGAATCCTACCCAGTGCCTACAGAAAGGAATGCGGCCCTGCCAACCTCTTGATTTTAGCCCTGTGAGACTTCTAATAAAATTAATTTATGTTGTTTTGTGATAATTTGTTATGGCAGCAGTAGAAAAGTAATAAAATACCCAGCAAACAATGCAGTAGAAAAATGGGTATACGATATGAACAGGCAATTATAGAAGAAATTCAGCGATCGCTAAACATATGAAAAGGGACTTGTTTTTGTGGCCTTGGAGGTGCATGAGCTAAACTAGAGAGAGAAAAGAGCAGAGGGCTGACAAGAATTGGCTAGAAATATATGTGGGGAACTTGTGTATCAAGTATGTGAAGAAGGGGACCATACCCAGGACCAAGAGCAGCTGCCTAGACCCAGACCAATTGTGCTCGTGTGAATGGATATATTTTTCTTCTGTTGACTTGCTGTGAAGTTTTTCTCAAGGGCAGCATTGGTCTGTGCTCCCCTGGCCTTAACAGCTTCACCCTGTAGAGTGAGGACTCCAGGTTGTAGACTCCAGGTTGATCATCTGTGAACAGCTTGAAAAGAAAGTTAAGCCTATAGAATCCTGAGCTCTCTACTTCTGGGACCTGATCCTGAGGAGATACAGCTGCAGCAGAATAGGGAACCGTCATTTCCAGTACCCCAGACTCCAAAAAAGACATGAGTGGGGTTTGTCTAGTTCAGCTAGTTTATTAGGATTTCCTTTGTGTCTCCACCCCCCAACTGGTTTGGCTTCAGGTCTTGGGGTACTTATATTGGGTGCCAGTACTACCAGCCTTTTCTCTGCTGACTGGATTTGGTGGGCAGGGGTCCATGGGTACCCAGAAATTGGCTAACATCCTTTGGAGACCCCTGGTAAGGGGAGCCTGAGGTGTGGGGGAGGAAAGATGCTTCTGGGCCCAAGGGCAGTGCTTACAGTGCCGAGGGGCCAGGATGTCACCAGTTCCCAGCCTTGCCCCTCTCTGACCTTGGGAACCTGAAGCCTTGGAGTGAGGCTGCAGGGAGGGAGCAGTGTGTCGAGAGCTCTGGTCCCTGTGCTGAGATCTTTGCAAAAGTCTGCTTACAGGGACCTCTGCTAGTCTGGCCTGGGCTAGGTGGCTTTTCCCTATAACTGTGGTTGAGCCCAATTTTGCATCCCCTTCTCCGTGGTCTCCTTTAGGTTTCCTGGGGCGCTCTCTCTTTTTGGCTGAAGACAGGGCTGAAGCCTTGTCCTGTCTCTTGCCTGAGGCTGGAACCTCAGGGTATGAGGGCTCTTCCAGGCCCGGGCAGTGAACACATGACCCCTGGGATGACATCTTCACATTCATTCTTTGCTCTTTCTGAGGCTCTTGTTCTGCCCTGCCAGACTTCCATAGCTGAGGTTGGATAGAGGAGTGGGAGTGATAACAGTGGGGGACCTGGACAGGCTGAGTTACTGTGCTCTGAGGTTTAGGGGGATGACAGCTTGAAGAGTTGGGGCACAGACTGAGGGGATGAATCTGCTGTGGTGGGCAAGAAGAGAGTCTCCGGGTGGCTTGAGTTGTGGAGCTCAGGGCAGGGGAGCTGCCAAATGATTGACTTGGGCCAAGAGATCTGGAAGCAGGGCTCTGCTGTAGTTTCTTCAGCCTGAGTTCCAACTCTTTACTCCAGTGCCAGGCCTGGATTCCAGAGTGGGTGGGCATCTTTGGGACAGCCTCACCCTGGGAGGATGGAGTCTCTGCCTTAGCCCCTGGGAACAGCTCTCCCTTGGGTAGGCCAGGCTGGTTGCACTCAATCTTCAGAGCTTCAGCTTGGGTGGGAGGCCAGGGTATTGGCTGTAGGGGATCCACTGCTGGAAGGCTGGGGTCCTGGGGGATCCCTCTTTGTTGCACATTCCTCCACACAAACTCAAGGTCAATGTGTGGATCTGGTAGAGGAGCAGAGAGTGACCTGGGGGTTGGGGCTGGGAGTTCAGTGGTGCAGCAGTTCCCTCTCTGCTCCACTGTTTCCCCCTCAGGTTTACAGTTGCATTGGTCTCCAATAGGCTCACTTGTGTGAGACTTTGACATAGAGTTTGGGCATGGGCTGGGACCCCACAATGGGGACACAGGAACACAACAGGTTTCTTTCTGCTCCATGTCCCCCGCAGTAGGCTCAGAGTCAGATTTGACTCCCAAGGGGTTGGCTCTACGTGGGTCTTGGGGTAAGCTGCAAGCCAGGAGCTCAGAGGCCCAGGAGTTCTTTCTCCTTTCTATGTCCCCACATGTAGCTTCAGAATCAAACAGGACCCCCGTAGGGCTAACTCTGAGGGAATCCAGTACAAGAACTGCGGGTGGGCTGAAGGCCAGAGATAGCGATTCAAAAGCCCAGGAATTCCGGGAATGATCAGTGTCCTTCCATGCAGTTTCTGACCCAGTGAGCCCTCCCACAGGATTGATTCTGTGGGGTTCTAGAATAGGAGCTAGAGATGGGCTGTGGCCAGGGCCTGGAGATTCTGAGGTCCAGAGGTTGTCTGTCTGCCTCATGGCCTCCCACAAAGCTTTGGACTCAGACAAGACTGCCTGAGCACCCGTTCCTAGGGACTCCAGCAGAGACGCTGAGGGAAGGCTGGGAAATGAAACTGGGTCTGCAGAGACCCAAAGATTTTCTCTACTCTGCGTGCCCTTCCACGGAGTCTCAGATCCTGATGGGACACATGCAGGCATGGTTCCATGGAGTCCTGGGTCGATGTCCAAGGCTGAGGGCTCAAAGGCCCAAAGGTTTGTTGAATTTTCTCTGCATCTCCACTGGGGCTCATATCCAGATGGATCTCCCAGGGGACTGCCTCCCTGGAGTTCTGGCAGGGGATGTGGGGGAGGGCAGGGGGCTGGCGTTGGGGGCTGAAAGGCTTGAGTACTCTCTTTATGTCCTGTGGTTCCCCACTGAGTCTCATATACAGGTGGAACTTCCAGGGTGCTGGTTCCTTGGGGCTCTGTCATGGGGGCTACAGATTGGCAAGGGACTGAGGTCGGAGGCTCAGAGATCTGAGGATTCTCTCTTCGCCTTGTGGTTTCCCAGAGGGCTTCAGGTCCAGAGAGGCCTCCTATAGGGCTGGCTCCTTGGCATTCTGGCAGAGAAGTTGGGGTTAGGCTGGGAGTTGGCACTGCTGGCTCAGGGGTTTTGGGGTCCTCATTTTGCCCCGTGGTCCTCCATGGGGCCTCAGACCTAGTTAGGGCTCCCAGAAGGCTAGCAGGATTTTCTGCTAGGGAGGCACAGAGTGAGTCTGGAATGTGTTGTTGGAGGCCAGGATCCCATGGCACCTTCCACCAGACCTCAGATGAATGGAAGAGTTTGGAGGGCCTGGTTCTTTGGAGGTTAGGCTGTGGGTGCAGGGCTTGATCCTCAGAGACCCAAGGGACCTCTCTCTGCTGTGTAAGCCACTGTGTGTTTGCCTCAGTGCCATATAGGACTCTCTTATGGTCCATGGGAAAGAATTTAAGTTGGAGGGGAAGTGATGGGACAGGAGGGGAAGATGGGGAGGGAAGTTGCTGAGGGTCAGAGGCCGTTCCTTCCAGATCTTCTGTAGTATGGACTTCATGTGTAGGAAGTGGGGTTGGGGAGCAATACTGGGGAAGCAGCAATACTGGGGTTCTAGGCAGGAAGGCAAACTTGTTAAAGAAGACAGAAGGACTGACAGACAACTTCAGGGGAGAGAGGCCACCTGAGCTCAGGAAGATGGCCTCCAAGGACTCACTGTGCAGAGAGGGGAGACCCCAGAAGAGCTGGCTTTCTCTCTGCTGTAGGTGGCTCCCTGATGCTGTCTTGTGCCTCACAGGCAGGTTGGTCAAGATCTGAAAGGTGGGGAAGGATCTGGAAGGGTTTGGGGTCTGCGTGAGTACTTGCTCTAGTGTCCCTATGGACTTGTGGAGGCCCTCAGAATCACAGGATGGCTGGGATGGGGCTGTGGTGGCTTGTTCTCCAATAGGAGCTTCTTTGGGAAGAGAACATGGCTTCAGTGGATCCAGAGATACCTCCTCTTCTTCTTCCTCCCCTGACTTCTGCTTCCACAGGCGATCAAGGAAAGCCACGCAGTACAGAAGTGGTAGGCCCTGGGGAGTGGAGAAAGATACAATCTTTCTGGGGAGTGGAGAAAGATACAATCAGGCATGAAGCCTTTTTCAGAGACACAAGATGTACCGTTAAGCCCTCAGTCTTTGTTCTACAGTGAGTGAACAGTTACTCACTGGGGCCCACATCTGTGGACAATAGTCACTTACCCATCTGGTGTTAATGGCCATTACCCAACTACATTTGGAGATCGGCATTCCCTCACATACCCCCACATCTAGGGTCAATGATCATTCAGCTGGCTTGAAATCTAGTGTTAATGGTCACTCACCCAGCCTCACATTTAAGGCTTATAGTCACTCTTTTGAGCCCACATTGATGCCAATGATTCCTTACCTGAACTCATGTGGTGAGTCATTTACCCAGCTGCACACCTATGTCACCCACCTTGCCTTGCATCTTGTCCCCAGAGTACCAGGGCTGAAGCTGTCGCCATCTCCCAAGCTGCCACCACCTCTGGATCTGCCAAACCACGAACAAGAATAGTGTTACCAGGTTCCCTGGACTCAGAAGGCAGCTGCTGCCACAGTGTCTGCAGGCCAGGGCATGGGTCAACTGGCCCCAGAGAAGCCCCATGTCCCCCTCAGCCCCAAGCAGGCCCTCTGGCAGCCATTCCATTTTCCTCAGCCTAGTGGCAGTTTACCCTGAGGTCATCACTGCATCACAGAACAAAGAACTCCCATCCCCCACATACCTAACAGCAGTCTCTGTGAATTTAGAGCCCAAAAATTGCGCCCACCAGACAACTCATACTTTATTCAGTGAAAGCTTAGTGATCCCCTTTTGTCTTGATTAACAAGGTCAGAATTATCTTCAGGCATTGTGGTTGAGGACATGGATTCTAGCATCAAACTACTTTATTCAAATCCTAGCTCTGCCACTTCCTACCTGTGAAATCTCAAACTACTTTATCTTTCAGTGCCTCAGTTATCTCATCTGTAAAATGGGGATAATATTATTACTTACCACATAGTGTTGTTTTGAGGGTTAAATGAAAACATTTATATGCTTAGAGTAGTATATAGTATATGCTATGTTAAAACATTATTTCTTTTTTTGCCATAAATGATCAATAACCAATCTATAACAAGAATAGAATAGAGGAGAGTTTTATTTGAGCCAAGCTGAAGATGTAGCCCAGGAGACAGCCTCTCAGATAGCTCTGAGGAACTGCTCCCAAGAAGCTTGTTTTCCAGCACAGCTTTATATCTTGTCAGAACAAAGGACATCAAACATGACAGGGGTACATTCCTTCAACGTTTCAAAAAACACAGATTAGCTCGTACACAGCAAGTCAGTATGACCTTGGTGCCTGGGAAAGGAGCCTTATCGTCAAAGGAATACTAGCATGACATCCCAGGAAGGAAGGCATTTATCTCTAATTTCATAACAGATATTCTTTACTTCTGGACAATGCACACTTTTTTTTTTTTGCACGCTTTTCTTTAATGGTTAAAGCAGATGTGCAATGTATGTTTGATAGACCACAAGACAGGCTTGTAGTTAGTATAAAGTTCAAGTCAAATCATATATAAGCCAGAATGACTTCCCTATACCTCAGTATATGAAAATTTCTTCCATCACTTTTAAGGTTCCTGATTATACACCTCATTTCATCTTTAATAGATGGAGTCTGTTTCCTCTTTTACATCTCATGTCTTTAGGTTGCCTGAGACCTTTTCCACAAGTATTCATGTTAAGGATGACAAATCAAACATGCTTGACCCTTTTTTTTTTTTTCTTTTGCCCCTCTTTTCCCTAAAACCACCACTCTGTTTCATGTCAACTCCTCTTTTTAGGGTCAAACTTCAACATCTGCCTTTACAGTCCAATTCAATGCCTCTCTTCTTACCCCATCCCCCATCAACTGCCAGCTTAGTCTGGTAGGAAGAGCGCTGAGCTGAAGTTGAGGAGACTTGGATTTTCTAGCTCTGCCACTGTTTGGCCATGTAATCTTGGGCAAGAAAGTTTTCTCCATGGGTACCATGATTGGGACTAGATTTATTCATTCACTCATTCAGAGAATATTTATTAAGTGCTTACTATGGATCAGGTATCGTGCTCAGGCTTGAGGAGGCAGAAGTAAGACAGGGTCTCTGTGCTAAAGTAGGTCCCATTTCAGTGAGGGAAACAGTCAAATAATAGACAATTAAAATAGAGATATGTACAGGGTATTAAGGGGTGTGGAGGACATCTAACCACCTTGGGGTAGGGGGTTGCTTGTCAGGGGGTGCTTCCCAGAAGAGATGACCAGTGCTTGGTTTGAGGAATCAAGAAAATGAGAGTGTAGGGAAGAGGGGACAATCCAAGCAGTAGAAACAGCCTGTGTAAAGGTGGTGGGTCAGAGAAACCACGTCCCATTAGGGAAATTGAAGGTGTTGCAGTGCAGCTGTAGTATTAGTTGAGGGTTGGGGAAGCAGGAGGATAGACAAGATCACAAAGGGCCCTGAATACCAGACTAAGACGTTGGAAATTTATCCTGAAGGTGATGGGAAATAATTGAAAATTTTTGAGCAGGGAAGAGACAAGATCAAGTTTGTGTCTTGGAAAGAACACTCTGGCTATATTGAGGGCAAAGAGATTGAAGGCAAGAGATTGGTTAGGGAAACTTTGCTTTAGTTTAGGCAAAATGAAAGATGAGGCCTGAACCAAGGCAGTGATGGTGGGAATGGAGAATAACAGGTTCAAGTAGAATTCTAAAGTTATAGTTGATTAGACTTAGTTACCAGTGGGATAGGGTGGAGTAGGGAGGGAGTTGAGAATGACTCTAGGGATTCTGACTTGGGGAACTGGGTGTGTATGTTAGTGACATTTTACTGAGGTAAGTAACACAAACCTGGTAACCAATTTAGGGTGAGGGGACAATGTGTTCCATTTTAGACATTTGCATTTGAGGTTCCTGTGACAAGGAAATGTCAGGCAGGAGGCAGATAGATACATGTATCTGAAGCTTGGGAAAGTAGTCTGTGGGGGAGATATAAATTTGACAGCCACCAGTATATATGTAGCAGCTGAAACCATAAAACGGCTTAAAGGTACATACTGAGGGGCTTCCCTGGTGGCGCGGTGGTTGGGGGTCCGCCTGCCGATGCAGGGGGCGCAGGTTCGTGCCCCGGTCCGGGAGGATCCCACGTGCCGCGGAGCGGCTGGGCCCGTGGGCCATGGCCGCTGGGCCTGCGCGTCCGGAGCCTGTGCTTCGCAGCGGGAGAGGCCACAGCAGTGAGAGGCCCGCGTACAGCAAAAAAAAAAAAAAAAAAAAGGTACATACTGATATTTAACATTTGGCCCAGACAGTGTGGCCAGCAGTTTTTTGGTTTTTTTTAAACTTGAATGGTCAACATTATAAGATTAGTAGATTGTACGTAATCATATTTTTGGCTTAAAATCTGGCAACATAGGGCTCTCATTCCCACAAAGTAATAACCATTAATTAATTAATTAATTTTATTTATTTATTTTTGGCCACGTTGGGTCTTCGTTGCTATGCGTGGGCTTCTCTAGTTGCAGCGAGCGAGGGCCACTCTTCGTTGTGGTGCGCGGGCTTCTCATTGTGGTGGCTTCTCTTGTTGCAGAGCATGGGCTCTAGGCGCAGGCTCAGTAGTTGTGGCGCACGGGCTTACTTGCTCCGCAGCATGTGGGATCTTCCCAGACCAGGGATCGAAGCTGTGTCCCCTGCATTGGCAGGCGGATTCTTAAACACGATGCTACCAGGGAAGCCCAGTAAAGACCATTGAGAGCTAAGTAGCAGGTGCTCCCTTAGTGGCCATGTGCTTTCCAGTTCACCATGTTCTCTTTGTTAAAGCCGAGGCTGAGGGCTAGTTGCTGTTTATCATTGTGCCTATGGTTTTGTTGTTTTCTTACACTTGCCTATTTTTAGTCATTTGCATTACCTGCCTGGTATCTGAGTTTCCTACCTCTGGATGAATAAAGTAAGTTGAGTTCTGATAGGAAATAGAGAAGGCAATGCTGAATTCTGTGCTAGCTAATTTACATTTATGGCAGGATAATCTACTAAGTTGCTGTCTGCTACTCATTGCCGAGAGAGACATTCAGTAGGATAAAAAGGTAACTTTGCTCTCCTCTCTTCCAGGAATTCTAGGTTTCTTGTCTCATGGAATAGTTAATGGATTTAGAGTTTATTAGTCCCAAACTAAAGTTGCAATACACCTGTTCTACAACCTTATCCAGGCTCTTGTGTGGGAGGAGAATTTAATTTAGCTGGGTGCTCTTCAGAAGGAGAAGATGGAGGAGATGCCAGGTGGAAAGAAGAGAAGTTGCCCAAGGATAGCAGTGGGTTCAGGGACTTGGGAAAAAAGAGATATTGCAATAGGCTCCATGAGTGACAGAAGTCAATTAGGAGGCAGCAGGGCTTCTGATGGGGAGAGCTGATTTAATAGGGCACTAAACATCTAGTACATAGTCTTGGGAACTGCAGCAAAAGATGCTGATATATATACTTGGTAGAGATGCTGTGGAGCCATTTGCCTTTGAATGGACTGTATGAGTTTAGATAATGCACATCCCAGTGGCAACCATGACAGGATCAAGACCCAAGTTTCTTTCCTAAGTGGTTTGTTTTTTGGTCAATGTATATCACATTAAAGAGGGGAAAAGCCCCCTTCCCTGACCCAAATCATGATTAATATTAGATGTCTTCCAACCCTGGTAAATGAGAGTTTCGAACCAGGTTTAATTTAATTTAGAAAAATTAAATAATGTGATGTTTCTTGTGTTTCAGTGTTGTGGAACAAATTTATACTCTAACATTTATCTCATTTAATCTTTACAACTCTTTGAAGTAGGTATTGTTATATTCTTTCACATAGGGGAAACTGAGACACAAAGAAATTAACATATGTTAACTATTATCATTATTATTATATCTATATATCCATAGATATGTAGATATCCCAGAAGGCAGAGTTAGGGATTGAGAACCCCCTTGTATTGTGAGGAATCATTTGTATGTGACAGAAATTAAAATCCAGGGACTTCCCTGGTGGTCAGGTTGGTAAGACACCGTGCTCCCAATGCAGGGGGCCCAGATTTGATCCCTTGTTGGGGAACTAGATCTTGCATGCATGCTGCAACTAAGAGTTCGCATGCTGCAACTAAGAAGTCTGCATGCCACAACTAAAGATCCTGTGTGCCGCAACTAAGACCTGGTGCAGCCTAAATAAATAAATAATTAAAAAAAAAGAAATTAAAATCCAATTTAATCCAAATAAAAATCTGGTGTAAACAAATGGGAATGTATTGACTCATATCTGAAAAATCCAGGGGTAGGGTTGGCTTCAGGCAATTGGATTGATGCAGAGATTCATTTCGATGTCATCGGGATTCAGTTTTCATTTCTTTTTTTTTTTAAGATTTATTTTCTTAATTTATTAATTTATTTATCTATTTACTTAGGCTGTAGCAGGTCTTAGTTGCGGCACATGGGATCTCCGTTGCAGCATGCGGAATCTTTATTTGCAGCATGCGAACTCTTAGTTGGGGCATGCATGTGGGATCTAGTTCCCTGACCAGGGATCGAATCTGGGCCCCCTGCCTTGGGAGCGCAGAGTCTTTTATTTTTAAAGTAATATCTTTTTTAAAAAAATTAATTAATTAATTAATTTTTGGCTGTGTTGGGTCTTAGTTGCTGCGTGTGGGCTTTCTCTAGTTGTGGCAAGCAGGGGCTACTCTTTGTTGCGGTGCACGGGCTTCTCATTGTGTTGGCTTCTCTTGTTGCGGAGCACGGGCTCTAGGCATGCGGGATTCAGTAGTTGTGGCATGTGGGCTCAGTAGTTGTGGCTCGCGGGCTCTAGAGCACAGGCTCAGTAGTTGTGGCGCGTGGGCTTAGTTGCTCCGCGGCATGTGGGATCTTCCCGGACCAGGGCTCGAACCTTTGTCCCCTGCATTGGCAGGCAGATTATTAACCACTGCACCACCAGGGAAGTCCCTGGGAGCACAGCGTCTTAGCCACTGGACCACCAGGGAAGTCCCTGACTCTCTGTCTTCTGTGCTGACTTTATTTTTAGGTATTGTGTGGTAGCAAATTCAAGTGAAGCTGAAAATGTGGTGTTGCTATGACAATATTGTGCTTATGGGTTCCAGCTGGTCATGCATACATCATTGAACTACTCACTGAACTGTACACAGGGGAACAGGATGCTTCCTCTGGCAGGTCTGAGTCACATACACATCCTTGGAGTAAGGGTATGGAGGGAAGAACACTATCTGCACATGGCCTGAGACCGAAGAAGTGGGGGTCTGGTCGTTCCTCCAGAAAACATAGGCATCCTGTTTCCAGAAAGGTGTATGCGTGCTGGTATCAAAACAAAATAATAGAGATGTCCATTATAGCTCTAACTAGCCCATTCTGTTTTCTGGCCCAGAGCCATGCCAGATCTTTTGGGATCTGAGGCTTAAGTTAAAATGTGAATGCAGATCCTATGAAGGTTGGTGAAGGGGCTGGATGGGGCCTAGGGCAGAGATCTTGAAGGAGGGAAATCTATGGGAAACCCAAACATCTGTGTGGATAACCTATTAAATGACCTAGACTCTCAATTCCTAGACCTTTTCATCTCAGAGTCCTTTACCTCTGCTCCAATCCAGCTATGGCCATATCTGAAGCATCATCATCAGGAACCACTCTGCCTTCTGTCTTGCATCACCCTCTGATTTCAACCTCCAGACTTGTCCTAAAATGCCAACTCTTCAACCTTGTCAGGAGTCTAGCCCATTGCTCTTTCCACTTTTTTCCCTGTCCATAAGAAACCTCTTTCCTTTATTTCCTCCCTCTCCAAGACAGACTTCATGGTTCATCACCTAATCAACATCTATCAATTCATTCTCCTTTCATCATTTCTACCTGGCAAAATCCCAACTCTGCCTCTGCCAGAACTGCCCTCTAGGAAGGCAGAGGTCAGCATTATTGGATAAAATCACACTTATAGGTAAGTTGGTGGCCACCATAAACTTACGGTCTACAACTAATGGGCAACTCCATCATCACTTGAAATACATTTATTTATGCATTCCATTTATTAAGTGCCTGCTATGCGCTAGGCACTGTTCTAAGTGTTTGGGATACATGGGTGATCAAAACAGGCAAAGCTTCCTGGGAATTCCCTGGTGGTCCAGTGGTTAGTTACATCATTTATTCCTTAGTAAACTCTCCCATCCTACTCAAAATAAATTCAAACCTTTACTTTCCTCAACTTCTCTTTCTCCTGGCCTCTAGCAGATATGGTAGACCTCTACTTTTCAGAGGAACCAGGAGCCATCCAATGCGAACTTTTCATCATCAAAAACCATTGCCTCCGATTTCCTTTCTTCCTGTTAGAGTGAAAGGTGTGTTCCTTTGTGAGACCTTCCTTGACCCTCCCAAGCTAGGACGGGTGCCCTTATCCTCCCCTCCCCCACCAGCACTTTCCGCACTAGATTGTTTAACTTGCGTCTTAATTATCTGGTCTACCACGTTCACCGCTTTAACCCAAACATCTGACGCTTAGTATCTGGTTGGAGCTCAGTACCCATGGGAGAGGGCCTGCTGCGGGGCGGGGCCTGCGCCGGGGAGGGCGCAGGGAGCGGGGCGGGGGCAGCCTCAGGGCTGTCCCCTCAGGCTTCTTGGAGGCCGCCTCCAGGCGACACCTCAGGACGCTGAAGTAAGCATCCTAGAGACCAGAGTTCACAGCCAAGATTCGGGTGAGGCTTTTCGGACTCCCCAGCGCCGGTTCCGCGGCAGGACTCCCTCATCCGTGGGGCCTCTGGATGGGGCGTCTGCGCCCAGGTGCCGCCGCGGAACCCGCCAGCGTCCACGCGCGGCCGTGGCTTCGGCTTCCTAAGCTACCCCACTGGTTTTTCTCCCTTTCCCTCCGCCTCACCTCTCCCCTTCCCTGACCACTCTTTCCTTTCCCTCCTTTCCCTTTCCCACCTCCTCCAGAGGGATGCCGAGTAAAAGGCTTGGCCAGCAACTCAGCTCCAGCGGCCGCGCGGGCTCGGCACGCTCTTTCCCCTGCCCCTGAGGGGCCCAGTGTCCTGAAAATGTCAGGACTGGTCAGGACAGTGAGACCTGACGGAACCGCCCCTCCGGGAGGGGCCATCGTCCTCAGGAGGGTGGTACACACCGTCCGGGAGGAGTTGTTTCAAGCGGGATGACGGCAGCGGGGAGGCCGCGGGGCTGGGATAGTGGGAGCGGAGGGCGGAGCCGGGCGCGGAGCCGGGCGCGGCCCGTTAGCCCGGCTGTGGGCGGGCCGAGGTGAGGCCGAGTCCTGAGGGCCGGCGGGACAGGCTTCTCCAAGGCAGGAAGATCCGAGGCCACTGCTCTCGCATCTCAGGTGCTGGTCCTTTGCTGCATTTATTGGGGGCTTACTATGTGTCAGGTCCTGTATTTGATAGGAACTCTAGCTGTGTCTCGCTAGAGGTAAGAGGAAATGTTACTTTTTAAAAAACAGTTTTTCCCGTTATGATACTATTCTATACCGAATTTAGAATATATAAAAAGGTAGAAGGAAGAATCCCATAAACTTTCAATCTCAAAATAATTTCCATAGCATCTTGACGTAGTTCTTTCCAGACTTGGCTATTCACATTTTTACAGCGTTTAAATAAATGTAAGTTTTCGTAAGGTAAGAAAGCTGTTAATATTTTTTATTTTATTTTCTAAAAATAAATTTATTTATTTTAGGCAGCGTTGGGTCTTCGTTTCTCCACGCAGGCTTTCTCTAGTTGCCGCGAGCAGTGGCTACTCTTGTTGTGGTGCGTGGGCTTCTCATTGCGGTGGCTTCTCTCCGTGCGAAGCACAGGCGTTAGGTGCGCGGGCTTCAGTAGTTCTGAACGCAGGCTCAGTGGTTGTGGCTCACAGGCTCTAGAGCGCAGGCTCAGTAGTTGTGGCGCACGGGCTTAGTTGCTCCACGGCATGTGGGATCTTCCCAGACCAGGGATCGAACCTGAGTACCCTGCATTGGCAGGCGGATTCTTAACCATTGCGCCACCAGGGAAGCCCTATTTTATTTACTTTTTAACATTTATTTATTTGGCTGTCCCGGGTCTAAGTTGTGCCATGCAGGATCTAGTTTCCTGACCAGAGATCGAACCCGGGTCCACAGTGGTGTCCTAGCCACTGCACCGCCAGGGAATTCCCCTAAACATCATTTTTGATGACTGTATTATTCTCTGAAGTAGATTCTGTGAAGTAATGAATTAGCGACTCATGTGGTTATTTCAGCACTGACTTCTATGAACTTCAGTCTCATCGATTCCAGTTGCTTGCTAAACATCCCTAAGTTCGATTTCCCACAGGTACCCAGGCCTAACATCTTTATAACTTAGGTCATTTTCTTTTTCTGTCCCAACCTGTTCTTCCTTTTGTATTTCCCAAAGCAACTAGTGTCACCTAATCACCCAGGCAAGAAACACAGGAGCCATTCTACACTGCTCCCTCTCCATCTTTCCTATTAGTTGTCAGTCACCAACTTTTGCTAATTATATCTGCTATTTCTCAAATCTCTTTCTACCCCATCCTTACTGTCACCCTAGTAGTTCAGGCCCTACTCATTTCTCCCATAAACTGTGCAGTAGCTTCCTAGCTGATCTCCATTCCTCCAGCTTTATCCATCTTAAATCCTTTCCATTCACTATTGCCAAAGTAATCTACCTAAAACAAAAATGATCATGACACTCGCCTCCTTAAAATCCTTCAGTGAGCCATACTTTCTGCATGGTATAGAGAACCCTCCACATGCAGGTCTTTCTCTACTCCTTTAGCTTCTCTAGTCATTACCTGCTGGTGTTTATTATTCTAGTAATAGAAGAATGCCTCTAGTTTCCCCTGAGCCCCCCATGCTGTTCATTGCTTCTATATCTTTTTGCTCATCAGTATTTTGATTTCTGTCTGGAATGGCCTCACCACTTTTTTCCACCTGGCTAATTCTGCATTGGAAGCATGGAGTCTTAACCACTGGACCACCAGGCAAGTCCCCAACCTGGTTAATTCTTTTTTTTTTTTTTTTTTTTTTGCGGTACGTGGGCCTCTCACTGTTGTGGCCTCTCCCATTGCGGAGCACAGGCTCTGGAAGCGCAGGCTCAGCGGCCATGGCTCACAGGCCCAGCCGCTCCACGGCATGTGGGATCTTCCTGGACCGGGGCACAAACCCGTGTCCCCTGCATCGGCAGGCGGACTCTCAACCACCGCGTCACCAGGGAAGCCCCCCTGGCTAATTCTTAATTGTCCTTCTATCCCAATTCAGGCATCATCTCAGAAAATTTACCCTGAAGGTCTGGTTTGGGCTAAATGTCCCTTTTTCCTGCTTTACATGGTGAAACTGAGTGGGGCCCTGTGGAGCTTCCAGGCATGGAGGCCTTTTTTTGTCCCCCATTTCTTGTAGGCAAGACTCCAGCCTCCATGACATTCCCTGAGTTCCAAAGGGCAGATTCGAACAGTTGCTAATCAAGGAAGGAGCAGCCTCAAAACCACCTGAGGCAAGATTAAAGGGATTAGAGAAACTCATTAAGATTAGGAGACTTGAGACCCTCCACACACCCTCATCTTGTCAGCAACCCCACCCTTGGAGCCGACCAGACCCAGTGTTGTAGCCATTTTGAAACTTTGCAGAAGAAGAATGCAAGACTGTTACTGCCTTGATCCTTATTGCACACCCGTGACCAGGAGCTCCAACTATAAGACCTCTCCCTGTTCCCCAGGGAGGGGGGCACAGTTCTTGAGGCGCTAGCCTGCTGTGTTCCCCTCTCTGCCTGGCAAAGAATAAAGCCACCCTTTCTTTCTCCTCCAGAACTCTGTCTCCATATCTCGTATCTCATTTTGGCATCGGTGTACAAGAAGCCAATATTTTGGCACCAATAGTGATCATCTCTGTCTTTTCATTTAAAACATCCTTCAAAACCCTTTAAATCTATTACTTTGTATATAATGACTTTCTTTTTAAAAATTAATTAATTATATTTATTTTTGGCTGCAATGGGTCTTCGTTGCTGGGTGCAGGCTTCCTCTAGTTGCAGAGAGCAGGGGCTATTCTTCATTGCGGTGCATGGGCTTCTCATTGTTGTGGCTTCTCTTGTTGCAGAGCACGGACTCTAGGCACATGGGCTTCAGTTGTGGCACGTGGGCTCAGTAGTTGTGGCTTGCAGGCTTAGTTGCTTCACGGCATGTGGGATCTTCCTGGACCAGGGATCGAATCCGTGTCCCCTGCATTGGCAGGCGTATTCTTAATCACTGTGCCACCAGGGAAGTCCCTATGATGACTTCCTTATAATTTCAACAGCAGCAGTCTGAGCATGTCTTATCTTTCAGTTTGTAGTCTTCCTAGACTTTTGCTTATGGAGGTCTGTTTCCTTGTATGTTTGATATATTTTACTAGGAGCTCATTTGGTTATACTTTTAAACTTTGTAAATCCTGAAGGGCCTGGATTGAGATGATTTGTCTTGGTTTCTCCTGGGTGCTAAGGTACTTGACCAGCCTGGAATTTTTGTTTTTTTTCTTGGATTGACTATGTTTATTTCTCCGACTATGAGAATGGTGTAAATTCACATCCCGGGTCTTCATGAAACTAGGGCTATGTTTATAAATTATTAGGGAAAATGATTAGTATTAATGTTGTTAGTGTTTCCACTCAGTTTTGCTAATTCTGTTTCTCAAATCTGTCTCTTCTCCCAATTTGATGCTGAAAACTTGGCCTCTGTGCACTGGTGCTGAATCGAATCGAATCTCAGAGACTGAGTTTTGGGTGAAGTAGAAAAAAATAGCTTTATTGCTTTGCCAGGCAAAGAGGGACACATAGGGCTCATGTCCTCAAAAACTCTGTGTCCCAACCCGGGGTGTGGTGGGGGGCACTTGGTGAGGAGTTTTATAGCAGTGGCTCAAGGGTGGGGTTGCTGATAAGGATCAGGGTGTGCGCAAGACCTGCATTCCTTTAATCTTGCCTCAGGTGGTCTTCTTGATGAGCTTCTGTGGTTCTCAGGGTTATCAAACTGTGACCTTCTCTCTGGAATGAAGAATGCTTCATCAAGTAGTTAACATCTTCCATTTGTTGGGGGTTTTAGTTTAGAAGAGCTCAAAGATATTGTTATGCGTATCCCTTGAGGCGAGGAGGAACCAGGACCCTGCCCCAAGGCTGCACTGTTGTTTCTTGACTGCTCCTCCCTTGTCTCTGCATTGCCTCCCTTCCCTAATTAGCAGCTCTTTGAACCTGTCCTTTGGAACTAAGGGAAGGTCATGGAGACTGAAGCCTATTTCCTACAAACAAGAAATAGGGGACACAGAAAGACTTCCATGCCCAGGAGCCCCATAAGGTCCTGCTTGGTTTCACATTCTTAGTGTCACCAGGGACAAATTGGTTTTTTATGGCTTTGTTTCCAGCATGCAGATTTTTTTTGTTCACGTGTTCACAGTATAGCCCTTTTGGTTGCCTGGCTTTATGTGCAGTTCTCAGATTCAGCTCCCCTACTTTGTCAAGTCTAAATACTATGCCTTGGTGGGGCTGATAACCAGCAAACTTTAGGTTTCTGGGTTGGGCATATTTTTAGGGCAGCCCTAGTGTCTGTGTTGGCTTTCCATCTAATTTTGGCTCTAGAATTTCTTTCTTCCTCCTTTCCTCACCTCTTTCCCTCTTTCCCTTCCCCTCTATTTTTTTCCCTTTCTCTCTTCCTCTCTCCCTCCCTCCCTGTCTCCTTTCTTCTTTCTTTCTTTCTCTCTTTCTTGCCTTCTCTTTCTCTCTTTCTTTCCATTTCTTTCTCTCTCTCTGTCCCTCTTTCTTTCTCTCTCTCTCCTCCCTTCCTTCCCTCCTTCCTTCCCTCCTTTCTTCCTTCCTTCCTTCCTTCCTCCCCTTATAAAAGTGTATTTGTTCTAGTTAAGCCAGCATTTGCATTTTTGCAGTGCAAGGGCATTTCATAACATCTAGCCTAGTTAAATAGCCAGAAATGGAAATCTTATAGACTTCATTTTAAAAATTGGATTCTATTTCAAGCTTACGTGCAGATTTTTACCATGGAATCTCTGTCAAATACTTTTTTGCTTTTCTTTTGGTTATATTTAAAATTAGTGTTTTTTGTTTTGTTTTGTTTTTAAAAATCAGAGTAATATATGAACATTGCTTTGAAAGTCAGATAGTAATTTCTTTTAACAAAAAGCAGGCTTGGGAATTCCCTGGCCATCCAGTGGTTAGGACTCGGCACTTTAACTGCTGGGACCTGGGTTTGATCCCTGGTAGGTGAGCTGAGATCCCGCAATCCGTTCAGCGTGGGCAAGGCTAAAAAAAAAAAGGCAGGCTCTTTGCTCCCACCTTCTTCTACTGCAAGCTCTGCTTACCAGAGGTAACCACTTTAAGTTCTTTCGGCTATTTTTTGCATTGTTCACATCCTTATTTTTTTATTTTTAAAAATAAGTTTAGGGCTTCCCTGGTGGCGCAGTGGTTGAGAGTCCGCCTGCCAATGCAGGGAACGTGGGTTCGTGCCCCGGTCCATGAGGGTCCCACATACCGCGGAGCGGCTGGGCCCGTGGGCCATGGCCGCTGAGCCTGCGCATCCGGAACCTGTGCTCCGCAACAGGAGAGGCCACAGCAGTGAGAGGCCGGCGTACAGCAAAAAAAAAAAAAAAAAGTTTATTCATTTATTTATTTTTGGCTGTGTTGGGTCTTTGTTGCTGTGTGCAGGCTTCCCCTAGTTGTGGCGAGCAGGGGCTACTCTTCATTGTGGTGCGCCGGCTTCTCATTGCGGTGGCTTCTCTTGTTGCGGAGCATGGGCTCTAGGCGCACGGGCTTCAGTAGCTGTGGCACATGGGCTCAGTAGTTGTGGCTCGTGAGCTCAGTAGTTGTGGCTCGTGGGCTCTAGAGCGCAGTGTCAGTAGCTGTGGCGCACGGGCTTAGTTGCTCCACAACATGTGGGATCTTCCCAGACCAGGGCTCGAACCTGTGTTCCCTGCACTGGCAGGTGGATTCTTAACCACTGAGCCACCAGGGAAGCCCCACATCCTTATTTTTAAGTAACAAACTTTTACCAATATTTCTTGATTTATTAATTTTAGACAGTATATATTGATTTTTTAATTGAAGTATAGTTGATTTACAATGTGTTAATTTCTGCTGTACAGCAAAGTGATTCAGTTATATATATTCTGTTTTGTATTCTTTTCCATTATGGTTTATTACAAGATAAACATAGTGCCTTGTGCTATACAGGAGGTCCTTGTTTATCTATTTTATATATAGTAGTTTGTATCCATTAATCCCAAACTCCTACGTTATCCCTCCCCCACCCCCTTTCCCCTTTTGTAACTATAAGTTTGTTTTCTATCAAACACTTGATTTTAAATGTGTTACAGGACATGATCCATTTTCTCATAAATATTTTAAAGTATTTATATAGAAATCTCAAGTTTTTAACAACATACACAGTTGTTTCTTTATGTATTTTTTGGCATGTTATAGTTAACTGTGTCATTATTGTGCACATAATGTTGTGTGTAATAATGTGCACTGCAATTGCTTTTGACAGATGATTTCCTTTATGTCGTGTGGAGGAAATTCACTTAAATGAGTCCTCACAGTTGACTACAGAGTGAGACCCAATGTTCAATGAGGGTTATCAACAATGCTGCAAAAGTCTGTTGTGAAAAAGTGCGTTTCTGAGTGATAAACACCAAAAGAATGCTCTACAGCAGAGAAAAATGAAAAGGCTGGTGGTTGTGTAAAAAATTTTCAGATAGTAAAATGGACAATGTTAAGAGACATTTGAGCAAATATTAAGAGATATTAAGAGCAAATTTGGTAAGGAGTTTCCTTTCAACTGTCATTTCAACATGTAAGCAATATGAAAAAATAATTACTGAGACATCTTTCATCCTTTTTGGTACTGTATTTGAAATCCAATGTATATTTTACACTTACAGCACATCTCAATTCATACTAGCCCGATTTTAAAGTGCTTTAGCCACGTGTGGCTAGTGGCTGTCATATTTAACAACACAGGAATAAATTATGAAGACAGTTCAGGATACTTAGAGAACAGTCTTTCAACACACATTCATCAGTCACGGTACCTTCTCAGGTATCTCTGGATCACATGTTTCCTTTGTGATTGAGCTGATCTGGAGCACAATGCTGAGATGCTAGAGTCTAAGCTCCATACCCAGGGGACAAAATCCTATCGAATGGAACATTCTTGCACTTGTTGGTCTGAGATTATTTACCCTTTTCATTAAGGAACACTGACTAAAAATCAGTTAAGGATCACATACAGAAAACATTTGTTTGAGATTTTCAAAGGAGAAAAATTAGAAAATACTTTAACCATTTTAAAAATTATTTATGGGTAAGAACCCAGAATTTCATTAATTCAATGTAGAAAATCATATTGTTCATATATAATGAATGTCTGCAGCTTGCCTAGAAGGAGGAGAATAAGAAGTGAGTCCAAGCACCTCATTCCTTTTTTGTTTTGCAGCATCAGTGCAGGGAAGGAGAGGAGAAAAGAGGGAGCATTTTGTGGGTAAGGTTCTGCCTATTCAATCTGGAGCTCTCAAGGGTTAACCTTAATCTCTCCTTTCTGTGAGACCCAGGTCTATATCCATAGTGTCTAAGGATGTCAGCTGCTAGAGCTCATCACTCTTAGAAAACCAAGCTCTCAGCAGGGAGAGTCATAGGAAGGAGTCAGGACCAAGAGCACTTCTCCAGTTCCCTGCTAGGTCCATCCCTGGGAATGGAAGAATGGTGGAGCTGGCCTGTAGGTCTTGACCACTAGGTGGCAGTGTGAGACACGGTGGAATGGATATCTGGAGGCAGACCTTTTGGGTCCTGTTTTGGGACAAATTGTTTAATTTTCCTAAGGCTCAGATTCCTCCTTGAGATACACTTGACCTTCATCCCTCACAGCGTGGTTATGAGGATCAAATGGGATAAAGTATAAAATGCTATTCCATCCTTGAGCCTGTCTATTGTTGTCACTGACTGTTTGACCTTGTGTACTAATGCTTGGGGCTCTTGGAGTCTAGTCTCCCAAGAGCCTCCCCCAGAGGACAGTTTTGCTCAGCTTCCTATAAGACCCTTTGCTCCTACCTTCACCGCATGTGACCAAGTCTCCTTTCCCAGCTTGGAGAGTTTGCCAGAAAGGAGCGCACGTGACATGGGACCTGCTTGCTCTTTGGAAAAATGGGTATTGATGAAGCTCTTCTCCTTCTTTCCTTCCCCCTCTTCCTAGCACGGCCTCTGTGACTGCAGGGTCCTTGCGCAACCGAGGTTGACATGAGAGGGTAATCCTATAGGGGAGGGAATGTGAAAGAAATCCCTCATTGAGGAATAAAAGAAGCGACTTGAAGTCAGTGACATAGGGAACGTGACTCCTGCCAGGCTTGCTGGGCCCTCCTATCCTCATTCTGCTCTCAGCTGCAGCTTGTACATCCTGTCTTTTGCAGCCATCTGGACAAGCTTCTTGATGAGGACAATTTGTAGCAAGATCCCTGCTGGGAGGATCATGATAGAGTGACTGTAGGAGCTGATCTTCTGATGTCTGGGGAGGTTGGGAAGCTGCTGCTTCCTCTGTGTCCCTTTGGCTGTGTCCCATAGGTTCTTTGCCTGAGCCACCCACTCTCTGTCCTCCCCACTCTCTCCAGCCCCTCTAGAAAAGGAATTAAGAGCCCCTCTGAGTGACCTCTCTGACACTGTCCTATTTATCCCTCTGTTAGCCTGAGAACCTACAGAGACCCATCTTCCCATGCTGTACTCATCTTAGTTCATTGTCTCCCTTCCTTTAATTGTACCCCAACACCCCAGTGGGCCCCAGGCCTACATCACTCTTTTCATTCACATCACTGGCCTTCTTTCTGCCATGAGAGGTCACTCTGCCATTTGCCCCCATATTTTCACTGACTTATTTTTCTCATCCACTGATAGTTTTATCTCCTCCATCTGTAGAGCTTTGCCACTGGGTGCCCTCCTTGCCTTTTTATTCACTTAACCTTCTTAGAGGTGTAGTCACACCTCTAACTTTCTTTTTTTAAAAATAAATTTATTTATTTATTTTTATTTTTTATTTTTTTGCGGTACGCGGGCTTCTCACTGCCGTGGCTTCTCCCGTTGCGGAGCACAGGCTCCGGACGCGCAGGCCCAGTGGCCATGGCACACGCGCCCAGCCGCTCTGCGGCATGTGGGATCCTCCCTGACTGGGGCACGAACCCGTGTCCCCTGCATCGGCAGGTGGACTCTCAACCACTGCGCCACCAGGGAAGCCCAAATTTATTTATTTTGTTTATTTTTATTTTTGGCTGTGTTGGATCTTTGTTGCTGTGCGCGGGCTTTCTCTAGTCGAGGCGAGTGGAGGCTACTCTTTGTTGTGGTGCACGGGCTTCTCATCGCGGTGGCTTCTCTTGCTGCAGAACACGGGCTCTAGGCACGCGGGCTTAAGTAGTTGTGGCATGCGGGCTCAGTAGTTGTGGCTCGCAGGCTCTAGAGCACAGGCTCAGTAGTTGTGACGCGTGGGCTTAGTTGCTCCGCGGCACATGGGATCTTCCCGGACCAGGGCTCGAACCCGTGTCCCCTGCATGGGCAGGCGGATTCTTAACCACTGTGCCACCAGGGAAGCCCGGACCCCGTCTCTAACTTTTATCTTTGTTCCAGGATCTCTGCTGCTAGACCCTACCTCCCCCCAAACTCTCAAGACTGAGCCTCTCTTTATAACCAGTCTTTTTTATTACTCTCACCACCTTTTGGCCACCGCCCTTTTTGCCACTGATTCCCACTTTCTTATTGGATTGTCCTCCATCTCTAACACTTGCCTTTTCCCCTCTTCCTTCAGAGCACACTCAGATCCTATTCTCTAGTTAGACTTTGTGTCTGGACTACTTCATCTCACTTAACTCCACCTTTTCTCAGGATATCAACCTCTTATGCATGGATCTCTCTTATTCATTTAAAAAAATATTGTTTCTAAAAATTGAGATATAATTCCCATACCATAGAATTCACCCCTATGAAGTGAACGAGTCATAGTTTTTAGGATGTTCTCAAGGTTGTGCAATCATCACCACTATCTAATTCCAAAATACTTTCATCATTTCACCAAGAGGTATGCCCATTAACACACTCCTCATTCCTCCCTTCTCCCAGCCCCTGGCAATCACTAATCTATTTTCTGTCTCTGTAGATGTGCCTGTTCTGGATATCTCATATAAATGGAATATATAATATAATTGAAATTTTGTGTCTAGCTTCTTTCACATAACATAGGATTTTGAAAGTTTATCCTTGTTGTAGCATGTACTAGTACTTCATTCCTTTTTATGGCTGAATAATATTCCATTGTATCGATATACCACATTTTGTTTTTCCATTTGTCAGTTGGTGGACATATGAGTTATTTCCATCTTTTGGTTATTATGAATAATGCTATTATAAACATTTGTGTGTAAGTTTTTGTGGAAATATATGTTTTCATTTCTCTTGGGTATGTACCTTGGAGTGAGGTTGTTGGGTCATATGATAATTCTATGTTTAACTTTTTGAGGAACCATAAAATTATTTTCTAGCTGACTGCACCATTTTACATTTCTCAGCAATGTACAAGGGTTCCCTCATGACCAATGGCATTGACATCTTCTCATGTGTTTGTTGGGCATTTAAGTATCTTGTAGTCTGGCAAAATTTCTATTCATGTCTTTTGCCTGTCTTAAAATTGGGTAGATTGTCTTTTTGTTGTTGAGTTATAAGAGTATTTTATGTATTCTGGATACTAAACCCTTATAAATGTACGATTTGCAAATACTTTATCCCATTCTATGGCTTATCTTTTCACTCTCTTGATAGTGTCCTTTGACACACAAAAGTTTTTAATTTTGATGAAATCCAATTTTTCTGTTTTTCCTTTTGTTGCTCACATATTTGGTGTCATATCTAAGAATCTGTTGCCAAATCCAAGATCATGAAGATCTACTTCTGTGTTTTCTTCTAAGAGTTTTATGGTTTTAGCTCTTATATTTAAGTCTTTGATCCATTTTGATGTTATTGTTGTTTCTTTTAAATCATTAATTAATTTTATTGAGATATAATTGACACATAACATTGTATTAGTTTTAGATGTAGACTTCATTGTTTTTTATTGTGATAAAATACACATAATATTTCTCATTCGTAAGTGTACAATTCAGATTCAGGCATTAGATACACTCACAATGTTGTGTAATAATCACCACTATCTGCTCCTAAAACTTTTTCATCATCGCCAACATAAACTCTGTACCCATTAAATAATAACTCCCTCTCCTTCCCCCTCCCACAACCCCAGCTTCTGGTAACCTCTATTTCACTTTCTGTCCCTATGAATTTTCCTACTCCAGGTACTTTATATAAGTGGATTCATACAAAATTTGTCCTTCTGTGTCTAGTTAATTTCACATGTTTTTAAGATTCACCCATATTGTAGCATATATAAAAAATTTCATTTCTTTTTTTTTGGCTGACTTATATTCCATTGTATATATGTACTATATTTTGTTTATTCATTCATCTGTTGATGAACACGTGGGTTGTTTTCAGTTTTGGGCTATTGTGACTAATGCCGCTATGAACATCGGTGTACAAGTATATGTTCAAATTCCAGCTTTCAATTTTTTTGGATGTATACCTAGGAGTAGAATTGCTGGGTTATATGAAAGTTCTATGTTTAACTTTCTAAGGAGCCACCAAATTGTTTTCCTTAGTGGCTGCACTATTTTTACATTCCCACCAGCAATGCACAAGTGTTCCTATTTCTCTATATCCTTGTGAACACTTAATTTCTGTTATTTAAAATTTATTATCCTACTTGGTGGAAGTGGAATGTCATTGTGGTTTTGATTTGCATTTCCCTCATGACTAATGAAGTTGAGCATCTTTTCATGTGCTTATTGGCTATTTGTATATCTTCTTTGGAGAAATGTCAAGTCCTTTTATCTTTGATTTGGATTGTTTGCTTTTTTGTTGTTGAGTTGTTTATATGTTCTGGATATTAATATCTTATAAGATATATAACTTGCAAATATTTTCTCCCATTCTGTAGGTTGTCTTTTCACTTTCTTGGTAGTGTCCTTTGATGCATAGAAGTGTTGAACTTTATGAAGTCTAATTTATCTATATTTTTCTCTTGTTGCCTGTGCTTCTGGTGCCGTACCCAGGAAACTGTTCCAAAATGCATTGTCATAAAGTTTTTTCCCAGTGTTTTCTCCCCAGAGTGCTATAGTTCTAGTTCTTAAGTTTAGGTCTTTGATGCATTTTGAGTTAATTTTTTTTTTAACATCTTTATTGGGGTATAATTGCTTTACAATGGTGTGTTAGTTTCTGCTTTATAACAAAGTGCATCAGTTATACATATACATATGTTCCCATATCTCTTCCCTCTTGCGTCTCCCTCCCTCCCACCCTCCCCATCCCACCCCTCCAGGCGGTCACAAAGCACTGAGCCGATATCCCTGTGCCATGCAGCTGCTTCCCACTAGCTATCTACCTTACGCTTGTTAGTGTATATATATCCATGCCTCTCTCTCGCCCTGTCACAGCTCACCCTTCCCCCTCCCCATATCCTCAAGTCCGTTCTCCAGTAGGTCTGTGTCTTTATTCCTGTCTTACCCCTAGGTTCTTCATGACATTTTTTTTTTCTTAAATTCCATATATATGTGTTAGCATATGGTATTTGTCTTTCTCTTTCTGACTTACTTCACTCTGTATGACAGACTCTAGGTCTATCCACCTCATTACAAATAGCTCAATTTCGTTTCTTTTTATGGCTGAGTAATATTCCATTGTATATATGTGCCACATCTTCTTTATCCATTCATCCGATGATGGGCACTTAGGTTGTTTCCATCTCCGGGCTATTGTAAATAGAGCTGCAATGAACATTTTGGTACATGACTCTTATATATGGTATAATATAAATATTCAGTTTTCTCAGCATCATTTGTTGAAAAGATTGTCCTTTCCCCATTGAATGGTATTGGAACTCTTTTCAAAAATCAATTGACCGTATATGTGAGGGTTTATTTCTGGGCTCCTTTTTGATTCCATTGGTCTGTATGTCTATCCTTATGCTAGTACTATACTGTTTTAATTAATGTAGTTTTTTAAAAATAATTAATTAATTAATGGCTGCGTTGGGTCTTTGTTGTGGTGTGCGGGCCTCTCATTGCGGTGCCTTCTCTTGTTCTGGAGCATGGGCTCTAGGCACATGGGCTTCAGTAGTTGTGGCACATGGGCTCAGTAGTTGTGGCTCACAGGCTCTAGAGCGCAGGCTCAGTAGTTGTGGCATACGGGCTTAGTTGCTCCACGGCATGTGGGATCTTCCTGGACCAGGGATCAAACCTGTGTCCCCTGCATTGGCAGGCGGATTCTTAACCACTGTACCACCAGGGAAGTCCCAATTAATGTAGTTTTTAGTAAGTTTTGAAGTAAAGAATTATGAGTCCTCCAACTTTATTCTTCTTTTTCAAGATTATTTTGGCTATTTGAGACTCCTTGCAATTCCATATGATTTTGATGGTGGCTTTTCCATTTCTACAAAAAAGATAGTTGGAATTTTAATAGGGATTACGTTGAATCTGTAGATCATGTTGGATAATATTGACATCTTAACAATGTTAAGTCTTCCTGTCCATGGGTACAGGATGTCTTTCCATTTATATAGTTCTTTAATTTCTTTCAGCCATATTTTGTAGTTTTCAGGATATAAATCCTTAACCTCCTAGGTTGGATTAATTCCTAAGTATTTGATACTTTTATATGCTATTATAAATGGAATTGCCTTCATAATTTCCTTTTTGGATGGTTTATTTGTGGTGCATAGAGAAACACAACTGATTTTTGTGTGTTAATCTTGTACCCTGCAACTTTGTTGAATTTATTTATTAGCGCTACTAGCTTTCTTGTGGATTCTTTGGGATTTTCTATATATAAGATCATGTCATCTGTGAATAGAAATAGTTTCACCTTTTCCTTTCCAATTTGGATGACTTCTATTTCTTTTTCTTATCAAGGAGAACTTCCAGTACACTGCTGAACAGCAGTAGTGAAAGTGAGCATCTTTGCCTTGTTTCTGATCTTAGGGGGAATACTTTCAGTCTTTCACCAGGGAATATGATGCTAGCTGTGGATTTTTTTTTTTTTTTTTGCTGTATGCGGGCCTCTCACTGTTGTGGCCTCTCCAGTTGCGGAGCACAGGCTCCGGACGCGCAGGCTCAGCGGCCATGGCTCACGGGCCTAGCCTCTCCGCGGCATGCGGGATCTTCCCGGACCGGGGCACGAACCCGCGTCCCCTGCATCGGCAGGCGGACTCCCAACCACTGCGCCACTAGGGAAGCCCTAGCTGTGGATTTTTAAAAAAAATATTCATTGTCATGTTGAGGAATTTTCCCTCTATTTCCTATTTCTGAGTTTTTGGCATGAAAAGTTTGGATTTTGTCAAATGTTTTTTCTGTGTCAGCTGAGATGATCATGTGTTTTTTTTCTCCTTTTTTCTATCAATATGATGTATTACATTGATTGATTTTCTTATGTTGAACCACCCTTGTATTCCCGGAATAAATCCCACTTAGCTATGGTAAATAATTCTTGTAATATGCTATTGAGTTCAATTTGCTAATATTTTGTTAAAGATTTTTGCGTCTATTTTTTGTGTCTGTGAGGAATGTTGGGCTGTAATTTTCTTTTCTAATCTAATTTTATTATTTAAATTTATTTTCTAATTTTAGAAATTAAAATGTATTGTTTTCTAATTTTTCATTATCTGGCTGTGGTATCAGAGTATTGCTGACTTCATAGAATGAGTTAGAAAGTGTTGCCTCTTCGATTTTTGGAAAGAGTTTGAGAAGGATTGGTATTAATTCTTTAAATGTTTGGTAGAATTCACTAGTGAAGCCATCATTCTAGAATTTGTCTTTGTTGGAAGGCTTTTGATTACTGATTCAATCTCTTTGCTTGTCATTTGTCTGTTGAGATTTCTATTTCCTTTGAAGTCAGTTGGTAATTTCTATGTGTATTAATCAGGGTTCACCAGAAAAACAGAGCCAATAGGAGATCATATATATATATATATATATATATATATATATATATAACCTAGGATCTCCTAATAATATGTATAATTTTATATATATATATATATATATAATCTAGGATCTCACATTGGTTATTTATGTGTGTGTGTTTGATTTTCACATATACACGAATTTCCCCATTTCCCTTCTCTTATTGATTTCTTTCATTCCATTGTGATCATAGAACATACTTTGTATGATTTCAGTCCTTTTAAGTTTATTGATATTTGTTTTAACGATTAATATATGCTCTCACTTGGAGAATGTTTTATGTGTACTTGAAAAGAATGTATATTTTGCTATTATTGGATGGAGTGCTCTATAGATGTCTGTTAGGTCTAGTTGATTTATAATGTTGTTCAAGTCTTCTATTTCCTTGTTAATCTTTGACCTAGTTCTATACATTATTGAAAGTGGCATATTGAAATCTCTCATTATTATTGTTGAATTGTTTATTTCTCCCTTCAATTGTGTCAGTTTTTGCCTCATGTATTTGGGGTTCTGTTTTTAAATGCATGTATGTTTATAATTGTTATATCTTCTTAATGAATTGACTCTTTTATAATTATAAAATGTAATCTCTTTTTTTTTGCCCCTTGTAACAGTTTTTCTTTTAAAGTTTGATTTGTCTGATATTAGTACAGACACTTTAGAGGTTTCGTTTTGTTATTGTTTGCATGGTATATCTTTTCCCATCCTTTTACTCTCTCTTTTTTTTTAAAGGATGACCATATTTAAAAAAAATTATTTATAATTTTTATTTATTTATTTATTTATGGCTATGCCAGGTCTTCGTTGTGGCATGTGGGATCTTCATTATGGCATGCGGGATCTTTAGTTGCAGCATCCAGACTTCTTAGTTGTGGCATGCAGATGCTTAGTCGCAACATGCAGACTTGTTAGTTGTGGCATGAGGACTTCTTAGTTGTGGCATGTGGGCTTCTTAGTTGCAGCATGCAGACTCTTAATTGCAGCATGCGAACTCTTAGTTGTGGCATGCATGCAGGATCTAGTTCCCTGACCAGGGATTGAACCCGGGCCCCCTGCATTGGAAGCCTGAAGTCTCACCCACTGGACCACCAGGGAAGTCCATACATCCTTTTACTCTTAATTATCTGTGCCTTTGAATCCAAAGTGTGTCTCTTGTAGATAGCATATAATTGGATTGTATATTTCTTAAAATCCATTTTTCCAATATCAGTCTTTTAAATGGAAAGTTTTAATCCACTTATATTTAGTGTAGTATATGGTAGGGGTTATATCTACCATTTTGCTTTTGGTTTTTTATATTTCTTATGTCATTTTTGTTTGTTTGTTTCTCAGTTGCTCCTTTACTGCCTTCTTTTTTTTAAATAGATATTTTCTGGTATGCTTTTTTTTTTTTTTTTTTTTTTTTTTTGTGGTACGCAGGTCTCTCACTGTTGTGGCCTCTCCCATTGTGGAGCACAGGCTCCGGACGCGCAGGCTCAGCGGCCATGGCTCACGGGCCCAGCCACTCCGCGGCATGTGGGATCTTCCCAGACCGGGGCATGAACCCACGTCCCCTGCATCGGCAGGCAGACTCTTAACCACTGCGCCACCAGGGAAGCCCTGGTATGCTATTTTAATTACATTGTCATTTCTTTTACTATATTTTTGAGTTATTTTCTTAGTGATTGCCTTGGGGATTATAATTATCATAATTTATTGTCTTGGGGATTATAATTATCATAATTT
Source organism: Orcinus orca (assembly GCF_937001465.1). Lineage (NCBI taxonomy): Eukaryota > Metazoa > Chordata > Mammalia > Artiodactyla > Delphinidae > Orcinus > Orcinus orca. The sequence goes on along the minus strand of NC_064564.1, from coordinate 83,450,032 downwards.
ATCTTGCTAATTTAGCCTGATAAATCTTATCTGTATCTTATTTTATCTTAATAAATCTTAATTTATGACAATTTAGTTTGGACTAATACCAATTCAATTTCTATAGTATATAAAAATTTTGCTCCTATACAGCTCCATTTTCCTCCCCCTCCTTTGTACTTTTATGGGCGTACAAATTATATCTTTATACATTGTATGTCCAGCAACACAGATTTATTGCTTTATGAAGGTATTATTTAAATCAGATGGGAGAAGAAAAGAGTTACAAACAAATATACATTTATACTCTCTTTTATATTTTCCTCTGTAGGTACCTTTGCCAGTGCTATTTATTTTTTTCATGTGGATTTGAGTTACTGGTCTAATTTCCTTTTTTTTTTTTTCCAGCCTGAAGGACTCCACTAGTATTTTTTGTAGAGCAGAATTGCTAGCAATGGGTTTTCAGTTTTTGTTTATCTGGTCTTAATTCTTCCTCCATATTTGTGGATAGTTTCGGTGATTATAGAATTTTTCTTTCAGACCTTTGAGTATGCCATCCAATGCCTTCTGGCCTTCATAGCCTCTGATGAGAAATAAGCTGCTAATCTTATTGAGGATCCCTTGTGCGTGATGAGTTACTTTTCTCTTGCCTCTTTCAGGATTGTCTCTGTCTTGTCTTCTGATAGCTTGATTATGATGTGTCTAATTGTGGATCTCTTTGTGTTTATCATACCTAGAACTTGTTAAGCTTCTTGGATGTGTAGACTAGTCTTTCATTCAACTTGGAAAGTTTTGGCCATTATTTTTCTGGGTATTATTTATGCCCCTTTCTTTCTCTCCTCTCTTTCTGACACTCCCATTATTTGTATGTTGTATACTTGATGTTGTCCCACAGGTCTTCTAGGCTCTGTTAATTTTTCTTCATTACTTTTTCTTTCTGTTCCTCACATTAGATAATCTCAATTGACTTATCTTCAAAATCACTGATTTTTCTTTTACCTGTTCAGATCTGTCTTTGAGCTCCTATTGAAAGTTTCATTTCAGTTATTGTACTTTTCAACTTCAGAGTTCCTATTTGGTTATGTTTAAAAAGTAATTCCTATCTCCTATTTATAATCTCTATTTGGTGAGCCATTGTTTTCATACTTTCCAGTTTTTTCTAAAACATAGTTTTCTTTACTTCTTTGAACATATTTTGAATGGCTGATTTAAAGTCTTTGTCTAGTAAGTCCAGTATCTGGATTTCCTCAAGGTCAATTTTAATTTATTTTTATTATTTATTTATTTATTTATTGGCTTCACCACGCACGTTGTGGGATTTTTAGTTCCCTGACCAGGGATCGAACCCAGGCCCTCAGCACTGAGAGCACAGAGTCCTAACCCCTGGATCGCCAGGGAATTCCCAGGGTCACTTTCTATTGACTGTTGTTTTTTCTCCTGCATATATGTATGGGCCATATTTTTTTGTTTCTTTGCATGTTTTGTAGTTTTTATTGAAAATTGGACATTTTAAATGATATAACATGGCAACTCTAGAAGTCATATTCTCTCCAGAGTTTGTTGTTTTAGCTGTTTTGTTGTTTGCATATTGACTTTCCTGAACTAATTCTGTAAGGTCTATATTCTTTGTTGTGTGTAGACACTAAGTCTCTGCTTGATTAGCTTAGTGGTCAGTTAACTATTGAATAGAGGTTTTGTTAAATCATTAGAACCAATGAGTTGCCCAGTCTTTGCTGAGAGGATATCTGGGACTATTTTAGAGTCATTTGCTGACAAGCAGGACATGCAAGCTCCCAACCACTGTGGAACACTGATGACAAACCAAATCAACTGCACAGTCTTCAGCAGCTCCCACATCCTCAAACCTGGGAGGACCATTTGAAGCATAAATGGAGCCAGCTTTTCTAGGGTCTCCCCTCTCTGCTCAATGAGTCCCTTGTAGCTGCTGTCCTGATTTCTGGTGGTTGCTCCCCACTGGAGTCTCCCTTTGAGTCTCCCTTTGAATTTCTAATGCCTGTTCCTTCATCCCCTCTAATTTAAATGCAGGCTAAATATTCCCCACTGCTTCCCCAGCCCTGAACCCTGTTTCATGCCCAGCCCCTACCTAAGGCCCACCTTCAGTCCTTGCTCCCATTCTTACTACTTTCTTCTCCACCCAAGATTAGGGCCTTTGGAGTAACCTTTCCTAGGACCCAGTGTGAGGTACAGTCTCTCACTCCAAATGAAATAATACCTGTTATAGAAGCAGACTGAAAATTTGTAGATTTTAACTTCTTTTAGTATAGCCTGGGCTCCCAGCCCTATGTTCCAGTTTCCATTTTTCTTAGAGAATTTCCTATAAATAATATTTGGAACCAACTAAAACACCACCTTTGAAAGAGTTCCATGAACACTAGTGGGTCCTGGCCTGCAGGATCCAAGAGTTTCTGGCACTGATGTGGCCTCAGGGCAACTAACAGACAAATCTCAGAGAAGGAATGATCATAGACTTTCACAGCCCTCTGTGTTTATGGGCCAAGTCAGCGATGATTTAAGAATGATTGGATTGGGCACCTAGGAATTTTCTATGTGAGGGACCCAGCAAAGTTCCAGTTAGAGAATGACCTAGGGAAGAACCTGAGGCATAGCCTGAGAAAAGGCCCCAAATTTAACCTGTCAAGAAATTCAGAAAGCAACCTAGTGAAGGTTTTGAGGGACCATTCTTCAAAGGAGATAAAAAGTGACTTGAGTCACTCAGGGAATGGACAAGGAAATGACCTATCAATGTGTTTAAAAGAGAACCTAGACTAGAAGCAACTGGAAAATGTCCTGAAGGTTTACTTGGGCAAGAAGCTGGGGCAGACCTGTTAGAATGTGATCCCTATAGATATGTATTGTTCATGGCTTGCTGCCAAGTATACTCTAGAGTCCCCCTCCTGGAAAGTCCTATAGCCACTTGGAAACTGGATATTTGGTTTACTCAGTGAGTCAAGAACACTGCCTGAATACCTCTTGGAAGCTTTCCTTCCTTGATCTAGGCATTAGACAAGCATTAGTAAGCCCAGATTATATGGTTTGGGGTATGGTAGAGGTAGAGCTTACCTCTCAAGCTCCTTGAATCCATAAAACTGTTTAGTTTTATAGAGACTCAATCATGGCCCATTCCTCAGTCCACCCTTCTCTCTCAGCCACCCAACTGTGCAGTTGATTTGGTTTGTTTGAGGGATGGCTAAGCCGAGGTTGCTTAGCTGTTTGAAAGAAACCCCGAGGCAGGATGAGGGACAGACCGATCATAGTTATTATATAAATGAACAAATGATTGTCATAGTACTGTCACACAAAATTACCCCCTGACACACACACAACTACTATAAAAGGATTCAGGGGCTTGTTCAAAGTGAGATAACCCAATAAAGACCCCATTCCCCAGGACCTGGCTGAACCAGACTTTCCCCCAGTTTCTTTACTATCTTGATTTTTATACAGGGGTGTGTGTGTGTGTGTGTTTAAGGTTACATAGGTATTAAAGGACCACAAATCCCGCATGTAATCTCCAAGAATGATAAGGCTCAGATTGTAGGCAGAGCTGCAAGGCCAACTTCAGGGCTTTCTCATTGAAGTGCCCCTGGCCTCTAAGGTCTCATAGTCTATCCCCAGAAAGTACTCAGTGGGGACATGATAATTTCCCAGATCCCAGATCCTCCGCATCCACAGGGAGGTCAGAGGGAGCAGTTTGGCCCAGCATGCCTAGATCCCAAAGCTTCAGGCCTCAGGAAAGAGCTAGGGTAAGAATTTAGCCCTGGGTGAAGAGAGGGACAACCCTAGGAGACCTGGAATAGGAAAACATTGAGTAGAGGATGAAGGATTAGGGATCTCCCTGCCCAGGCTGGGGGATTAGCAGACATCCTTTTGAACAGAAACCCCTTGGTTTCTGCACTGGAAGGAACAGGCTCCACCCCAAAATACTCTGAATAAAAGAATGAGCTTTTTTCATTGGTGTTGTCCCAGGATAAAAAACAAGGGCAGGAAGATCCCTGTTAAAAGCCTAGACCTTGTCAGCCTCTATGTGGAGCCCAGGTACAGGTGAAGGCAGAGTTGTCTTCATAGCACTGGGGACACTGAAGTTCAGTAGGGCATGGCTGTCATGGGCCTGATCCTGGAAAAGAATCTGGGAGGAAAGTCAGCACCAGGAGAAAGTCCAGGCCCAGGCAGAGCCTGCAGATGAGCATTCCTGTGACTTCAGGGCTCCTCCCTACCCAGATCCAAGGAAAGTGACAAGGGCATCATGCAGTCAACACACAGGCCCTGAGGACCAGTGTCTCAGCAGGGACAGTCAATTCAAAGACCTGGACAGACATCCCTGGACAATTTAGACTTAAGTATCAGTAACAGTGTTCAGGCCTCACAGGAATCCTGTGTCTTCAGCCAGGCCCTGCTAAGCATGGGCCAAGGATGCAGGTACCTCCAGCCGCCCTCTCCACTTGCCTCAGGCTCTGTCTTTGGGAATGTGTCTCTTCTAGTCAGCCAGAAAGTCCTCCTCCATCCCTCCTAGGAGGAAAATTTCTCTTAAAGGAAAATTCCAGTCCATGTAGAGAAAAATCTATTGATTCTCATGCTAGCACATCCTTAGAGGATAGTCTCTATTTCTCATAACCCAGGATATTTATTCTTTCCAAATATTTTTTGTTTCCTCTAATAGCTGAGTGATATCTTCTGTCTTTGCTGTGTTTTGGGTGTACATTTTGGAAATTCTGGGAATCTGGGCTTAGAGGAAGGAAGGAGTCAGCTTCACCTTATATCGAGGGCTGCTTGGGCTTCTCAAAGGTGAGCGGGGCTCAGGAGGGAGGCTGTCAGTGCACATCCACCCCTATCACAGGTTCGTTGCTCCTGCTCAGATTCCATAGTTTTAAAATACTTTATTTTTTCCATAATACTGTCATTACAAAAAAATACAAAAAAACTACTATAAAAACATTCAGGGGCTTGTCAAAGTGAGAAAGCCTAAAAACCCCACCCCAGAACATGGCTGAAGCAGTCTTACCCTAGCTCCTTCACTATTTGATCTTTACACAATTATGGGAGTGAGGTGGGGTCACACAGGCGTCAGAGGGCTAGAAATTCCCCCGCAGCCTTCATGAAGGGTAAGAAATAAATAGCTTCATATATCACAGAAATGGGATTTGGGAGTTTAGGGGTGGCTAGGCCCTGAGTTCAGAGGTGTGGGGAGAAACCTGTGACCCTGAATCTCTTGGTGGGGAATAGCTGCCACCTGACCCAAAGCCCTTTCCCTTCCTGATGAAGGCTAGGAGACAGACCCTGCCCTCCACCTCTTAGACTTAATACAGCAGCCCCCTCCCCTTCCTCTACCCTTGCACACTCTTAAGAGCAGCAGGGAGGACAGCACTTCCAGCTCTGCAGAGTCTGGGCAGGGGAGCTGTCAGGGAGGCTGCTGAGGGCCCCTTCACCTCCCTTTCCCAAATGAAAAGTGTCTCGTGCTCAATGGCCCGGTTCATGGATTATGGACCTTCCCTTCCTATCTCAACCCTGGAGAGGCACACACAGCTCTAGGTGTGTGCTTTGTGTGCATGAATATGTGTGTGATAGCCTTGGACACTGTGGACTTGGGGGTGGGACTGGGGTGGGAAAGCAGTGTCCTTTTTATCCTCTTCCTCCCCCAGTAGGAGGAAGCTGAAGGGAAGGGAAAGGAGAGGTATTAGCAAAGCTGAGAGGGTAAGGAGGACATGCTATTTACAGGCGTGGACAAGGAATCTCTATATCTTCAAGTAGCACTCAGGTCACTCTCCAGCCACTGGAGTGGGAACTGGATTCAAAGCTTGTGACATGAAAATTAACCCCTGGCCTGGGCTAGCTCTCCCCACCTCCCTCCCACTCCCCCAAGGCAGCCCAGCTCTGAAAGGGGTCAGGGACAGGAACATTTTCCCTGAAAACCAGTGAGTTTTTTTTGTTTGTTTTGTTTTTTGCATTTAGAAAGAGTTGCCAGTGTCCAGTGGACATCAAGCTGGGTGCACAATGGGTGGGGTGAGTGTGGGGCTATTGCTGTGGAAGGCTCTGGGCTGGCTGGGGCAGGGCCTAGGAGCATGGTAAGTGCTGCTTAAGGATCTGTCTTGTCTGTGGTGTTAATCTATCTGGGAAGCGAACTTTGAACTCGACAATGAGGTCTCCCCGCTGGGTGGGGACCTTGGGGAAGGGAAGGCCCTCCCCACGGAGTCTCTTCACGGTGCCTGGCTTGATGACATCATTGCAGGGCAAAGGGATCACTCGGCCATCAATGGTGGGAATGTTCACGGTACAGCCACACAGTGCCTGGGGAAAATGAGACAGAAAGTGAGGAAAAGGTAGGGTAGAGCGATTGGGAAGGGAAGAAAAGAGAGAGTGGGGAAAGAATGTCTCCGTCACCCCCACCCCCCACCCGATAAAACCACACACAATCTGGTCCAGGCCCCACCTCCTTGAGGCTGATCAGGGCACTGTAGAGCACGTTGGTGCCATCTCGGCGGAAGTGTGCATGGGGCTTGTCTTTGAGCACAAAGACGATGTCAGCGGGGATGTTGTCAGGTGTGGCATCGCCCTCTTTGGGGAAGGTGATCTTGGTGCCTTCCTTCCAGCCACGCTTGATGACAATGTGCAGGATCTTGTCCTCGGTGCGTACAGTTCGCCCGTCAGGGTTGAGGCGCCGCCTTGTGATCTTCATGCGTTTGGTGGAGCCGTGGTAGATTTCCTCCAGGGACACCCTCAGCTCATGCACCACAGGTGGGTCCTGCACCTTGCGCCGAGAGTACAGTGGTTCTGGGGCTCGCCTTGGACCCCTACTCAGCCCATTGAACCCAAAGCGGCCAAAGGAGCCAAATGGGTCCTCATCTTCATCCACGTCCATGTCATCTGGGTCAAAGCCACTGAAGGGACGAGTGGAGCGAGTGCTGGCAAAGAAGATATCGAAGGGGTTGGAGCCGCCGAAGAAGGAGGCAAATGTGGCGTGGGGGTCCCCATGAAAGGTGTAGTGAAAGGAGCCACTGGAGCCCCCTGATGAACTGCCGCCGCTCTTCAGGCCTGGAGGGAGGAGAAGTTAGGGGCAGTATGGCTGGTCTCTGCCCCACCCCACTCTCCTCCCCCTGCCCTCTAGCTCCTAGTTCATGGGCCTAGAGGAAGAAGCAAGCTTTAACTCCCACAGAGAGGGCTGGCCTAATAGAGTAAGAAAAATCTCTGGCAAGATTTCTACTCTTAATTACATGTTTAATAATAAGGCACATCTTGAGGTTCAAAGAAGCTGAAAAGCTAAGACTAGAAGACTGGTAAGATGTGACTTCCAGCACTGTAAACTCTTCCATGTACCTGTGACCCAAAGACGTCTCACAGAGCCTTGAATGACTGGCCTGGGGTCACATTACAAGTCATACCTGGCTCCCGTATCTTTGCTTATCTCCAAAGACAGGGAAAGAGGCAATCAGACAGAATTTGACCATACAGAGGGCTGTAAGTGACCTGTCCCAAATAAGGTGGCAATACAGTCCAGGAGGAAGTCCACTCTCACTCTACTTCTTTTTTTTGTTTGTTTGTTTTTTGCGGTATGTGGGCCTCTCACTGTTGTGGCCTCTCCCGTTGCGGAGCACAGGCTCTGGACGCACAGGCTCAGCGGCCATGGCTCACGGGCCCAGCCGCTCCGCGGCATGTGGGATCTTCCCAGACCAGGGCACAAACCTGTGTCCCCTGCATCGGCAGGCGGACTCTCAACCACTGCGCCACCAGGGAAGCCCCCACTCTCACTCTACTTCTAGCATGGTTTCCTCTTTCTCTGACTCGTGCCCAAATGGGAAATGAGGAGGGCCTCAAAAAAGCAGGAAAGATCATTAGCTTGGAGAAGAGGAGCTTTTTCTCTACAAAAAGTTTTCAAATGCTTTGTTCCCACACTCAGGGTTCACAGTGTTGCACAGCTCCAGGGGTTGCCATTCACACATTGGACAGACATAGATTGCAATGGGAAGGGAGCTCCTTGGAGTTGTACAACACCAAGACTTACACCCCATACCTAATGTCAGAGCTGCCAAAAAGGATGAGTGAGCTGGCACACTGCAGGTGGTGACCCCAGCTACTCTCTCTCGAGTCAGGTTCTGTCTAAGGGGCTCAGATTTGTGGGGGCAGTCTTCAAGGGGGATGGTAGTGGTGGTGATTGGAGTAGTTGGGGGGCTTGTGTGGGAAGGAGGGAGGAAGGGGATTAACACTGAGAAATGATCTAGAATATATAGACTTAGGGGTGGGGCCCAGGCTTGGGGAAGGGACTTTTCTCTTTGAGGGCTTTATCTAGAATTTCATTGGCTGTGGAAGCCTGAGCCTAAATTAGCCTCTTACTTCCTGGGACCACAAGAGGAGATTTGGGTTTCATTAGAGAGGCCAAGTGGCAAGCAATTCAGTGACTTGTGACAGCTGCCTCTTCACCCTTCCCCTAAGACTCAAGGTCTGTTCTTTCCTTTTATTGAGGGTCTGATTACCAGGTGAGTTCAAGAAGCTTGGCAGAGCTCAGTGAGAGAGGGAAGTTGGACTGATGATGACAGGAGGGGGTGACTTCTCTGCAAGGATTCCTGCTGTACCACTACCACCCCCCATTCAAGCTGGGAACAACTTGTCCCCAGGGAGGGCTGCACACAGAGTCTATGTGCACAACTGTTCTAGCTGGCTACTGGGGAAGGGGCAGGGCAGACAGAAATACAACCCACATTTCCAAGGCTGCTTCTCCCTTCCCAGGCCCTGGATGTCTCCTTAAGGTTGTGCTGCATCCTCAGGAGCCCTCCTGGGATGTAGATCTCCATTAGAACTGGTGCCTGGACCTAGGGCATGAGCTTTGCCCTTTGCTTAGGTTTGGTCATGCAGAAAGCGGAGGTCTCCCAGCTCCTACCTTCTTCCTAATCAAAGGTGAGGCCGAGCAGAGGAATGAGTGCAATTCCTAGACAGGTCACATGGTGGCATGGTGTCTGTACTGCTTCCCTCTTCCCCACCACTACCCCTCCCATCCCTCTACCCCAGAGAGAAACATTTCTTAGCTGAGAGAATATTGGGGATTCCAGAAGATACCTGGTGAGTCTGGGAATTGGCAAGTCTAGTAGGTGAGGAGGGAAAAACGGAAGGAACTAGTGGCATGGAGAATAAGAAGAGGGGGTTGGGAGGACTGGAGTGTACAGAGGACAGGGCCATGGAACATAAAGCAAGGAGGAGGAAAGGAAAAGAACATTCTTTTGAGCACCTGCTTTGTATCAGGTACAGTATATATCATTAGCCCATCTAATTTTGAGACTAGAACAGGGGGAGTGAGGAGGAGAATGTGGAAGAAAGGTGGATGCCACTGGGGAGGAAGGACAGTTCCTCCTGGAAAGGAGAGTCCTCAGCTGTGACAATGTCTCTTAATATAGCCTGACAGGTGCTTGTGGCTGGCGGGTGGCAGGCGGCCCTGAGGGGCAGGCCCAGAATTAGCAGCTACATCATGCCCGTGGGATGTGCTGGGAGGAGCCGCCCTCTCAGAGGCTTTATTTGGACCTTTCCTGACACCCTGTGCGTGGCCACCAGCTACCCCAGGAGGGGGCAAGGTGCCAGCAGCAGTTCCCCTTCCACTCTTGCTTGGATGCCTGCCACTTCCTCAGGGAGTCGAAACTCTACCTCTGTTCTGCTGGCCTGAAGTGGGCAGGAAGGGGGCAGGGAAGGGGACAACCATCTCTAGCTCAGAGCTCCAGTGGTTAATTCCCCGGCTGCTTAAGGGCCAAACTTTTATGCTGATGACTGTAAATGCGCTGTCCTCAGAGAGCCACACACTCCCTTTCCTAACCTTCCCCATCAGCCAATGAAGAAGCAGGGACTTCAGGCAGGACTAATAAGGCTGGGAGGGAAAGAAGGGCGGGGAAGGCCTCTGGCTCTAGCTTTTCTAAGGCCTTAACTTGAGGAGGGAGAGGGGCAGAGAGAGGCAGGGAGAGCTGTGGTGAGCTGAGGCTGGGTAGTGGGTGGTCTCTTCTTTCCTCTGGATGTCAGTGCTGGGAACACTTGCCTCCCTCACCTCCTTCTCAGTCTCCAGTTCCCTGCTTTGAGAACTGGGTCACCCAGGACCCCAGACAAGGACAGGTGTCCAGTATCAGGCTGGAGCACTGCCCTCTTACCTTCCTCCCCATACTGGTCATACAGGCCCCGTTTCTTAGGGTCACTCAGCACATCATAGGCCTCTGCGATCTCCTTAAACTTCTCCTCAGCGTTGGGTTCTTTGTTCTTATCTGGGTGGTACTTCAAGGCCATCTTCCGATAGGCTTTCTTGATCTCATCCTCATTGGCTCCCGACGGGATCCCAAGAATCTTGTAGTAATCCTTTCCCATCACAGCCACTGGACCGGCACTGGTGTCCTTGTTTCTGAAAGAAACCAGGGCCGATCCTTGATGCCTCTGTTCCCTTCTACCCCAGTCCTGTTCCTGCTGATCCTGCAACCCCTAAATGACTCACTGTGTAACTTTCAGCAGGTCATGCCTGTTCTGTGGGCCTCTGTCTCCCCATCAGTAAAATGAAAGGGTTGGATTAGATGATCTCTTCCAGCTCTGACATTCTAGGATTCTGTGATTCTTTCCTTAGCTCCTGGGTTTTCCCAACAGGAAGCTGGGGGCTGTGGCCCACTTTTTGGGGCTATTCTAAGGCCCAGGTCCTTGGGCCAGACTGAGGACTCCCACGAGCCCTGCTGAGTGAGGTGGCACCATGGACTGACAGACCCACGCACAGAAGCTGGTGAAGATCAGCGTACTGGGTGAGGTCACCTGAGCATCGTGGTCTCCTGTGCCATGCTTCAGGCATAGTGCCCAGGCTAAGGGCAGCTGGGGCAGTGGCCCAGGGCTGGGAACAGGCCTGGGTCTTCAGCCAGCTGCCTTGGCCAGCCAGGCTGAGTCAGGGTGTGTGTACCTGAATTCCTCTCAGCCACTGGAGACCCCAGGCCTCCCTGCCCCTGCTCCCCAGACTGTGCTAAGCCTCACGTGTGATTCAGATTAGAGGATGACTCACAGCCTTTAGTTACTGCTGTTTCTAACCCTCTCATTAGCGGGGCGGGGTGACACCGTCCTTCCCCTAACCAGGGCAACAGTTCCCTTTAGTCATTTCCCGGTGTCTACACACAAAACTGTGTGTGAAGACATGCCTGTGCCACCTAAGCATCAGTGTTAGTGAACAAAAGCATCCTGGAGGTGGGGCTTTTAAACCTTAGCTGTTAGGAGACAATTGGGCACTAACCACCAGTTCCTTAGTACCTTCTCTACCAGTCCCTCCCTCTCACCTGCCTCAAGGTTTAGGATCTGGCCCAGTGCCAGGTCCACACTCCTCTGATAGTCCCTGACTTGCTGGGTGCAGGGGCATTTGTTATTTATATGAGGGAGAAACACAGGACTCTCATTCTTTCACTCTAATCTCCCTCCATCAATGTCTCTGTGGTGGATAGAGGGAAAGGCACTTTCCTGTAGCTAGAGCTAGTAGGGGGAATGGCCAGAAGCCATTCTCTAACCCATCTGAGACTTGGCCAACCCCTGCCAAAGCCCAGAGAACCGGAGTCTTTCTAGCAATGTCATGGGCTGGCAGCCACAGCTAAGGCCTGCCTTTTCTGCCTCTGACTGCTTCAGAGAGATTACAGGGTGTCCTGGCAAGAGTGAGGGCTGTAATGGGTTAGGGGAGGCCTCAAGGCCCCAGGTAGACAGGGAAAACAGCCCTAACTCCTGCCCCCACAGGGCCTGTTACAGGTGGCTGGGTTGACTCATGGTTCTGGGAGTCACCTCACTCTGACGAAGAGAAGGCTCCATTAGGGCGGGCACTCCCCCTTTTCCCCTACCAGCATGTCATGCCTGGTGGGGGAGCCTGTGGCTGGGGAGGCAGAGAAGAAAGGGCATCTGGGGGAGGGCAGCCATTTTCGGAAGCAGCAGTAAAAGCAGTCTGAGAGGGAGTTGGGGGTGGTCTGCCGCCATCTCTGCCTCAGCCCACACCTTCTTTCCCCCGAAACTGGGAAGGAAACCTAACACACCAAGAGGGTGCCCCCAGAGAACTGTAGGAGCTTTTAGGCTGAGGGCGAGTGGAATGCCTTGCCAGTGCTTTCAACCCTCCCCTCACTGTCCCTGCATTACCTCTTCATCCGGCCAGCTTCCTCCCTTGCACCCCTGTGCTAACTGTTCTAGACCTCTAATTCTCTTGCCTCCACAGACATAGGGCAAGCTCTTTCAGGAGTTGCCTTTTTTCCTCCTTCTTTCCTCCCTCCCTCCCCTACCCACAAGCCACGTGTTGGAATGACAAAGGAGCCCCATGGCATGGCACTGCCTTTGATGGAGAGAATGAAGAGGATGTTAATGTAGAGGCAGGACTAAAAAATAAGAAATGGCAAGGGGGACTGGTACAGGGAGGGGGGATGGTTGATACAGAAAATGAAGTACTGATGGAGGGGGATGAAGGATGACAAATGGAAATGTCTGAAGTGGCAAATGGGTTACCAATGGGATGTAGAGAGTTGAAATACTAGAGGAGGTGTTTGTGGAAAACGGATGCCTGAAGGGTTTGGTATAAGATGAATGACAAGGGGTGCGGTTCATTCAAATGTAAGGGTGGGACAGAAGGGGGGTTCTTATACGTAACTGGGGATGAGACGAGGATGAGATGGAGGAAGCGGGTAGGCAATGGAGGGGGATATGACATGGAGAATTTGACTCGGTATGGGTATGAGTGCCCTTCTCCAGAGGGACTTACCGAAACTTTACAAACCCATTCAGCGTCCACGCTCGAAGTTTTAAGGGCTCCAGCTGAATTTTAAACATCAAGCTGGCTAAGAAGTCTTCTCCCCAGAAGTGTGGGAAGCTCCGGAAAGCGCCTCGGGCCTGTAGTGGGGGTGCTGCTGGGGATGGGCAGGAGAGCACTGTGCGCTTAAACATGCCCAGCCCAGCCCCTCACCTCTGATCGCTCCACTGGAGCCTGCTTGGAGAGCTGCAGCTCTGGAAGCCGCCTCCTCGGGTTCTCAGAGGCACTTGCCCAGCAAGGCCTGTCCGGTGCAGCAGGAGCTGGACCTGATCCCCAGGTGTGGAGAGTGAAGGAATAGGGTCCAGCGGTCACCTGCTCTCAGGTGCAGCGATGTCTGGCTGATTGTGAATGGCTGTATGGCTGTGTGACAGTAAGGCTGGCAGTGCGAAGAGTGTGTGCTTGTGAGTGGCAGCGTGTACCTCTGACAGGTGTGATTGTCTGTGAGGGCCTGAGAGGCAGCGTGTTCTTCTCGCCTCTCTCCCCGGGGAGGACCAGACCCCAATCCCCAAGAATCTACTCAATGAAGTCACTGACAGGGAGTCTCCTCCCTCGCAGATGGGCGGGGCGGGGCGGGGCAGAGCTCGGCTGGGACAAAAGGCGCGGCGAGGAGAGGAGGGGAGGAGAGGGGAGGGGGCTCCGGCGGGGGAGGGTGGTCGGTGATGTCACCGGCGCTGGCTGACTGGGCTGGCTCAGAAACGCCGCCCCGGAACCCAGTGCGACCCCGCCCGACCCTCCCCCGGCTCAGACGCGGGCTGCCCCCTGTAAGAGGGTCGCGGACATCGAGCACCTTGCAGACCCTGAACCTCCACACCCCCGCGGTGGAAGAGCCGAAGGGCCCTCAGTGTCCCGACATCCCGACACCAGGACCCCTGGCTTCGCGACGCGCGACGCCCCCCTCCCGGGACCCTCGAGTCCTGGCTCGGTGCCCTCACCAGTGAGGAGCTGCGGGCGCCGCCGCGGTCCGTCAGACAGCCGCTGCCCCCTCCCCCGGCTCTGGCTCCGCCGCCTCCACTCGGGACAGGAGTCGCCCGCCCGCCGGCGGCGGCCAGCGGGCCCGGGAACCCGCCCCCACAGCTCCGCCTCCGCGCTGCCCATTGCGCCGTCTGCCCGTCACTCAGCTCAGCCTCTGCTGTAATTGGACAGCTTTCAACGAGTGGCTCTGTGGTAGCCGCCCATTCTCCGCCCCTGTCACCCGGCCACACGCGCACACATTCCGGGCCGTGATTGGTGTGGGTCTGATTGGTGCATTTTGGGATCAATCAACCACACCTCTTCGCTATCTCGTCGTGTCATTGGTAAAAGGGACAGAGGGCGGCAACTCCACGCGCCCTTTGATTTTATTGGTTGGTCTGTGGGGCTCAGACCCCAGTCGGGGGACAACTATTTTAGTCCAATCTCCGGTTTGAGAACGTGGGACGTACTGGCCACTGCCCGAATCCCGGGAGAACCTTCTGGAACCCGTGCAACGTCAAAGGCAGCCTTAAAGGAAAACTGCGCCCACCAGTTGGCGGTGACTCTGGGCATTCTTTCCTGTCTTCATTTAGGAGGGTAGGGGAGAGAATAGTGCACTCTGGGAGGTGTGGTCCCTGGACCGGGGTGAAAAGGTTACCATTCTTACCTGTCTTCCATTGAACCGTGAACTGTCCTAGCCCTGACCTGATTTAGCTTTACCTTACCGTGACCCGGAGTTGACCTGATATGACCTAACTGAATCTCAAAACAGACCCCGGTAGATGAGCATAGTTTAAGTACTCTTCTGCCCTCTCCTTTGTAACCTAGCAGTTCTCCACGGTTTTAGCACCTCCAAGATTCCCTTTATGAGTCCCCTTTTCATCCTCTGTATAATCCCCTCATCCCTGCTCCCTCATGAGCAGCCCCTTCTCAACAATCCCCACAATCCTCATTAAAGTTCTCCCTATAATCTTTCATCCTACTTCCCTTTTGAGTTCCCACATTTTATCCCCCTTTTACTCCCCCCCATTCCTGGCCCCATATGATCTCCTGTCTTTCCCCCATGATCTTCTGTCTTATCCTATTCTTAATCCTTATCTACTCCCATGTGCTCCCCTATCCTAGCCCCCCGCCCCTTAACCCTTCGTCTCAGCTCCACATGATCTCCTTTCTTAACACCCTCAGAATCTCCCATTTCAGTACCCCCGCCCCCACCCCCATTAATTCTCAGCCCCAGTGTCCCCGATGTTCAGAGCAGGCAGGGCTGCGTAGGCGGTTGCCAGCGGAAGCCGACGCTTGAGCAGACACGGTGCCTGGCGCCCACGTCACTGTCTCCCAGGCCCATCTGTGCTAGAGGGAGCGGGGGTAGGGAGGGGGTAATCCAGGGGTGAAGAGGGGGAAGGAGTTCTTGGGGGTTTTGAGGACAAAGGAAGGGCCAGAGCAGAAGCTCTCACTTCTCTTTCCTTGCAGTTTCCCTGAGGCAATGTATGGACACCCATGAGGTCATGCAAACTAGACAGAGCTGGAAACAGGCTTGGAGAGCATCAATACCTAGGCCACAGAGCAGAACAGGAGAGCAGTCTAGGGATCCTGAGGTTACGTCTGCCTATTCTCCACTATATGCCTTCTTTCTAGTTATCACGATGGGGATCCCAGGTATAAAGGGGTGTGAGGTGTGAGGCAAGGAAAGGAAATGTGGTAAGAGGAGGCAGGGTGATGGGGATAAGGAGAGGAGGGAGGGAAGATGGGGTAAGGGAGATGGGGAGGGGAGGGGTGGTGAGGGGAGGGAGAGGGGGAGAGGAGAGAGGGAAGATGGGGTAAGGGAGTGGAGGGAGAGGAGATGGGGTGAGGGGGATAGGGAGGGGAGGGAGGGGAGATGGGATGAGTAGCAAAAGGATGGGACAGAGAGATGAGGTGAGAAGAAATGAGGAAGGGAGGGGAGGTGGGGTGATGAGGGAATGGAATAGTGTGACATGGAGATGGGAAAGGGAGGGTGAGGGGGCCCAGGAATGGTACTGGCTCCTTATATCTGAGGGCTCTCACTCCCCCACCTCCAGATTCATGGGGGCCTGGGCTGTGGGCGGCTCTGCTTCTTCCTATGCCAGGTTTGTCTATTTTACCTCCTCCAGCCTTGCCTGTGCCAACACGGAGGCAGAGTTTAGTCACCGGCCTTTACCTGGTCCCTGCTAATGCTGAAGTGTAGGCTTAGACCTTTAAGGGTGCAGGGCTGTGCCTTCAGGTATTGGTGGCACAGATTCCGTTGTTTGCTGAGTTTTCAGTTGCTGTCCTGTGTCCCATTGCCCTGGGTATCAGGAAGGTGTGAGAGGAACCAGGGGTGCCTCAGGGTGTGGCATAGGGTATGAGAATGTAGGCTCTGAAGGCAGACTGTTGACCTTGTGAGGTTACTTGCCACATTGGTGCCTCATTTCCTCCTCTGTAAAATGGGGACAGCAGTACCTCATAGGGTCGTTGAGAGGGTTAATTAAGGTAACACATGTAATGCACTTAGTTCTGAGCTCGGCCTGTACTTAGCGCTCAAGAAAGTTAACTTATGCTGTATGTTCACAGATATCTCGGTATGTGAGTGCATCTGTAAATGTTTGAGCCTGGGAATTATTTGTCTTGTTGTATCTATCATGCAATTTGTAAGTGAGTGTATCTGGGTAATTATTTTTGTGCGGTAGTGTGCCTGATTCTGTTATTTGCTGTAGGTATGTGATTTTGTGTTACTGTACATATGTGATTAAATGACTAAGTAGGCCTGTGTCTACATGACAAAGAGTGGATGAAGTGTGGCTTCATGGCTGTTGATATGCTGACACCATGTCTGCCGGTGTATGCATGCATCTGTGATCATGTCAGTTCCAAACACCCCCACTCACCCTCCCTCCCTCTGGAGATGTCACAACCCTAGATGTCCCTCATTTCCTCACCCTGAGGGAACCAGAACTCGGGGGCAGGGGTGGGGGTGGGTGCCAGTGAGGAGGTGTTTAGACAGGAGCACATGTTCCCTCCCAGACTGTGTATGGGAGGGGGAGCCCTATCTTGCACATATCCTGAAGCCTCCACAGGAAGTGCTCCCCCCCAACTTGTTCTCAGTTCCCTGTCTTGTCACCATGGCAACAGTTGCCAGGGGCTCCCAGGGTTGCTAAGATCTGGGTGTGGGAGGCTGCCAAGCCTTGTTGCCAGTAGACACAGAGAATCCTGGGGGAAAGGAAGACTACCCCCACAGTGCCGGCTTTCTGCAGTGACAGGACTGGTCCTTGGACCTCTCCTGTCCCCAAATTGTTCCTATAATTTGTATATGGCAGTACTAGGGTTAGTGGGGGGCTTTAACAGGAAGCTGGAACTAGAATACTGAGATTAACATTCTGAGAAGAAAGGGGCACTCTAGCTTGGCTATTTCCATCTTTAAGGTCGGGAGGTCCTTGGAAATTAGTGACTTGCTTATTCTGTCCCCCATCTCTTATACTTCTTCTCTGGCAATATCTCTGCTTGAGTTCTCCAATGGCTGGTGCTTATTATCTACCTGATGTTTCCACCTGGTGTAGGAATACTGCATTGACCCCATTACTCTGGATGCAGACTGACTCCTTCCTGTGGTCAGACTCTTAGCATATCACCTGGATACACACTTCATGCTGACACTTGAGCCCAGAGTTCAGTCCCACAATGAGCCCTAACTTTGGCCTCAGCCTGAGACACTGACCTTGGTGTTAGTCCTAGACCAGAAAGTTCCCTACACCCAGCCTCAGTATAAGCCCTCCTCCTAGACACAGATGAGCCCTAATCTTGATACTGATACTTGAACCATCCACAGATTCAGTTATGATCCTGTACGTTGACTGAACACTGACCAGTGATCTTACTCCCTGGTACTTGCCTCGGGTCTCCCCGACTGTTCTGAACCTACACTGACTAGTACCATAAATGTTCAAATGTGTTTTTTCTTGGGGGTGAGAGAACAGTACTGGGAATGACCAGCAGAGGGCGTGCAACATCAGGTTCCAAAGGCATGCTTCCCAGAGCCCACCTGGAAAGGGGATTAATAGCTATATTGGGATCTTGGATCTTTTCTCTCAGGTCAGGACTCAGAGCTGGAAGCACAGCAGTTGGTTTAAGAGGTTGAACTAAAAAAAGGTTCCCAACCCAGTGATGCTGATGCTTTGGGGTCACTTGGGTCTGTATAAGCATGGGTTTCCCTACAGCTCAGCCCGCCTCAGGGCTGGGGATGCACCAGAAAGCGCGTAACCATTTACTGGCATCGGAGGTCTCAAGAGGACTGGACACCTGGGAAGACATTTCACCCCCAACTCCACATTTCTGTCATATGCTCATACAGCTTCACTACCTTCCCTGGTATTCAGTTATCTTTTGGTCCTATTGAGCAGAAATCTGTCTCTCTTCCACCTTTGATCTTAGCTCTGTGCTTGAGGTCACATTGACTTCATTGGTCCCATCTACCAGACATCAGCCATCTGCATCCCTTGAGTCTGCTCCTTGATAGGGTGAACACCTCTCAGGCCTTCACGGGTTCTTCCTGTGCCTTGTATCAATTCCAGCCACTAAGACCATGTTCCCCTGGCTGGGTTTCATTTTATGATGCCTGGCTCTGGTTAGGTTTTTCCAGGAGTGCTGGTGCAGCATACTAGCCAGCCTGCATCCCTCCTCTGACCCTGAACTTCTTTCCGTGTAGCCTCAGGTTACATCAGCTTTTTAGTAGTTCACTCACACCAGGTGAAGACTGCATCCTCTGTTCTCCCTGACCTGCTAAATCACATCTTGCCCGTTTTGTACCTGTTATAATTTTGAAAGGAGTGTTATTATTTATTTATTATTATTTTTTAAAGACAAAGATACTTGAAATTAGTGAAATAAAAAACATTTTGGCACTACTTTCTGAGCTTTAGGGCAATCCTTGGGCTTGGAAGTCTCTGTATTTGATGCTTACTTAGATGGGACAAGGAGGGACTCAAGTGCTCACTTCAGCAGCACATATACCAAAACTGGAACATTACAGGGAAGATTAGCGTGGCCTCTGCGCAAGGATGACATGCAAATTCATGAAGGGTTCCATGTTTTTGTTTTTGATGAATATTAAAATGTAATAATGTAAAATGAATGTATATATGGATAAATTAGTGTATTGCCAAAAAAAAAAAGGGACTGAAGATCCCCAGCTGGCTTGGCTGTGACTTCAGCACTGTGGACAGAGGCCAATGGAAGTTCCCCCGGCTATGCCTGGGACTGTGGGTGGGTGGAAGATGATACACACACAGCCTTCAGGTGGGGCCAGAAATTCTTGCTGCTCACTCAATGCCTTACACTGTACCAAGCTCTTTCCTCTCACCAAACGTATTCTGTCCTCACTCAACTATCAGCTCAGGAAGCAGACAAAATGAACTGTTTTCCAGATTTTTACAGATGAGGAAACTGAAGTTTTGCAAGGCCAAACTCCAAGCAACCCTATGAGTGGGATGGGAGAGAGAACACTAATTACTCCATATTTAGCAAATTTAGCAACCACTGCCCTGCTTTGGCTCAAGTGCACTCCTCTTTATCTCTAGGGAAAGTCAGGGTCGGTGGAAGTTTCTGTGGAACTGAGGTTCCAGCCAACCCTGGGAACAAGTGGCAGTTGGTAGCAGGAACAGTGCTGGGAGGCTCTGAAGTTCCAGTCAGGACTGCCCGAATGAGGGTGGGGAAACCTTGCTTGTCATTAAGGTTCACATAGGTCCAGCTTTTATGCCTCTTCCTCTGTCCCAATGCTTGGCTTCACTGAGCCTGGAGATAAGGAAAAGGGACGTGTAGGATATTATTAAGGTGTTTCTGAGCCTGATGGACCTTCGTGGGAAATTTCCAGGAAGGGTGTGGGAGTCTTTGTGAAGGGGGTGAGTTGTGCAGGTGGTAAGAAATCCTCTGACATGGGCTACAGGTCTGGCTATCTGTGTATGCCTATTCCCTGGGTGTGGAAACAGGAGGTGCTGGACCACACAGCAGCTTTCTTTGAGGTGTACTCTGACAGGCAGCACAATAAAGTAGTTAAGAGCATGGGCACTGAAGCCAGACTACCTGGTTCCCCTGCTTCCTAGCTGTGTGACTGTGGAACCTTGAGAAATTCTCAGCCTCTCGGTTCCTCACTTCCTCATCTGTAATACAAATCACATAGGGTTGTTTTGAAGATTTATTCGTTTATGCAAAGCACTTAGAATTGCCCAGTGCATAGTAAGTGCTCAAAAATGTTAGTAATTACAGTTGGCTGTTGAACAATGTGGTAATTAGGAGCGCCAATGCACCCGCTGCAAAAATCCTCTTGTAGCTTTATAGCTGGGTCTCCGTATCCCCGGTTCCACATCTGTGGATTCAACCGAGGACTGTGTGGTACTGTTGTACCTATTTATTGAAAAAAATCTGCATGTAAGTGGACGCATGCAACTGAATGGCCTCTGGTCCCTCAGGGGTTAACCATATTTGTATCTGGGGCTCCTGTGGTTTTGAGGTAGAATATCTGCCTCTGATCCACAGTCTAGAGATGCTTTCCTGTCTACAAGTACTGGCTCTGTTCTTACCAGGCAAAAGGGATGAATGGAGATTTCATGGTCCTCTGAAAGCTTCTCCAGACCTTAGTTTACCCAGCCCTATAATATCACATTAAAACAGTCTGCAAAGATGGGGAGGAAACTCAGACCAAGGAGAGCCCAGAAGACCCGGAGAAACCAGCCAACTAGCTTTCCTACTTTGTAGCTCAGCAGAAACTGGGAAGGGAAAAATGTCTAAAGCTGGCCCTTGGTGTGTGTTTGGGGGCAATACATAGCAGACAGGCTTGGAGGGCTTACCTTTTCCTTAATTTCTTCAAAAACTTTGGCTCTTCTCTTCAGTGCCCTCGTCTCCTCTGTGTCCATGGTGGAGACCCTGCCTCCTCCCACCCCCACCTATCTTATGGGTTCCCTGGAGGCCACAGCTGCTCCTGTTTTAGACTCAGGAATTGGCCGATGATAGGAAAACAAACAGAAACTTGGTAGGTGCCCCAAACAACAGGAAACAAGAAGCCAAAATAGCATCACAATCTTTTTATTATGATTCCCACTGTGCCCAGCCTCTGGGAACATCAGCTCCTTCTGGAGTGAAGGCTGAGCCATGGGGAGGAGCATGCAGCTGTAGTGATGGGAAGACAGGGCTTGAGGATGTTCCCCTCAGCTTACTGTCAAGTTACCTTCCGCAGAAAAGCACATAGGAAGGGCATAAGGGACCAGAGGCCATTGGATCCTCCATTGTTACTTGAGTGCTCTCAGAGCCCTTCTCACAAGCCTGTGTTTGGTGGGGAGACAGATCAGAGGCCATCTCTTATAGGAGGCTAGGCTTGATGGCCTTCGTTTCACCATGGATACGGAAAGGCCTTGTTCCTTACACATTGATGTTCTTATCTGTGGTCATGCCAACCCATGCTATACAAACCGGAATGTGACTGGGCTTCTTAGTCACTGGCCTGAGCAGACCTGACACCCTCTCCATGATCTGGGTCATCAGGGCATTTGGCCCAGAGGGAAGAAAGTTTTTCCTTAGTGCTAGTGGGGTCTATTGAAGATTCTGTAACCTGTTCATTTTCTTTCCTTTCAAGGTTGCTAAAAGCAGTGGCAGCAGAAAAGCAACAGCAGAGAAAATGCCCAGTCCCACCCCACTCCAGCGTGGGCTGTCGGAGCAGGTAGGATGCATTAATATCCCCCAATCAAGAACTCTGTTGTATGGGCTTTAGCTAAGGGCCCAGAGAGATTCTGGGCAATTCAAACTAAGTGGCATGGAGAAAGCAGCAATTTTATTCCACTGTAAATAGAGGGGTAAAAAGGGGTTACGGTTACAGGTGCTGCCTGGATGTCCTGAAATTCTGGCATCAATGTTGTTTTGCCTTTTAAACTCCAAGTATGTATCTGCCTTTTCTCTGCTGGTTTAAAGGGGACATGCCTGCAGGATCACTAGAGCCTGCCACCAGTCCTGTCTGAAAGTTACTCTTGGCTCTGTGGTGGTCATGGCTGGCCTGTGACCCTGCCATACAGCTTCTTCTGAGCTTCCCTCTTGCCTTTATGGTTTCTTGCACCAGCTTTACTGAAGCCACGAGACATGCAGTGGTTGAGGTTGAGGCTTAGAGGCCTAGGCACAATCCTGAGCCCACCCCCCAGAGAGGTGCCCTCTTCCCAGGTGGTTTGATTCTGTGCTTCCCATACTGTTGATAGGAATGGGGGACCCCTATATTTGGCCACTCTAACAAGGCCAGGGTGACATCCCATAGGGAGCACCAGGGCCAGAAAGGCCAGTGTCTGGCCTGCAGCCACAGTTGCTTAGGCTGAGGACAGAAAGAGGCAACGTGCTCATAGCTTCAGCCGTGGCTGTCCTCAGAGGAAGAGCTCTTGAAAGGGGTCGGTACCTAGGAGTAAGGAAACTGCTCCATCCCTGGGATCAAAGGGGCCCATTGCTCAAAAGCACAGAGGCTGAATCTATTGGGGAAGGCTGATCTCAGGAGAGGAAGCCACGGAGCAGACCTAAAGAGGCTACATGGCCACAGCTATTGCCTCAGCTGACCCTGTGTCCCTGAAGCTCCGTCGTGTCATCAAATGCCCCTGTCTTTAAATCTGAGCATGGAAAAGAGGACTTCTGGGTGAAAAACAGACTTAGGGCAAGTAGTCTTCAAAGGAGCATCTGTGTAACCTCAGCCTCCCTTGGCTGGGGGGTGGGGCGGGTGGTGCTTGGGAAAAGAACTGATCTCTGCAATTTGGGGCAGCCAAGAAGAAAAGACTGAAACATTTTCTCATACTCTTATCAGAGTCAGTCGCTAATTTCTGTACTTGGCAGAATTTCAGACAGTCACAATGATGAAAGGGCTTGAAAAGGAAAGGAAATTGGCTTCACTAGGTTTATACAAGTTTGACCATTTCCATATGTACTGGAGGGGGGCTCCGTGGATCAGGACACTGCAAAGGGAGATCTCAGAAGGGGGCTTGGGGTAGAGCTTCTGCAACTCTTGACTGAGGGAGCAATGGAACCCCTCCTTTGGTAAAAAGCTAGATGCCTATGGAGAAGAGGCTGGTTACTTCTGTGTGCTTTTCTGCTTCCTAGGATTCTTGTGACTGGGCACTCTGTCTTTTGCTGAGGGCAATGTCCCCTGGACCCTTTGCAGCACACCCCCATTAAGGAAGCTTGCCGCCCTGGAATAGGGAGAGGGTGATCCCAAATGGGCCAGATCCTGTTGTGGAAGAACTCTGGGGTCTGCTTTGCCAGGCCCTGGGATACAGCTGGCCTGATCCAGTGGTCCCCAGTCTTTACCACTCACCCACAGAAAGCTAGAAGCTGCAGCTCCAGAGAGGTAGGCATCGCCTTGGTCTGTGAAGGATCAGGGAACAAGAAGATGGACTGCCAATCCTTTTGACTGATGACGAGGCAGGAGAAAAAGCTACCGAGCTCTCGAAGCCCCAGACCTTGTTTTTACTCAAAATGCCCTGTCCATGAGATCAAGCAGCGCAAGGCCATTGACACAGAAGGTGATTTGCCCGAGAGTAAGCAAAAGCCCTTGTGCTTAATGTGCTTTAATCTCAGTGCAAAACCCCAGGGCTGGCTGCTTCGGATGCAGTCCTTGGGCCCAAAAGTCATATGCTTTCTCTTTCTTTCTTTGTTTTTTTTTCTTTTTTTGGCTGGACTGAATAATGGCCCCTCCTACTGATTAGTCTTAGGAGTATGGCTATGGAGTATTTACAAAGAACTGCGGGTTTTGAAATGTTCAGAGCCATACACATGAACCCAGTTCATCTTCTGTATGCTTCCTTTCAGTCCTAAATAATCCAACCTCAGAAGCCTCTTACCTGGCTTCTAGGTCTGACTCTAAGGGAGGAGACCATATAGTGCTCTTACCATGCCCCAGGTTACAGCTCCCTGCCTTCTTCTGAGCAGCACTGAGCTGTATGCTGCTGCTTCTATAGAAATGCCTTGAGCAATGGGGTTGTGTTAACTTCTGCATGACTGAGCCAACCCCCTCTCAAATAACTCTTGGTCGTCAGAACTGGCTAACCTAAGCCATTAGCTTGGAAACAGAAACTTGAACTCCAGGGCCTGTGCTTACCTGTAACATACACTGACTGGGGAATTTAATGAGAACTTAGGAAGGACAGCTGGGGCTGGGAGGCCAGGCTTGGTGGCCTTCTGGCAGCCTCTCCTTGCCCCCAAAGTCTTCCCATGCCAGGGCCAGGCCCTAAGCTGGTAGGGAAGGACATGTAGTGAGCAATGGGGAAAAGCAGCAGCTCAGGCCATATCTCAGTAACAGGGAGAAGGGAACACCTCTCTTGTGAGGCTTTGCTGGGACTTTCTCTGTTCAAGAGAGTTGAGATGCAAATCCTCTTCTTAGCTCCAGTGTCTTATCCTCATTGTCAGGTGGTTTGAAAGGAATCCCTTTTGAGGGCTTCTGTGGAGTTGCTCTTTCCTGGGCTATGAAAAAGGCTGGCTCTGTACTCCATACCATGGCACACTTTTCTAGGTCTGCAGTTGAGCTGAGCTGGAAGAATAGAAAAGCATGAGCCTTCTTCTCTCCTCTTCCATCCAGGCCTTGTCCTCATTGGAGCGCAGGCTTTGGGTCTCTGTGGTAGCTGACTTGGGTGAAGCACTTAACCCAGAGGGCTGAGACTCTTGCCATCATACCTGTTCCATTCAGGCCCCTGGGCTCTGGGCCATGAGCACCCACCTAAAAAACAGGGGCCAGGATGGCTCACCTTGGTTTTGGACTGTTCTGTTAAATAAAGACTTTTGGACTTGAAATGACCTGGCTGAGAGGTTCCTAGAATTCTGGGTCCCTGGGAGGGGCTGCCTTCCCTTTTCTAATTAGGACTCACAGACTAGTTGCCTTCTCTGTCACCAGGAATTGAATTTAAATAAATAATAAATAAATAATAAGTGCAGTGGTGGTTTTCAACCATTTCCCCATCCCACCTGAGGGACATAGTACACACCTACCAGAACAGTGGCTCACCACAGAAGGGATTTTCAGTGTGGGAAGAGGGAGCCTGTCAGCATCTCTAGGAGAGTATGTGAGTCTGATATGCCCCCTTATTAAGAATCACTTGGCCAGAGACTGATCTATTGTGAATCAGAACTGGCCAATAGAAGGGCTGAGTAGAGACCCCCTCGCTTATATCAAGGGCTTCACGAAAGAACTTTGGTCCTTCTTCAACCAAAAAGAACCAGGTCTCTGCAGGCATGGCCAGCTAGGCATGTGTGTATGTGTGCATGTGTGTGCACACATATACGTGTGCAGTGGCAGGTCCAGTCTACGGTGTGAGGGCAGGGGGTGGTCCAGGAGCAGATACTGACACAGCTCCCAGGGCTTCTCCCTGTGGCAATGCATTTACTGTCTCTGTTGTGATGGGAACGGTGATTTCAGTGCCATAAAGCTTAGTGACAAACTGAGATGTGGCCAGTGCTCCATCCCCATAAGTCTCAGTACCAGAGGTTGGTGGGGGGATGGGAGAAAGTAAAGGAGGGAGAGAACGCCACTGTCCCCAAACTGAGCTTTTCTGCTCCATGCTATCCTGGGGGTTTCAGGTGAATGGCTGCACTGTTGGGGCGAGCAGCCAAGATGTAGACGACATTCTCCTGCAGGAAGGTAGGCCAGTCCACAAATCTGGAGTGGAAGCAAAGAACAGGTTTGTGAGGCCGGTTGCTGAGCCTGGAGGCTCATGAGACCTGCTCCCAGTGGCAGCATGGCTTGAGGTGGGCAAAACTCAGGGAAGCCCTGGCTTGTGCGTGACATGGTGATGGCAGGCTGTGCTTCCAGGGTGACAGACCAGCTCACTGGCCCTATGGATCTGGGGTCAAATGTGTACTCTTGAAGTCTGGTTTTTGGGTTGGGCATTTGCTGTTTTGGGGTGATGGTGGGGGGTGTGTTTGTGTGTTTGTAGGGGTCAGGGGTGTAGACAGCCCAGTGAGGAGGTGTCACTCACCTGGACTCAGGCTCTGTGGGCAGCGGGGCCTTGTCCTGACTCTTGCTGCTGCTGCTGGCTGGGCTGCTGTCTGCTATGGGACCCACATGGCTGACGCTGTTGGGCACAAGGACATGTGGTTAGGAGCGGGCCACTGAAAGGCCCGGCCCCTTCCACATTCTGGTGAACCCAAAGCTCTGGATGTGCTCGTCCAGGCTTTTCTGACATGGGGCGATGGAGCTTGGAGTAGAGGCTGCTCTATGCCATGGCCAGTAGGAGTCACTGTCCACTGTCTAATGCACAGGAGGATCTTCTGGCTGTTTGAGGAAACTGGCAGGAGAAACAGGGAGGTAGGTACCTTTCATACCAAGGGCCATTTGGCATGGAAAAAGGAGGAGGGTACGTGAGTGGGGGCAGGGATTGGTAGGGAGCAGACCTGACACTGCAGGAAGAAGCATCTGGGGGGCGTTTGCAGAACCAAGAGTGCTGGGCACGGCGGCACTCTGCCTCACTGATAGTGCTCCCGCTGCCCCGGGCCAGGAAAGTGGCCCGGGCTCGCTCCCGCTCCTTGACTGTCAGAAGCCTTAACAGAGAGTTCTGGGGAAGAAGAGATATATTAAGACCTAGAGGTGAAAATATTTTGTAAACTGTCAAGCCACAGAGAATCCTACCTCCACCATCACCTCTGCACCCTCCCTTTGAAGCAGCCCAGAGCGGTTCTGGTAACACCAACATTTGCAGTGGGGTCCAGCACTAACCAATCTTCCTTGGGCAGTTTCCCCAGCCTAGGCACTGGATCACCTGTTACTGGATAGAACCTGAGCCCTTTCCTGGTACTGGTTCCTGCTCAGAGAGTACCCAGTGCTCCTCCAACCTGCCTGGCATGTTTCCCTGGTCTCTCACCCAATACCCCACAGACGTTTACCCCCAGCTGTCCCTTACCTGGGGACGTATTTGCTGTAGAAGTAGGAGGGACTCATGGGACAAGAAATCAGGCCACTCTATGTGTCCTCGGTGTTCAGGGTCCAGGGCTGCAAACTGGCGGGCTGCCTGCTCCTCTTGCTCCTCACTTAGAGCCCTGTCACTGTCCCCTCGCTTCGCTGTTTGGTGGCGGTAGCGCAGGAAATCATCCAGCGTCAGGGAGCAGTCTGTGGGGAGGCACCCCGTGCTAGCCAGGCCCACCCTTTCCGCAGCCTCTGGAGTACCTGCACTCACCTCTAGGGTACCCTCCAGAGCCCCACCACCCACAGCTCTCATCCAGTCTTTGTCTCCATAGCCAGGATAACTCAGGCTGTGGCCAGTGGTGGGCCAACAGCTTGCAAACACGGTCCCATTTATGCCCTTGCCCCACAAATTCTGGAATACTCCTTTCATGGTTCATCCTAGAAAGTATGAAGAAGAAATCTGCCTGGCTCTCTCCATTGGCAGTACCATCCAGCCTTACCGGGGATAACTTTACACTGCTGAAAGGTCTCTGTGAGGCTGTACATTTCTTCCTCAGTTAGCAGCAAGTTGAGGTTGTTCTGAAAAAGAGGAAGAGCTAAGTCAGTGGCCATGTTGGCCAGTAAGAAAGAAAGGCCAAGGATCAAGAAGGATGGAAATAGTATACCAGCTGGAAGGCAATTATTGGATCATCTAATCCCAGCCTCTCATTCATAGTCAAGTAGACTGAGGCCCCAGAAAGGGGAAAGGACTTTCTCAGAGCTGTCCAGCTCTGGACAGGATCTTTCCCAGAACCCAGATATCCTGGCTCCAGCCCTGAGTCCCTTTTACTAAAATAGTGGTTTTTGAATTATTCTCTGAGACAGCTTAGGGGTTCCCTGGAGGTGCCTTAGGAAGCTGTTGCAAGGGAGAAGGGGGCAAGTGGGCAGGGTTCTGAATCCCTAGCTCCATCAACCAGAGCAGCTCCATCTTTATCCATTTTATGTATCTGGCTTCTGTGTTAGGCTGTGTTCAAAGAGTATTTTAGTTAAAAAAGTTTAATTCTAACTCCAGTTTCCATATTTCTAAAAATTATTTAATCCTAAAGTTGTATCACTTTAACTCCAGAATGGTTTTGAAAGAGATGCCATCATGAAAAATTTCCTAAAACCAAGTGAATTTTTTTGTGGTGCCAGGGAAGTTTTAATTCCAAAAGAGCACTGATGTGTTATTTCGTTAGCATTAATTTACAGTCTTACAGTCCTTAAACTACCAAATATTCTTTATAGTAGATCATTTTCTCTCTAAAGTACCAGTAAAGAACAGGAGCAGACATTTCATGACTATTCATTTTTGGATTTCATGAAGAACTCAAACCATTCTTTCAATAAACACTTTTTGAGCCCCTGTATATGCTTGGCACAATGGTGCTTAACATTGTGTGATGTTTAGTATGGCTGGAATGTACAGTGTGTGGTGTGTGTGTGTGTGTGTGTGTGTGTGTGTGTGTGTGTGTGTGTGTGTGTGTGTGTGTGTGTGTGTGTGTGTGTGTGTGTGTGTGTGTGTGTGTGTGTGTGTGTGTGTGTGTGTGTGTGTGTCTTGGGAGAGGGTAGGGAGGGGATAAAAGATAAGGGAGGGGAGGTAGGCAGAAGCCTGACTGTGAAGTGCTTCAAATGCCCTTTATTGAGCCCCTCAAATTGGGCCTTTTTTTCTGAGGGCAAACGGGAGTCACGGAAGGGTTTTTAAGTGTGGAGTGCCACAGTCAGCTCTTTGTCTGCTGTGTGGAGAATGGATTAGATGGGCAAAGTCTGGAGGCATGGAGGGCAGTTAAGTAATTGTTGCAATAAAGAAAAGATAAGTGGCTAAACTAAGACATGAGAATGAAGAAAAGGGGAGAGATTTGAGAGAGATTAGGAGGTAGAGTCTATAGGACCTGCTGACTCACTGGACGTGAGGGGTGAGGGAGAGAAATGAGTTGGGATTGGTAACTGTGGGGTGGTGGTAGTATTACTATTCACAGAGACAAGGAAGGGAGGGAGAATGGGTTTGGGGAAAAAGATGAGCTCATGTGGGGGCATGTTGAAGTACCTGTGAGACATCAAGATGGATATAAGTCCAAGAGACAGGAAATTTAGGTCTGGACGCACAGATTTGGGAATGATTGGTATTTAGATGGTGGAGTAGCCACCGAAGTGGATGAAGACCCAGAGAGAGAGAGTATAGTGGGAAAAGAACCCTGAGAAACACCAGCATTTAGGACTGGGACAAGAAACTAAGGGCACTTAGAAAGAATGGTCGGGACTTCCCTGGTGGTCCAGTGGTTAAGACTTTGTCTTCCATTGCAGGGGGTTGTGGGTTCCATCCCTGGTCGTGGAGCTAAGACCCCACATGCCTCGTGGCCAAAAAACCAAAACATAAAAAAGAAGCAATATTGTAACAAATTTAATAAAGACTTTAAAAAATGGTCCACATCAAAAAAAAAAATCTAAAAAAAAAGAAAGAATGGTCAGAGAAGAACCTGGGAAGAGAATCAGTAGAGGGTACTGGAAGCCAAGAGAAGAGAGTTGTACAATGTAGGAGGTAATGTTAACAGTGGTTATACGAGTCAGGTGGAATTTTATTGATTTTCTATTTTCTCTGGTTTCTGTATTTTGTGTAATACTTCTCACAAAAATACTCATACCCTAAGAAAAGAGGGGGCAGTAAGGAAGTGCTAAATATATCAGAGAGATCAAGTAAAAGATTCCTGAGAAAAGGTCACCGGACTTGACAATTAGGTCACTGGCGACCTTAGAAGAGCTAATTCAGCAAAACGATGGATGAAGAAGCCGAATTACAAGTGGTTGGGGAACCACAAGGAGATAATGAAGTCCTTTCAAGAAGCTTGGCTGTGAAGGGAAGGAAAGAAAAGCGAGGAGCTTGGAAGAAGTCTTTGTAAAAGGTCTCGTGGAGAGTGGTGGTAATGAAGGCAGGACTGTGACAGAAAGCCAGGAAGGGAGCTGTGTAATCCTGAGGGTTTAGGAAGGAGACACTCAGTCCTACATCAGCAGAACACTGCCAAGCAGAGTTGCTGTGAGTGAAAAGTCTAGCATTTGGAGGAGTGGTGACTAGAGAAGATTGCCTGTAGAGCAGGCTGTGCTGTGGCATATTCCAGCTGGGGAGAAGGTATTTTAAGTGACTGGAAATAACTCTTCTATACTTCATTTTATGGACAAGCCATAGAGAAAGTGTTATTTGTTAGAAAGTGGCACATCTTTCCTTTCTCCTAGGCAGTAGGAAGAAGAGGGAAACAGCAGATACTCCTTACTCTGAAATCAGTGGATGAAGATATCTGCAGGGCAACAGATCAATAAAGCAAGACTTGAACTCTATTCAGGTATGCTGAGAAAGGGATATGAATCTGGCTTTTAATCTTTTCAAAATTTGGAAGGCATTTATGTATAATTTGCAAAGTTCTGAATCAACAGGCCTTTGTTACTTAATTCACAAAATGATTGCTTCAGAGATGAAGAAAAATGCTCCTAAGACTTAGGTAGAAGACCAAGTGAGAATCTTAGGACTAAGATGTTTTCCTTGGATGGAATCCATCCCTATTGGAAGCAAGCCGGTTAGGATTTCAGGTTGGTTTTTCAGATGAATACAATGAATGACAACTATAGACTAACAGAGAGTAAGTACTGCTCCAAGCAGAATTAGTTGTGAATAATTAGGTCTCGTCCTACCCATTCAGTCCTCTAGCTCAGTGGTTCTTAACTGGAACGATTTCGTTCCCCCACGATACATTTGGTAATATCTGGAGATATTTTGGGTTGTCACAACTGGGGGTGGGTGTTACTAGCGTCTAATGGGTAGAGGCTAGGGATGCTGCTAAACATCCTACAGTGCACACAGCCCACTCAACAAAGAATTATCGTGCCCCAAACGTCAGTAGTACTGAGGTAAGGAAAGTCTGTCCTAACTCTAGTGACCCGAATCTGAATACTCTTCAGGTTACTGCCTAGAAACCAGTGTTCTAAGACTGGGCCTCCAGGAAATGTGCCAAATCCCTGGCAGTGCAGGAGCCCACCATCCCTGCAGTCTAGGCTTACACAGTAGTGGCAGCTCCAGCCTGTTTCTGTGTTTGCTGTCTCAGTCACCTCCGCGGCACTGTCTCCTTGGATGTAGCCCACGCGGCGCAGGCAGCCATCATGGAAGACCCTGGTGCAGACCCTGCACGGAAAGAGGCTCTCGGCTGTCCAGACCTCACAGACATCACACATCTCGTCATTAACAACCTGGGGAAAGATGGCAGGAGTGTATAGGGATGTATAAACACAGCAGCAAGATCCTAGGCCACCAAGCACAGTGCTACTTGCCTGGAGCTGAGTGACCCTGGAGCAGCCTAAAGGAACAACTCCAAGTGAAGCCAATGTTATGGCAATAGAGCTTTCTCTCTTGAAGACAAGAACCAGTAGATTCTTCCAGCTGCTCAGGTCTCTGTGATCATGTTTCTGAGCAGGGATTCTACTAGCATTTTTGGAAAGAATAATCTGTTGTGAGAGATTGTCCCAGGCATTGCAGGACCCTTATCATCCCTGTTTTTCTTGGCACCAAATACCAGGAGCAACTCCCAGTTTTGTGACCTTCCTGAACTCCCCCTACCCCCACCCCAAATTCCAAATGCCTCCTACAGGGGACAGTATTATCCCTTAGGTGGGAGGGCTGCCATGGTATAATTCCTTATCACCCATCTCCTCAAGTCTTTCACTAAGACAAATCCAGGATGTAACATTTTTATTCTTGGGGAAGAAATTCAAAGACTCAGCTCCATCTTTCTGGTTTTGAGCCTCACTTCAACCATACCCAGGCCTCCCCGTCCTGCTCCCTGATCCCCAGAAGGTCTAAAACTGCGGGATTCTGCCCTTACTGGACACTCACAGGCTCTCTGGGCTCCAAGTGGATATCTGGAGGCTTGTCATCATCCAGCTTCCGGGTGGGGCGGATGAAGGCAGGGGGTGTGAAACGACTGGTCCTGTCAAACTCCTCCGGCTCCACTCCACGCCCATCCCGGAGCCTCTCCCAGGCGGCACGGCTGACACCACTCTCTTCTTGGAGTGCTGGGGTGCTTGCCTCTGCTTCTTTCTCTTCCTGCACCTCCTGGACAGAGCCCTCTACCGTGCCACGGTGAGACCCCGAAAGTTCACCTGTGCGTCGGATGGAAGGCCTGTCCCGCAGCCCATCCTTGAAGGCAGACACAGCCAGGGTCACCTTCTGCACCTGCTCCACTGTCTGCCGCTTGGACATCAACACCCCCATGGCTCTGTGGACAGAAAGCAGAGGGGCTCAGACTCAGCCAATGACTGACCATATTAGGGCAATTTGTTTCAACCATTCACCTAAGTGGCAAGCGCTATTAAATAGCTTCTCCCTTTTCTGGAACTCAGTAGCATGGCAGGGTAGACAGAGCACTTGTTAAGGAGTCAGAAGACCTTGGTTCTATTTCTGACTGGCCCTGTGACTTTGGTTTTCCTGTCTATAAAATGAGGGTGATCTGCTCAGCACACTTCACAGGGCTATCATGAGGATAACATCAGAAAAGGGGCTTAACAGTGCATGTAGACTAGAAAGCACTCTACAAATGTGAGATAGTATCTCTGTCTCCCTTCCTGTCCCAAAGCCAATTAGGTCTAGGAGTCCCAGGCCTCCGATACTTTGAGACAGTAGGAGACTCCAGAGCCCAAGTCTCTCCCAAAGATGACCCAAGGCATAAAGCAAGACTACAGCTACACACTTCAGAATTCTGACTGAAGGAGTGCTCCTCTGACAAGTGCTGTGCGCAAGAATCCATATCAAACGCCTACTTTTTGAGTCAGAGTGAATGAACTCCTATTTTTAGAGGACTCCTGAATTAGGCATCCAGGAAACTGCCACCTCACCCATGTGGTCAAGGTCTCAAACACTTCTTTGCTCCTTCTAATTAGTAGCTATGCCTGTTTATGGGTCTGTCACAGACAACCCGCTCATCACAAGCTCTCAGGTGCTTCTCACACTTCTAAGGCTTCACTAATGTCACTGCCACATTTTCTGCTTTGATTCTCAGAACTGTTCAAGAAAGGTCCATATCCTTTACAGGTTAAAAAGGAATGTTATTCTTGCTCTTCTTCTGTAGTACCAGGGCATTGGAAAGTGAGGGCATGACATGGCACACTGCAAAGCTGGTCTGCTATTTCCTAGCCTGAAGGGTCTTAGTGGAATTCAGTTGGGGAATGTTTGTTCTAAGTGGAGCAGAGAGTCCGTTTTAGCCTTGCTATCAATCCATCATAATCAAGGCTTACTGAACAGTACTATATGCAAGGCACCGACTGCTCATCATTGGAAATAGAAGATGGGAGAACAGAGTCTCATCACTCAACGTACTTAATATCAGAACTCAAAGAAGAGTAAGACAGAGTGCTGGAAGTGCCTAAAGGAAGGTGAGACCATATTACTGGGAGTCAGAATGGACCTTGAAGGATGGGTAGAAAGTTATCCTCAGTTTGTTTGAGGAAAAAGGTGACAGAGGGAAGGAGGAGAGATTCAGACCAACTAGAAGGCTACTATAATAGTCCAGGCAAGAGGTAGAGGGTTTAAACTGAAATGGTGGCAGCAGGAATGATACTGAGTTGATTTGATACTATGGAAACAGAGAAATTTAGGAATAAATTGATAACTTGATTGGATCAAGTGCTACGTGGCTGCTTCCCACTAGCTATCTATTTCACATTTGGTAGTGTATATATGTCCATGCCACTCTCTCACTCCATCCCAGCTTACCCTTCCCCCTCCCCGTGTCCTCAAATCCATTCTCTAGTAGGTCTGTGTCTTTATTCCCGTCTTGCCCCAGGTTCTTCATGACCATTTTTTAAAAATTCCACATATATGTGTTAGCATATGGTATTTGTTTTCTCTTTCTGACTTACTTCACCCTGTATGACAGACTCTAGGTCCATCCACCTCACTACAAATAACTCAATTTCGTTTCTTTTTATGGCTGAGTAATATTCCGTGGTATATATGTGCCACATCTTCTTTATCCATTCATCTGTCGATGGACACTTAGGTTGCTTCCACGTCCTGGCTACTGTAAACAGAGCTGCAATGAACACTGTGGTACATGACTCTTTTTGAATTATGGTTTTCCCAGGGTATATGCCCAGTAGTGGGATGGCTGGGTCGTATGGTAGTTCTATTTTTAGCTTTTTAAGGAACCTCCATACTGTTCTCCATAGTGGCTGTATCAATTTATATACCCACCAACAGTGCAAGAGGGTTCCCTTTTCTCCACACCCTCTCCAGCATTTATTGTTTCTAGATTTTTTAATGATGGCCATTCTTACTGGTGTGAGGTGACACCTCACTGTAGTTTTGATTTGCATTTCTCTAATGATTAGTGATGTTGAGCATCCTTTCATGTGTTTGTTGGCAATCTGTATAACTCCTTTGGAGAAATGTCTATTTAGGACTTCTGCCCATTTTTGGATTGGGTTGTTTGTTTTTTTGATATTGAGCTGCATGAGCTGCTTATAAATTTTGGAGATTAATCCTTGGTCAGCTGCTTCATTTGCAAATATTTTCTCCTATTCTGAGGGTTGTCTTTTCATCTTGTTTATGGTTTCCTTTGCTGTGCAAAAGCTTTTAAGTTTCATTAGGTCCCATTTGTTTTTGTTTTTATTTCCATTTCTCTAGGAGGTGGGTCAAAAAGGATCTTGCTGTGATTTATGTCATACAGTGTTCTGACTATGTTTTCCTCTAAGAGTGTGATGGTGTCTGGCCTTACATTTAGGTCTTTAATCCATTTGGAGTTTATTTTTGTGTATGGTGTTAGGGAGTGTTCTAATTTCATTCTTTTACATGTAGCTGTCCAGTTTTCCAGCACCACTTATTGAAGAGGCTGTCTTTTCTCCATTGTATATTCTTGCCTCCTTTATCAAAACTAAGGTGACCATATGTGCGTGGGTTTATCTCTGGGCTTTCTATCCTGTTCCATTGATCTATATTTCTGTTTTTGTGCCAGTACCATACTGTCTTGATTACTGTAGCTTTGTAGTATAGTCTGAAGTCAGGGAGCCTGATTCCTCCAGCTCCGTTTTTCTTTCTCAAGATTGCTTTGGCTATTCGGGGTCTTTTGTGTTTCCATACAAATTGTGAAATTTTTTGTTCTAGTTCTGTGAAAAATTCCATTAGTAGTTTGATAGGGATTGCATTGAATCTGTAGATTGCTTTGGGTAGTACAGTCATTTTCACAATGTTGATTCTTCCAATCCAAGAACATGGTCTCTCTCTCCATCTGTTTGTATCATCTTTAATTTCTTTCATCAGTGTCTTATAGTTTTCTGCATACAGGTCTTCTGTCTTCTTAGGTAGGTTTATTCCTAGGTATTTTATTCTTTTTGTTGCAATCGTAAATGGGAGTGTTTCCTTAATAATTTCTGTTTCAGATTTCTCATCATTAGTGTATAGGAATGCAAGAGATTTCTGTGCATTAATTTTGTATCCTGCTACTTTACCAAATTCATTGATTAGCTCTAGTAGTTTTTTGGTAGCATCTTTAGGATTCTCTATGTATAGTATCATGTCATCTGCAAACAGTGACAGCTTTACTTCTTCTTTTCTGATTTGGATTCCTTTTATTTCTTTTTATTCCTTTTATTTCTTTTTCTCTGACTGCTGTGGCTAAAGCTTCCAAAACTATGTTGAATAATAGTGGTGAGAGTGGACAACCTTATCTTGTTCCTGATCTTAGAGGAAATGGTTTCAGTTTTTCACCACTGAGAATGATGTTGGCTGTGGGTTTGTCATATATGGCCTTTATTATGCTGAGGTAAGTTCTCTCTATGCCTACTTTCTGGAGAGTTTTTATCATAAATGGGTGTTGAATTTTGTCAAAAGCTTTTTCTTCGTCTATTGAGACGATCATATGGTTTTTCTCCTTCAATTTGTTAACATGGTTTATCACATTGATTGATTTGCGTATATTGAAGAATCCTTGCATTCCTGGGATAAACCCCACTTGATCATGGTATATGATACTTTTATTGTGCTGTTGGATTCTGTTTGCTAGTATTTTGTTGAGGATTTTTGCATCTATGTTCATCAGTGATATTGGCTTGTAGTTTTCTTTCTTTGTGACATGTTTGTCTGGTTTTGGTATCAGGGCGATGGTGGCCTCAAAGAATGAGTTTGGGAGTGTTCCTCCCTCTGCTATATTTTGGAAGAGTTTGAGAAGGATAGGTGTTAGCTCTTCTCTAAATGTTTGATAGACTTCACCTGTGAAGCCATCTGATCCTGGGCTTTTGTTTGTTGGAAGATTTTTAATCACAGTTTCAATTTCAGTGCTTGTGATTGGTCTGTTTATATTTTCTATTTCTTCCTGGTCCATTCTCAGAAGGTTGTGCTTTTCTAAGAATTTGTCCATTTCTTCCAGGTTTTCCATTTTATTGGCATATTGTTGCTTGTAGTAATCTCCAATGATTCTTTATGTTTCTGCAGTGTCAGTTGTTACTTCTCCTTTTTCATTTCTAATTCTATTGATTTCAGTCTTCTCCCTTTTTTCTTGATGAGTCTGGCTAATGGTTTATCAATTTTGTTTATCTTCTCAAAGAACCAGCCTTTAGTTTTATTGATCGTTGCTATTGTTTCCTTCATTTATTTCTGATCTGATATTTATGATTTCTTCTGCTAACTTTGGGGTTTTTTTGTTCTTCTTTCTCTAATTAGTTAGCACATCTTTTATCTCACACAATTACCATTTTGTTGTTGTTCTTATGGTGAGAACATTAAAGCTCTACTCTCACAGCATCTTTCAAGTACACAATATAGTACTGTTAACTATGGTCACATGCTGTACCTTAGATTCCTGGAAGTTTTTCATCTTATATCTGAATGTTGGTACCCTTTGACCAACATCCCTCCATTTCCCTCACCCCTCAGCCTTTGGCAACCATCATTCTGCTCTCTGTTTCTATGAGTTCAATATTTTTAGATTTCACACACAAGTGAAGTCATACAGTATTTCATATTTCATACAGCCTATCTCTGCCTGACTTAGAGGGCAGTCTTAAATCGACTAACGAGAAGAAGGGTAGTACCATTTACAGAAATTGGGAAATAAGAAAGAGGAATAATGAAATTGGATGTTGTATGTATTGAATTAAAGATGTCTCTGGGACATTCAGCTGATATGTTATCTGCTGCTTAAATCTTTTCAATGGCTTTCCAAAGCTTTCAGGATAAAGTCCTCCAAATTAGTTTCTTTATTATGGTCTGTGAGGCTCTCCTCGGTCTGGTGTCCCTTCTTTACTCTGTTCTAACCACACTGGTTTTACAGTCTTTGTTTGCCATGCCCCCTCTATTATTATTATTATTATTATTATTATTATATATTTTTTGTGGTACACGGGCCTCTCACTGTTGTGGCCTCTCCCGTTGTGGAGCACAGGCTCCGGACGTGCAGGCTCAGCGGCCATGGCTCACGGGCCCAGCTGCTCTACGGCATGTGGGATCTTCCCAGACCGGGGCACGAACCCATGTCCCCTGCATCGGCAGGCGGACTCTCAACCACTGCGCCACCAGGGAAGCCCTATTTTTTATAAGTCTATTTATTTATTTTTGGTTGTGTTGGGTCTTTGTTGCTGCGTGCGCGCTTTCTCTAGTTGTGGCAAGTGGGGGCTACTCTTCGTTTTGGTGCACAGGCTTCTCATTGCGGTGGCTTCACTTGTTGCAGAGCATGGGCTCTAGGCACATGGGCTTCAGTAGTTGTGGCAGTCGGGCTCAGTAGTTGTGGCTCGTGGGCTCTAGAGCACAGGCTTAGTAGTTGTGGTGCATGGGCTTAGTTGCTCTGTGGCATGTGGGATCTTCCTGGACCAGGTCTCAAACCTGTGTCCCCTGCATTGGCAGGCAGATTCTGTCCCCTGCATCACAAGGGAAGTCTCCATGCTCCCTCTATTTTGGACCTGTGAACATTCCTTTCCCCTGATTAGAGCTCAGTTCAAGTACTGCTTCCTCATGGAAGTTACTGCTGTCTCCCCAAGCCAGGTAGGTGTGCTGACAGCACCATGCTCTTCTGCTCTAGAACACTCATCTTTGTTATTACATATTCAATAGGATGATTATCATCAGTGTCAGTTTCCTCTCTTAGATCGTTTTACCATGTGTAGTACCCGTTTCCACTGCCTAGCGATATGTCTAAAAGAGGAAAGGCATTTAATAATATTTCCCAGTTAATTAATTGTGAATAAGTCTTTCTGATTTTTCAATAAAGTCTTAATACTCATAAAATCTGATGACAGCCATGTTTTCTTTCTAGAAACAACTATTTTCTGGGCCACGGTGGTGCAAATTCCTACCCTGTCTGGGTGCTTGCCCTGCCATCACTTGTTATCAAAGAAACCCAACCCATATTTTTAAATTTATAAACCTACTGATAAGAAAGGAAAGATCCCCTCTCCCCACTTGTAAAATTTGTTTGTAAAATTAAAATATATGACTAAAGAATATTTGCTTTGAATAAGTGACTGTCATTTACAGGATGGTGGCAAAGGAGATTTATTGAGGAAAGATTTATTTATTTACTTATTTATTTGGCTGCATTGGGTCTTCGTTGCTGTGTGTGGACTTTCTCTAGTTGCGGCGAGTGGGGGCTACTCTTCCTTGCGGTATGCAGGCTTCTCATTGAGGTGGCTTCTCTTGGTGTGGGGCATGGGCTGTAGGCACACGGGCTTCTGTAGTTGTGGCATACGGGCTCAGTAGTTGTGGCTCGTGGGCTGTAGAGTGCAGGCTCAATAGCTGTGGTGCACGGGCTTAGTTGCTCTGCGGCATGTGGGATCTTCCCGGACCAGGGCTCAAACCCATGTTGCCTGCACTGGCAGGCGGATTCTTAACCACTGCGCCACCAGGGAAGTTCAAGGAAACATTTACTGATCAAATTAGGAAACTGTTTAAGGTGATTAAAAACTCATTCTTTTCCTCAGTTGCAAACAAATATGGGACAATAGGGGAATGGTTAAATTATGGTACAATGGAAGAATGAACAATATGAAAAACATTAAGGTAAAAGTAAATTTATTAATGTGGAAAGATGTTCAAAATATATGAACATATTTATGAAAAATGCAAGTTACAGAAATGCTCATGTTATGATCTAATTTTATAAGAATGCATGTTTTTTCATATTTTTGTTAATCTGTTTTTTTCTAATTTTCCTACCTTGTACATTAATTATATAATTTAAAAAGTCACAGAGGCAACCTGGTGACTTGTTTTAGTTCTGGATCTGCTGTGACCCAGGACATGTTATTTTACTGCTTTGGGCTTCAGTTCTCTATCTGTTAATGCGTATGCTTGGAATATGTAGTCAAGCATTTAGAATGCTTCTTTTCCATATTCTTTTAAAAGTCCATGTGACCTAATGAGGGTATCCAGCCTTGGGTGGCAATGGGGCTAGGGGTGGAGAAGGGAGTGTGTGTTAGAGCTTTTGCTGAGGCTGTGGACCCAGGCCTGCGGTCTGCAGACACTGCCCACATGGCTTATGCATACTGGCTGTGCTCTACAGTTAGGTGGAAAAGCGGGTCCCCAACTTACAGCGAGAGGAACAGGCATACCACCTCAAGAAGGAGAATGCAAAACTAACACCCAGCCCTTCACTGCAAACCTTCCTCATGATCAATTACTATTTCCAAGGCCACAGTGTTTTCCTCAGAAAACTTTCTGTGGTATGTTTTTCACATTTTTTGACTGTGACCCATAGTAAGAAGTATAGTTTATGATGTGACCCTGTACACACAAAATTATAAACACATGTTCATAGACCTATAACTGAACCCAAAGTTTTGTGAAAGAATCCTAATTTTACTACATGTGATGCTCCCAGATATTTTCTATCCTCTCTATCCTAGTTCATTAAAACAATCATGATAGTGACTCTCTAAAATGATTTGATGAGGGACTTCCCTGGTGGTCCATTTGTTAAGACTTTGCTTTCTAATGTGGGGAGTGTAGGTTTGATCCCTGGTTGGGGAGCTAAGATCCCACGTGTCACGGCCAAAAAACCAAAACATAAAACAGAAGCAATACTGTAACAAATTCAATAAAGACTTTAAAAATGGTCCACATCAGGGACTTCCCTGGTGGTCCACTGGTTAAGACTCTGCGCTCCCAATGCAGGGGGCCCAGGTTTGATCCCTGGTCAGGGAACTAGATCCCACATGCCGCAACTAAGAGCCAGCATGCTGCAATGAAGATCTCACGTGCTGCAACTAAAAGATCCCACATGCTGCAACTAAGACCCAGTGCAGCCAAATAAATAAATATTAAAAAAAAATCATCCACATAAGAAAAAGATCGTAAAAAAATGATTTGGTGACTTTGTAATGGGTCCGGACTGGCAATTTGAAAAACACAGCCTTAGAATCACTATACTTTTTTGATTAGAGAACTATGCTTTTGTCTTTTGATTTAAAGATAGTTACCTCTGAAAGACAAGGATAACATTGTGGGGTATAAGGTATGCTTTTCCCTTGACTGGAGTGACGCAAGAATTGAATTCTCAAGCCTGCCTTAAGAGTCTGTGTGGTTGGACGGTCTAGCAGATCTGGACTGATACGAATATACTTTTGAATGAAGAAAACTGTACTACATACAAGAGTTTGATCCTCTACCTGTGGGCATATTTAAAAGAATATTTATCAACGCATTAAAAAAATTTAATTATTTATTTTTGGCTGAGTTGGGTCTTTGTTGCTGCATGCGGGCTTTCTCTAGTTGTGGCAAGTGGGGGCTACTCTTCGTTGCAGTGCGCAGACTTCTCACTGCAGTCGCTTCTCTTGTTGCAGAGTACAGGCTCTAGGCATGCAGGCTCAGTAGTTGTGGCTTGTGGGCTTAGTTGCTCCTCAGCATGTGGGATCTTCCTGGACCAGGGCTTGAACCCGTGTCCCCTGCATTGGCAGGCAGATTCTTAACCACTGCGCCACCAGGGAAGTCCCTATCAAAGCATTTTTCACAGTGATAAAAAGGTGGAAATAACCTTAGTAGGAGAATTATTGGATAACCTGTGATATATTCATGCTATAAAAATAAAGAGAAAAAACTGGTTTAATCCAGTACGAACATAAAGATCAGAGCAATGACTCACATTGGCTGGATCCTGGGGCATATAGGGGTTTATATATCAGAACTCCAGGAGGAGGGAAGAAATAGTGGATTGAAAAAGCATATAAATTATAATATATTTATATTTGGAAAGCAAATATCAAAAGCCATTACTTTTTTTCCGTAACATGGACAACAAAACAGCAGAGCTTGACAGTATCCTCCTGGTTCCTGGGGGAGATACAGAAGGTGCTAGCTTTCCAAATCGTTGGGGGCACCCCCTCCTAGAAGTCATAGTAGAAGTTTTAGGGAGCAGTCATAAGACATTAATTTAAAAAATTTTTTTTAAATTTTATTTATTTTTTTGGCTGCACTGGGTCTTTGTTGCTGCGC
Source organism: Orcinus orca (assembly GCF_937001465.1). Taxonomy (NCBI): domain Eukaryota; kingdom Metazoa; phylum Chordata; class Mammalia; order Artiodactyla; family Delphinidae; genus Orcinus; species Orcinus orca. The sequence continues at coordinate 83,408,956 of NC_064564.1, read as the reverse complement.
GCGGGCTCTCTCTAGCTGTGGCAAGTGGGGGCTACTCTTAGTCGTGGTGCGCGGGTTTCTCTTGTGCTCTAGGGCACGTGGGCTTCAGTAGTTGTGGCATGTGGGCTCAGTAGTTCTGGCTGGCGGGCTCCAGAGTGCAGGCTCAGTAGTTGTGGTGCACAGGCTTAGTTGCTCCGTGGCATGTGGGATCTTCGCGGGCCAGGGATTGGACCTGTGTCTCCTGCATTGGCAGGCGGATTCCTTACCACTGCACCACCAGGGAAGTCCCGACATTAATGTTTATCAGCTAGAAGGCATGGGTTAAAAAAAAGGTTGATAAACACTTATCTGGAGACCTGGAATAACCATACGAAATTCACTTTTTCAAGAATGATTCACTGGAGGAAAATCAATGGTATTCATTTGGTTCTTATTGGCTTTTTCAGATAATGTAACAAGAGTTTTGAACAAAGGCCAGCCAATTAGGAGGGTTACTCTGTAAGTGACCTGACTCATTGTGTATTGGCAAACTAACCACAAGCATATCCCAACACACTGCAGTCCTGCACAACCACTACTCTCTGTAAGGATACCAAGAATCACTATTAAGCTACTCATCTGTTAATGATGTCACTGCAGTGGATTTGGAGTTTATCTTCAAAGGAATTTCAATGAAGACTGAAGATAACATCCACCAGCAAAACAAACAGACAAAAACAAATAAAAAAACTACTTTCTAGCCCTGACCACAGGATCTTGGAGTACTGCTATTCCCCCTTCAGTTTTCTAGGCCATTTTATGCCCATAAGGGCAGCAAATGTAGAGCAGAGCCATTAAAAAGAAGGCATCAAAATCCAAACAAGACCCCAAGTCATTTTCATCACAAGGCTTTGATTTTGAGAGTAAATTGTGAGGACACATCAGAATTAGGCTTTAAGAGTGAGGCTAAAACCCCTTAATTCTTAATGGAGAGGATTGAAACTATATGCAAAAGACACCCTGATTAAAAGCAAGTGTGCTGAAATATCCACGATGTGCACCTGGGGTGTTTGAAAAATTAACAAAATCAGTTCTAATTTCTAGAGAAACAAGTGGTCCTGATTAGTGAGGAGTTAAAAACAAATGCCTGATGAGAAAAACCTGGCCTCTGCTGTGCTGGAAGGAGTCCTAGGAAGAAGAGTGAGTTAAAAGGAAATCAAGTTGCAAAGATGCCACAAATTATATCTAATGATTACTCCTTTGGCTGATGGGTGGAACTGGGGTTTTCTGCCTCCCTAACAAGGATGAAAGAGGGATAAAAAGACATTGTCCCAAGAATGATGTGACTGTCAGAGGATTTGTAGAACTTAGGGAAGGCTTGGAAAAAAACCTCATGGGAGCAGGAGCAGGTGGTGGTGAATAAGAGGGACATGAGGTAGAACAGGGCTCTCTGACTCTACGATCTGGAGGAAATGAAAACAGATGACAACCAGAAACTTTCTTCAGGGAAGAGAAGTCTGTCTAGATGAATCTGTCAGGCAGTAAGACATATGTGGGCAGCTTGAAATGTGTGCGTGCAAGACACACCCATTCTCTGCAGAGCACATGCTTACAACACAGTGGGATGATTTATAAGGGCAAAGTGGTGGGAGTAAGAGGAGGAGGGGCTGCTCCACAGCAGGAGCTGGTGGCAAAATAAGGAAAAGGAAGGCAGCTAGGGAACCTCTTCCAAAGCTCTCGATAAAGACTTCTGGCTGTGAGGAGCCTCTCAACAGGCAGGAGTCTCCTCACTGGGCATGCTAAATGTAAAGCACATTTACTTGCTTTCATCTGATTCTTGGTATGGGAATGGCAGCTGTTTGAAAAAGGCTCAAAAGCAACTAAAAGTGATTGTTTGGAGGTTATGAAGGCTTCCCTAGGCAGGAACAAGGCAAAGAAAGCCTCTGAGCTGGGAGACAGGGGAAAACAACCAGAGTGGGTTGAGCAGATGGAAAAAGGAATCCCAGTTTTTCACTGAGATTGAGAAGGAGAAAAGTCTAGATGGTTCCCACTGCCTTCCACAGAGTATGTGTTCTATAAATCTTGGTTCAACGAATGTTGCAGAGATAACTAGGCAACATAAAACGTTTGAGATCATGGTGTCACTACCTTTTCTCTTCCTCAAAGTTGGCCAGAGAGACTGATCAGACCAAATCTTCAGAACACAATTCTAGAAACTATACAGTCACCTGCTCATCTCATCACATCTACTCTGCTTCCCCAGAGGGGACCCTATCTGCTGATTCAGGGCTAGCAGGGATGAGAACAGGTAACCATACAGTAGTTATGGGTGATTTCTTTGACCACAGGAGAGAGCTACAGAATTTTAGAATTTGGCCAGTTTCCACAACCACAATTATAAAAAAAGAGAGACTAATATTACCAAAGTCAACAGTCCCCTGCATTTATGCTGTGTCCTGGGGGCACTGTGAACTGGCCAACAGGCTGGCAGCTGCCCTGAGGGCACGTGCAGTAAACTTAAAAGTGTATCTCCTCCCTCCTGGGTTTGGGCTGGAGAAATTTAGCATGAGATAAGCAGCATCTGCAAATAAGGGTGAAAAATTTCAAGGTGGTTGACAATTGGCTCCAGGTATAGCATGTGCCTAAAAGGTTGTCTGAGAACCTCAAGGAAGCCATGTACCTAACACAGCAGGTGATTAGCCATAAGGGTATGGAAAACCAGCAGAACCAGGGTCTACAAAATGCAGAATGCACAGCAGAGACCCTAAGTTCACTGTGCACATCAACATCAATCTAGAGACTTTAAACAAAAATTATCGAAGAGTCTCCTTACCCTCTGCTCGTCTTTGAGGAATTCAAGCCCGAAATAGTCTGGCTGATCTCCAGTATCTTGGTCCTGCTTTAGGAATCCATTGCCTCACCACAGTGCTCCTGGAGCCTGTTTCTAGTCAGCCATTCTGTTGCCTGGCAGTAGCCTATGGGCTACTTTTAGTTTTCATGTCTAAAGGGATCTAACTGATGATACCTCCCTGTCTTCTTCCAGTCTCCTCTGTTTATCCAGTGCAGTGGCACTGGCTTCAGTCAGCCCAGGAAGACACAGTCACCCCTGACTGCACAGGACTCTTCTGAGATTTCCAAGGAGCAGGAGGGCTGAAGACTGAGTAAAAATGTCTTCTTGGACTCAGCTCAAGAGAATGAGGTGTGAGGGAGGTGCTGTTGTTGTTTAATATTTACTGGAAGTCCAAAAGCTCTAATAAACATGAGGCCAAAATTATGGCATGATCTTTAGCCTCTAGGGGCCTGGGATGGGTCTTCATGAGAAGCTACAGTGCAGGCTTCCCACAGAAGCAGAGCAACAGTTAAGGAATAGCACACCATCAGTGACTGGCTGGTGTGATTGCACTTAGCAAGCAGAGCTTTTCAGCAAGATGGAGAGACACTCCCTGTTCTCTGCTCTGGGGCCCTGAAGCACAGATTCAGCCCCATTTAATGCACTCATTACACCTTAATTATCATGACTTATTTGTTGATTCTACAAATATTTGCTGAGTGCAGCCTACTATGTGTTAGGCACAAATTAGGCGCTTAGTAACTGTTGGTAGATTGAACAAATGGAACCTCACTCAGCCTGTGAGAAAGCAGTGTGAGTATGTGCGTGTGTAGGGGGCATAAGTGTAGGATTAAAAAAAAAAAAGTGTTGCTTGAGCTAAATTTTGAAATCTGAGTGGGAGTTACCCCAGTGGATAAGGGAAAAAAAGGCATTCCAGGAAGAGATAAAAGCACATGCCAAGGCATGGAGCTATATGGAGACTCCATCATGGCTTAGATGGTATGAAGCCAGCCGGGTGTTAGATAGAAATAGGCAAAGAAACCTGCCTTCACATAAGAATTAGCCCAGAGAACTGGTTTGAGATAGTATGCTTAAACTATTTGTCTAGAAGGGAATATGTACTTAGATTTCAGGGAGGAAAGAAAACACAGAGAATTGGATTTTCTAAGGCCAGGTAGCAGGACAGCCCTGATAAGTCCTAGGGTTGACCAGTGAGTGCATTGCTTGGCCTTTGGACCCAACAGGAAACTCCTCTTCATAGCCTAAGGGCTGGTAGGTAGAGGCTGTAGTAAATCATTGGGGCTTTCCCTCTGGAGACCCGTAACCCTGATTAGGAGGCTCAAAAAACAAAACAAAACGAAACAAAATGAAACAAAATGAAAAAAAGGAGAGAAAACCAGCCAGCCAACCAACACGCTGTTGTTTTAGTAAGAAGACCACAGTTAAGATGAAACATTTCTGAAAACCAAATGAGATCATGTAAGAGGGCTTGTAAATTGTCACATATTATCCAAATATAAGGTACTGTCATTATTATCATAGAGAGCCAAGAGTGGCCAGTTCACTCAAAGTATATGGGTGGAAGTAATTCTGGCAGGGCAATGGCACGGGGCTAAGGACGTGGCTGCCAGAGGAGGCACAGAACAGCAGTGGTGCTTCAGTGATGCCTGGGAAAAGGCATACTGTATGATGATTCCTATAGATACTCTGTAAAGCTGTACTTCTCTTTTTTCTTCTTACTTTTTGTAGTAAATGATTAGAGAAATGCAGACTGATCCTATGTGAACACCTCAAGGGCAAGGAACTCTCATATTTATCTAGCATAGTGCCCTGGCAAGTGGGTAGCACTTAGTAAATGTATATGGGTCTCTGAGTGGATTGCTGGAAGGGAAGGAAGGATGAAGGGGGATGTTATAATAGAAAAAATAGTCATGTCTCCAGCTGGACACTGATGGTCTTGGTTTCTTGGTCAAAAGCTGGTAAGCATTTCTGTCAGAACTTGGTCATTAAGATTGAGGGGTTGGAGTAGATAATGATATTCCCATTAGAAATGAATAAAGCAATTTGGGAAATGAAGATAGCAGAAACCAAGAGCACTGCTGGAGAAAAGCATGTGGGACTGGAAGATAATAGACTCTGTAGCTAAAAAGAAAGGAAACTTTTTGCATAAATATGATCCACTTAGGAACAGGTGTACTGAAAAAAATACAAGGAGTATGAGAAACAGGCAGGGGAAGGTCCTACTATTTATGTGTTTGAGGAAGAGGAAGCATTGTCTAAAGATGGCAAATGTAGGAGGAAGAAAACCATAAGAATGTGGTCAGAGATGATGAGGAAGATTAAAGGCTAAAAAATCCAGACTCATTTGTGTACACTCAAGTGAAATTGTGTGAGCCATGCTCTCCCCTTTTATTTCTCTTTAGAGAGAGCTTTTTTTTTAAAAAAAGATTAAGGCCACCTGGTGACATCCTTCATCTCTCTCCCCCCCCCCCACTGTGAAATGATTTGATTTGCAGACTCATGTTGTGATTAGAGGAGACAGTCAGTATTCTTAGGATTTTGTAATCTTAATGTTTACCCAATGCTGGACATCAAAGAAGTGATATCCAAGGTCCAATATTTGGGGAGCACCTGGAGCCATCTAGCAATTTTTCCAGGGTCATGAGTGGGTGTGATACCAAGAGCCCTCAGTAAAAAAGACCAGTTTAGGAATAAAACCCAGTGACAAATCTCTGAATCGGAGCAAAGATCATATTTGCAGGCTTGCTCTGATTTTCTTAAAAAAGATATATATCCCTGTTTATTTTGGTGTGTTAAACTGATGAAAGGTGTTTGAACTGAAAGGGGATTATAAACAATTCTCTAATGGGCAGGTGCTTAACCAATATCAGCCTTTGTCAGAGTTTGTTCCACTGAGCTGTGCATGAGATGCCACACCCAGGTTGTTCTGTTTTGTCACAAGCCTGATCTCCCTTCTCACTGTGTAACCCCAGGAGCCCAGGGAACCCACCTCTGTTAAAGGAGGATGTCACTAGGTTTGGCTATGTGGAAGGAGAAAGGAAGGGGAACAGGAAAACTCTTCCAAAATACTCTGGTGAATTCCACTGCTTAGCCCCCTCACCACTCCATTTTTGGACAAGAAACCAGAGTCTATCCTTGGCTCCAAATTCACATCCTTGGGATTCAGATGGAATGAAAGCTACTACAGCCCAGGGGGTGAGATGAGGGTGCATCACTATGTCAGGCACAGACCCTTTGCATTCCCCAGACGATGGACTCCCAATAAACCTTCCTTGGCTCTGAGCCTTTCCTGCCCTCCTCCTCATCATGCAGAGGCACTGCTGGGCAAGTATCCTGAGTGGTATCTGTGGACCAATGTCTGCTAGTGCATGGAGTCAGATGGCCACAAAGACACTGTAGGTCATGCTTCCTAAAAGTGATCCTGTCTCTCTGTCCTCTCCCTCAAGGATTCTGCAAGCAGGGAGGGTAGTCTCAGAATACTCCATCCTCCGAAGGGTTCCACTAGATCCCCAGAGCAAGTCCTGTCAAAGACTACACCCAGAAGCCTCTCCCAGACCCAATTAAGTGCAGAGCCACCCAGAGGCATAATTACAGTAGGGTTGCCAGTGAAGGAAGCCACACCCTGAAATTTGGGGATTCAGTGGAAATCAGTTCCTACAGCACACTTATCCCCAATTAAACTGTCTTCATCCACTTAATTAATCATCACATTTACTGAGCGTATACTATTGCAAAGCCCGGTGCTTGGTATCTTAATGCAATTTATTAACAAATAAACATTCTTGCTTCTGCCTCTCCTTGATACCCAAATAAACTTAGAAAAACAGATTTCATGATTCCATGCTTTGTGACCTTGGGCAAATTGCTAAACCTGAGTCTAAAGTGCCAAATGTTTAAAAGGGGATAATTTCATAAGGCTGTTGTAAGGATTCTATGAGATGTTAAACATCCCTGGTTTAGTATTTGGCACACTGGTGCTCAATAATCCTACATATCCTTTTTTCCTTCCGTCGAAGGATTTTCTTTACAGGACCTGGCTGAGTCAGTTATTCTACCTGATTTTACTGCCTTCTTCCTGAGGGTCAAGCTCAGGGGCTCAAATCTCCTTTCTTTGCTTCAGAGGCCTCACTGGTCCTCCCCTCTCTTGCACCCTGTGCTCTGAGAGAAGTTCCTGCCTTGAGCTTGGAGCCAACTGGGCTACCACGGAGAATACAAACCCTAATGGGGTGGGGGACGAACGGACAAAGGCGCAGCCCCACAGGACCCCTGCCTCTCGACCACGCTGGAGAGATACAAGTTAGGAAACACTGAGCCCTGAAGGAGGTCAAAGCCAAAGACCTTTGTGCATACGGGAAGTTACTCCTGGCCTGGATCCCATGGCAGGATCCTCTCCTTCCAGTCAGAGGTTTCTTCCAGGCAGTTCTAGGGCACAGTCTTGGGTCCTCCTATATACACGGGTCCTCTGTGGGGTCCGTCCCCACGGTGCAGGCTCCTAAGGCTCCCCTATGTTCCCGAATGGTCTTCCACTGAGACAACACCAGAGACCACCCTTGCCCTCCCGTAGGTACACAGGCTCTCTGGGGATGGCGTCCTCCACACTGGGCCTCCCCGTGGCAGCAAATGCCGAGAGAGCCGTGGGAATCTCCACTCGCACAGGGTCTTCCATGGGGGCGGCTCCGCACACCGCCTCCGGGACTCTCCCAAGGGGTAGAGGCAGGGATACTCGGGGTTCATCCAGTTACACAGGGAGACCCTCGGGACGGCTCCCACACAGCACCTCTGAGTCCACGGAGGGCTGTCCGCTGCCCGCAGACCCGCCCCTCACGGTGCCTGCCTGGTCCCCGCCGCCCCCGCCCCCGCTTACCGGGACTGTCAGGGTGAGGGATGCGGGTCCGGGGCTGGCGGACTCTACACCGCGGGCCCCGCGCAGCCCATGGCCGCTCCGGAGTCGGCGTGCTGCGGCCGAGCGCCGGGAGCAGGCTGCGCGAGCGGAACACCAGGCTGAAGCGACGGCGGCGCGCGCGCCCAGAGCTTACCCACCCTCCCCGCCCCGCGCGGCTGCGGCGCGTGCGCCCGCGCGAGACGACCTCCGCGGCCCGGGGGGCGCGCGCCCCGCCCCGCCCCCCGGCGCCTAGACGCGCGGCCCCCGCGCCTCAGCCGGCGACCGCGCGCGGGAATGAAGCGCCGAGGGACGGCGGGAGGGCGGCGGCTCCACATGGGCTCTGCGGCCTGCCCCGACGAGCTGTGAGTCCGGGTGCCAGTGGGCGCCCCCCACCAGCTCCGGGCTGTGCGGCGCTGGGACTGCGGCAGCCCGGACGCCTGCGGCAAGGTCAGTGCCCGCCCGGAGGAGGCGGCCCTGGGGAGGCCTCCGCGGGGAATGCCGCCGCTCCCAGTCCCGCCCGCACCGTGGCGCAGCGGAAGCATTCTGCCGCCCGCACCTGCCTAGAGAGGTGAGAATGATTCATCCAGCGGCCTCGGCCGGGCTCTGTCTCTCCTACCGAGACCAGCTGCCCACTCAGGCCTCCGGGCCCGCGACCCTGGCATCAGGACACTCACCTTCATAGTACCCCACGGCGGAGGGTCTAAATGAGCCTTCACAAAGTGCTTGGCTGGCCCAACTCTTTCTGTGCGCTGTTTTCTGGGATTACTGGCCTTTCATCTCCAGCAGAAAAGTAATGTACTTTAACCCAGTTTTTGCTGCAGTAACCTCATCACTCAGACTAAATAGCCAGCTTGTCAGGAGGCCAGCAGTTCTGAGAGATATAACCTGTATTACACCAAACTACATGCTCTGAGAGGGCAAGAAAAAGATAGAGTCATAAAGCACCTAGCAACTAATTATAAAGCAATAACTGAAGGTATGCAAATGATATGCCAAGAACTCTTTTTATTTAAATTAATTGTGTTTACATTTTAACCTACATTCATTTTCTTGTGCATTCGATCTCTGTGTCTCAAATACAATTCACGTCGTAATTTTTTGAACGTCTAGTATTTGTTTCACTCTGCTAAGCGCTGTAGGAGATAAAAAGAAAAAAACAAACTCATTTTGTTCTTAACATCATGAAACTTACCAATAGGGAATGTAAGGTAAATGTAGTGCTACGTATTGCAATCACTTTTAAACAAAGTGCCAGGTATTCTATTCTAAACACTTTAAATATTCAATATATTAAATCATTAATTTTTCACACCATCCCTTAGAGGGACTGTACTGTTAAGTTTCTACCTTTTACTGGTGATGAAAATGAGGCACAAAGATATTAGACAACTTGCCTAAGGTCCCATAGCTAATATGTGGTGGAGGTAAGATTGAAATCCAGGTAGTCTGACAGCAGACCTCAAGTTCCTAACCATGTTACTGTACTGCTACTGAGAAAGAACTGGCTGCTTGCTAATCATTAATATACGGAATGCTAAAATTAGCACTTATTTCTCAGGAACCACTATCTTTTTTTTTTTTTTTTTTGCTTGGGAAAGTAACACAGAAGAGAAGACAGCTTTCTGTATAGTCGGGGGGCCCCAAACCTACTTTAGAATTACATTGTACCAACAATTTCACAGATAGGGTTCTCTGAACTGTTTAAAGTGTTTTATTTCTAGGCTGTTCGACAGACTTATATGGAAGATGAGACTGTAATAATATCACCATAGAAATCTCTGTTGGTTAATACCTTCCTTCATTTAAGAAAAAAGTGTGTTGTGCTGAGAACTAGAAGGGGTGCACATTAGAGTAAGACACAGATCTTTCCCTCAAGGAGCCGTAATCTCACAGAAGAAACAGGTATTGACAGAGAACCATAATGCAAAACAGAAAACGACTTGTGCTCAGTAGAGGAATGAAATGTAATGGAAGTTCCAAGGAGTAGAGAGACAGATTACCTCATGAAGGGAGGTGCTTGGGTTAAGGAAAACACATAATTATCGTTTAACTTATTCTTGATACTAAAGTATTACAAATTGGATAAAAATTTATCCAATTCCTTAATTTTTGAAAAATTACATGCAAAGTTCTTCTCATACTCAGAAAAGACAGCTTTTTGTTATGTTACAAGAATTGTTCAGAGTATGGAGAGGTTAGTAAGCACAAATATTTTGAAGATGGTTACCGTATTTCCTCGAGTGGGGGGGGCACAGAAGAGAGTGATGATGCACAAGATAAGATTTTCAAGGTCAAAGGAATAGCAAAAGAAAAGCAAGGTGGGCGTGAACAAGGTAGGCCTGGGGGCAGCCTGGATTCTGAACAGGGTCAAAGGTTGCTGGGCAGTAGCCTGTACCACACAGAACTACTCTTGCAAGATAGAGACTGTGTTTTCAACTTTTTTTTTTGGTGTGTGTGATATCTTTTAATTATGGCAAACATGCCACAAATATTCTGGGATGGTCTCAGTTCAGATATTTGATTCCATTATGCCCATAAATTCTTGTCAATAAGATTGACAAATAAGGTCATCATATTCATGTTAGTGTCTAGAAAGTAGAGATCACTGTATGTTCAACAGATGTTTAATAAATGAGGAGTTGGAAAAGGCAGGGAGGGGCTATTTGATAAGGAATTCTAAATTCTCAGATGCTTTAATGTGGTAGGTAATAGGGAGCCTCTACAAGTTTTTGAGCAAGGTAGTAGCATGTTAAAGCTACTACTTAACATACCCTAAACATTTATTTATTTATTTTTATTTTTTAAATTAATTAATTTTTACTGGAGTATAGTTGCTTTATTTCACTGTTGTGTTAGTTTCTACTGTACAGCAAAGTACAGTGAAGCAGCTATACGTATACATATATCCCCTCTTTTTTGGATTTTCTTCCCATTTTGGTCACCACAGAGGATTGAGTAGAGTTCCTTGTATACAGGAAGGTAGGTTCCTTGTATACAGGAAGGTAGGTTCCTTGTATACAGGAAGGTAGGTTCTCATTAGATATCTATTTTTTACATAGTATCAATAGTGTATATATGTCATAACCTAAGCATTTAGAGGTATTATCTTTTAGATGAAGGACCGAGTGAGAATGCATATGATCTTTTGTCAGTAGTTTAAGCAAAACTTTAAAATATAAACATGAGAATGAGGGTAATTTCTCCTAGGCTGTAGACAAAAACCTGTTGGGATATTAAAGAGACTGTGGGGGAAAAAGTAATGAGAATGCCACTGAACTCTTTTTGTCCTTTCCATATCCTGTTGGTGACCTCTAGTGGAAGAGGACTGGTGCATCCTTTTTGCTTATAATACACATTTCTTGGGGCACCTACCTAGCACACAGTTCCCCTTTGCTGTGAGTGGCTCCAGTGCACAGGGACAAGTCCCAGCGACTTTCTCAGACTTAGGTAACTTGCCCACTGCCTACTGCCAATTTTGTCCAGAGGTAGACATCCAGCTTAAAGCGGTGCAATCATAGTCTCTCCCAGGAATCTGAAACTCAGAACCAAGCAGCAAAGAGCTTGGGAATTGCTAGATCTGAGTTAGTGAGAATGTGTTTTAAAGAGAACTTCCCACTGCTGCTGCTTAGACCCCAGATCTGTCTCAGTCCCTGCTCTTCCTGCATCTTGGATCTTCTCTTCCTTCCGTCCCTTTTCCTTATGCTTTGGCCATCCAGTTGAGGGACATTAGGTCTGTTTCTAATTTTTGGTGATTATGAATAAAGTCACTAGAAACATTTACATATAGGTTTCTCTGTGATAAGTTTTCATTTCACTTCGGTAAACACCTACAAGTATGATGGCTGGGTGGTATGGTTTGACTTTATAAGGAAAGTGTTTTTCAAAATGGGTGTGTCATTTTGCATTCCCATCAGCAATGTATGGGTGGGTGTTCTAGGTGCTCCACATCCTCTCCAGTACTTGGTATTATCAGTTTTTTTGTTTTTAGACATTTTAATAAGTATGTATTGGTAGCTTACTGAGCTTTGTTGGATTTTTGTAGTGACTAATGATGTTGAACTTCTCTTTTCCTGTGCTTGTTTGCCATTCATTTAACATTTTTGGTGAAGTGTCTGTTCAAATCTTTTGCCTGTTTTTTTTAAAAATTGGCTTGTTTGTCTTCTTATTGAGTTCTGAGAGTTCTTTGTATATTCTTTTTTTAAAAATTAATTTATTTTATTTATTTTTATTTTTGGCTGTGGTGGGTCTTTGTTGCTGCACACGGGCTTTCTCTAGCTGTGGAAAGCGGGGGCTACTCTTCATCGTGGCGTGCAGGCTTCTCATTGGGGTGCCTTATCTTGTTGTAGAACACGGGCTCTAGGTGCGTGGGCTTCAGTAGTTGCAGAATGTGGGCTCAGTAGTTGTGGCTTCTGCCTCTAAAGCGCAAGCTCAGTAGTTGTGGTGCACGGGCTTAGTTGCTCCATGGCATGTCGGATCTTCCTGGACCAGGGCTTGAACCCGTGTCCCCTGCATTGGCAGGCGGACTCTGAACCACTACACCACCAGGGAAGCCCCTTCTTTATATATTCTGATACAAGTCCCCCCTTTTTTTTTTCATGTTTATTGGAGTATAATTGCTTTACAATGTCGTGTTAGTTTCTGCTGTATAACAAAGTGAATCAGCTATATGCATACGTTATCCCCATATCCCCTCCCTCTTGCGTCTCCCTCCCACCCTCCTTATCCCACCCCTCTAGATGGTCGCAAAGCACAGAGCTGATCTCCCGGTGCTATACAGCTGCTTCCCACTATTCCCACTAGCTATCTATTTTACATTTGGTAGTGTATGTATGTCCATGCCACTCTCTCACCTCGTCCCAGCTTACCCTTCCGCCTCCCTGTGTCAAGTCCATTCCCTACGTCTGTGTCTTTATTCCTGTCCTGCCACTAGGTTCATCAGAACCTTTTTTTTTTTTTTTTTAGATTCCATATATATGTGTTAGCATACAGTATTTGTTTTTCTCTTTCTGACTTACTTCACTCTGTATGACAGACTCTAGGTCCATCCACCTCACTACAAATAACTCAATTTCGTTTCTTTCTATGGCTGAGTAATATTCCATTGTATATATGTGCCACATCTTCTTTATCCATTCATCTGTCGATGGACACTTAGGTCGCTTCCATGTCCTGGCTATTGTAAATAGAGCTGCAGTGATTATTGTGGTACATGACTCTTTTTGAATTATGGTTTTCTCAGGGTATATGCCCAGTAGTGGGATTGATGAGTCATATGGTAGTTCTATTTTTAGTTTTTTAAGGAACCTCCATACTGTTCTCCATAGTGGCTGTATGAATTTATATACCCACCAACGGTGCAAGAGGGTTCCCTTTTCTCCACACTCTCTCCAGTGTTTATTGTTTGTAGATTTTTTGATGATGGACATTCTGACTGGTGTGAGGTGATACCTCATTGTAGTTTTGATTTGCATTTCTCTATTGATTACTGATGTTGAGCATCCTTTCATGTGTTTTGGCAATCTGTATATCTTTTTTGGAGAAATGTCTATTTAGGTCTTCTGCCCATTTTTGGATTGGGTTTTTTTTTTTTTTTAATTGAGCTGCATGAGCTGCTTGTTAATTTTGGAAATTAATTCTTTGTCAGTTGCTTCATTTGCAAATATTTTCTCCCATTCTGAGGGTTGTCTTTTGGTCTTGTTTATGGTTTCCTTTGCTGTGCAAAAGCTTTGAAGTTTCATTAGGTCCCATTTGTTTATTTTTGTGTTTATTTCCATTTCTCTAGGAGGTTGGTCAAAAAGGTTCTTCTGTGATTTATGTCATAGAGTGTTCTGCCTATGTTTTCCGCTAAGAGTTTGATAGTTTCTGGCCTTACATTTAGGTCTTTAATCCATTTTGAGCTTATTTTTGTGTATGGTGTTAGGGAGTGACCTAATCTCATACTTTTACATGTACCTGTCCAGTTTTCCCAGCACCACTTATTGAAGAGGCTGTCCTTTCTCCACTGTACATTCCTACCTCCTTTATCAAAGATAAGGTGACCATATGTGCGTAGGTTTATCTCTGGGCTTTCTATCCTGTTCCATTGATCTATCTTTCTGTTTTTGTGCCAGTACCATACTGTCTTGATTACTGTAGCTGTGTAGTATAGTCTGAACTCAGGGTGCCTGATTCCTACAGCTCCGTTTTTCTTTCTCAAGATTGCATTGGCTTTTCGGGGTCTTTTGTGTTTCCATACAAATTGTGAAATTTTTGGTTCTAGATCGGTGAAAAATTCCATTGGTAATTTGATAGGAATTGCATTGAATCTGTAGATTGCTTTGGGTAGTATAGTCATTTTCACAATGTTGATTCTTCCAATCCAAGAACATGGTCTATCTCTCCATCTGTTTGTATCATCTTTAATTTCTTTCATCAGTGTCTTATAGTTTTCTGCATACAGGTCTTTTGTCTCCTTCGGTAGGTTTATTCCTAGGTATTTTATTATTTTTGTTGCAATGGTAATTGGAGTGTTTCCTTAATTTCTTTTTCAGATTTTTCATCATTAGTGTATAGGAATGCAAGAGATTTCTGTGCATTAATTTTGTATCCTGCTACTCTACCAAATTCATTGATTAGCTCTAGTGGTTTTCTGGTAGCATCTTTAGGATTATGTATAGTATCATGTCATCTGCAAACAGTGACAGTTTTACTTCTTCTTTTCTGATATGGATTCCTTTTCTTTTTCTTCTCTGATTGCTGTGGCTGAAACTTCCAAAACTATATCAAATAACAGTGCTGAGAGTGGGCAACCTTGTCTTGTTCCTGATCTTAGAGGAAATGGTTTCAGTTTTTCACCCTTGAAAACGGTTGGCTGTGGGTTTGTCATACATGGCCTTTATTATGTTGAGGTAGGTTCCCTCTATGCCTACATTCTGGAGAGTGTTTATCATAAATGGGTGTTGAATTTTGTTGAAAGCTTTTTCTGCATCTATTGAGATGATCATATGTTTTTTCTCCTTCATTTTGTTAATATGGTGTATCACATTGATTGATTTGCATATATTGAAGAATCCTTGCGTTCCTGGGATAAACCCCACTTGATCATGGTGTCTGAGCCTTTTAATGTGCTGTTGGATTCTGTTTGCTAGTATTTTGTTGAGGATTTTTGCATCTATGTTCATCAGTGATGTTGGCCTGTAGTTTTCTTTCTTTGTGACATCTTTGTCTGGTTTTCCTATCAGGGTGACAGTGGCCTCGTAGAATGAGTTTGGGAGTGTTCCTCCCTCTGCTATATTTTGGAAAAGTTTGAGAAGGATGGGTGTTAGCTCTTCTCTAAATGTTTGGTAGACTTCACCTGTGAAACCATCTGGTCCTGGACTTTTGTTTGTTGGAAGATTTTTAATCACAGTTTCAATTTCAGTGCTTGTGATTGGTCTGTTCATATTTTCTATTTCTTCCTGATTCAGTCTTGGCAAGTTGTGCATTTCTAAGAATTTGTCCATTTCTTCCAGGTTGTCCATTATATTGGCATAGAGTTGCTTGTAGTTATCTCTCATGATCTTTTGTATTTCTGCAGTGTCAGTTGTTACTTCTCCTTTTTCATTTCTAATTCTATTGATTTGAGTCTTCTCCCTTTTTTTCTTGATGAGTGTGGCTAATGGTTTATCAATTTTGTTTATCTTCTCAAGGAACCAGCTTTTAGTTTTATTGATTTTTGCTATCGTTTCCTTAATTTCTTTTTCATTTATTTCTGATTTGATCTTTATGATTTCTTTCCTTCTGCTAATGTTGGGAGTTCTTTGTTCTTCTTTCTCTAATTGCTTTAGATGTAAGGTTAGGTTGTTTATTTGAGATGTTTCCTGTTTCTTAAGGTAGGATTGTATTGCTATAAACTTCCCTCTTAGAACTGCTTTTGCTGCATCCCATAGGTTTTGGTTCGTCGTTTCTCCATTGTCATTTGTTTCTAGATATTTTTTTATTTCCTCTTTGATTTCTTCAGTGATCACTTCATTATTAAGTAGTGTATTGTTTAGCCTCCATGTGTTTGTATTTTTTATAGATCTTTTCCTTAATTCATATCTAGTCTCATAGCATTGTGGTCAGAAAAGATACTTGATACAATTTCAGTTTTCTTAAATTTACCAAGGCTTGATTTGTGACCCAAGATATGATCTATCCTGAAGAATGTTCCATGAGCACTTGAGAAAAATGGTATTCTGTTGTTTTTGAGTGGAATGTCATAAATATCAATTAAGTCCATCTTGTTTAATATATCATTTAAAGCTTGTGTTTCCTTATTTAATTTCATTTTGGATGATCTGTCCATTGGTGAAAGTGGGGTGTTAAAGTCCCCTACTATGAATGTGTTACTGTCGATTTCCCCTTTTATGGTTGTCAGTATTTGCGTTATGTATTGAGGTGCTCCTATGTTGGGTGCATAAATATTTACAATTGTTGTATCTTCTTCTTGGATCGATCCCTTGATCATTATGTAGTGTCCTTCCTTGTCTCTTCTAATAGTCTTTATTTTAAAGTCTGTTTTGTCTGATATGAGAATTGCTACTCCAGCTTTCTTTTGGTTTCCATTTGCATGGAATATCTTTTTCTATCCCCTTACTTTCAGTCAGTATGTGTCTGTAGGTCTGAAGTGGGTCTCTTGTAGACAGCATGTATATGGGTCTTGTTTTTGTATCCATTCAGCCAGTCTGTGACTTTTAGTGGAGTATTGAATCCACTTACATTTAAGGTAATTATCGATATGTATGTTCCCATTCCCATTTTCTTAATTGTTTTGGATTTGTTATTGTAGGTCTTTTCCTTCTCTTGTGTTTCTTGCCTAGAGAAGTTCCTTTAGCATTTGTTGTAAAGCTGGTTTGGTGGTGCTGAACTCTCTCAGCTTTTGCTTGTCTGTAAAGGTTTTAATTTGTCCATCAAATCTGAATGAGATCGTTGCTGGGTAGAGTAATCTTGGTTGTAGGTTTTTCTCCTTCATCACTTTAAATATGTCCTGCCAGTCCCTTCTGGCTTGCAGAGTTTCTGCTGAAAGATCAGCTGTTAACCTTATGGGGATTCCCTTGTGTGTTATTTGTTGCTTTTCCCTTGCTGCTTTTAATATGTTTTCTTTGTATTTAGTTTTTGACAGTTTGATTAATATGTGTCTTGGCGTGTTTCTCCTTGGATTTATCCTGTATGGGACTCTCTGTGCTTCCTGGACTTGATTACCTATTTCCTTTCCCATATTAGGGAAGTTTACAACTATAATCTCTTCAAATATTTTCTGTCCCTTTCTTTTTCTCTTCTTCTTCTGGAACCCCTATAATTCGAATGTTGGTGTGTTCAATGTTGTCCCAGAGGTCTCTGAGACTGTCCTCAGTTCTTTTCATTCTTTTTTCTTTATTCTTCTCTGCAGTAATTATTTCCACTATTTTATCTTCCAGGTCACTTATCTCTTCTTCTGCCTCAGTTATTCTGCTATTGATCCCATCTAGAGTAGTTTTAATTTCATTTATTGTGTTGTTCATCGTTGCTTGTTTCATCTTTAGTTCTTCTAGGTCCTTGTTAAATGTTTCTTGCATTTTCTCTATTCTATTTCCAAGATTTTGGATCATCTTTACTATCATTATTCTGAATTCTTTTTCAGGTAGACTGCCTATTTCCTCTTCATTTGTTAGGTCTGGTGGGTTTTTATCTTGCTCCTTCATCTGCTGTGTGTTTTTCTGTCTTCTCATTTTGCTTATCTTACTGTTTGGGGTCTCCTTTTGCAGGCTGCAGGTTCGTAGTTCCCGTTGTTTTTGATGTCTGTCCCCAGTGGCTAAAGTTGGTTCAGTGGGTTGTGTAGGCTTCCTGGTGGAAGGGACTCTTGCCTGTGTTCTGGTGGATGAGGCTGGATCTTGTCTTTCTGGTGGGGAGGTCAACATCTGGTGGTGTGTTTTGGGGTGTCTGTGGACTTTTTATGATTTTAGGCAGCCTCTCTGCTAATGGGTGGGGTCGTGTTCCTTTCTTGCTAGTTGTTTGGCATAGGGTGTCCAGCACTGTTGATTTCTGGTCGTTGAGTGGAGCTGGGTCTTAGCGTTGAGATAGACATCTCTGGAAGAGCTTTCACCATTTGATATTATGTGGAGCTAGTAGGTCTCTGGTGGACCAATGTCCTGAACTCGGCTCTCCCATCTCAGAGGCACAGGCCTGACACCTGGGGAGCACCAAGACCCTGTTAGCCACACGGCTTAGAAGAAAAGGGAGGAAGGAAGGGAGGGAGGGAGCAAGGAAATAAAAAGAAAGTTATTAGAATAAAGAATAAAAATAATTATTAAAAATAAACAATTTAAAAAGTAGTAAAAAAAAAAAAAAGAAAGAAGAGAGCAACCAAACCAAAAAACAAATCTACCAATGATAACAAGCGCTAAAAACTGTACTAAAACAAAAAAAAACGGACGGACAGAACCCTAGGACAAATGGTAACAACTATACAGACAAAATCACACGAAGAAGCATACACATACACACTCACAAAAAGAGAAAAAGGGAAAAAATATATACATCTCTATATAAAAAGAAAAAGGAAGACAGCAACCAAATCAGTAAACAAATCTACCAATGAAAATAAATGCTAAATACTAAACTAAGATAAAAATTAAAACCAGAAACCTGTCAGTCGCATACAGCAAACCCCAAGTCTACAGTTGCTCCCAAAGTCCACCTTCTCAATTTGGGATGATTCGTTGTCTATTCAGGTATTCCAGTGATGCAGGGTACATCAAGTTGATTGTGGAGCTTTAATCCTCTGCTCCTGAGGCTGCTGGGAGAGATTTCCCTTTCTCTTCTTTGTTTGCTCAGCTCCTGGGGTTCAGCTTTGGATTTGGCCTCGCCTCTGCGTGTAGGTAGCCTGAGGGCGTCTGTTCTTTGCTCAGACAGAAGGGGGTTAAAGGAGCCGCTGATTCGGGGGCTCTGGCTCACTCAGGCCGGGGGAGGGAGGGGTACAGAAAGTAGGGCGAGCCTGCGGCGGCAGAGGCCGGTGTGACATTGCACCAGCCTGAGGCGCGCCGTGCGTTCTCCCGGGGTAGTTGTCCCTGGATCACGGGACCCTGGCAGTGGCGGGCTGCACAGGCTCCCCGGAAGGGAGGTGTGGATAGTGACCTGTGCTTACACACAGGTTTCTTGGTGGCAGCAGCAGCCTTAGTGTCTCATGCCCGTCTCTGGGGTCCGCGCTGATAGCCGCGACTCGCGCCCGTCTCTGGAGCTCGTTTAGGTGGTGCTCTGAATCCCCTCTCCTCGCACACCCGAAACAGTGGTCTCTTGCCTGTTAGGCAGTTCCAGACTTTTTCCCGGACTCCCTCCCGGCTAGCTGTGGTGCACTAGCCCCCTTCAGGCTGTGTTCGCTCAGCCAACCCCAGTCCTCTCCCTGGGATCCCGAGCCTCAGCTCCCAGCCCCCACTCGCCCCTGCGGGTAAGCAGACAAGCCTCTCGGGCTGGTGAGTGCCGGTCGGCACCCATCCTCTGTGCGGGAATCTCTCCGCTTTGCCCTCTGCACCCCTGTTGCTGTGCTCTCCTCCGTGGCTCCGAAGCTTCCCCTCTGCCACCCCCGTCTCCGCCAGTGAAGGGGCTTCTAGTATGTGGAAACTTTTCCTCCTTCACAGCTCCCTCCGTGAGGTGCAGGTCCTGTTCCTATTCTTTTGTCTGTTTTTTCTTTTTGCCCTACCCAGGTACTTGGGGGAGTTTCTTGCCTTTTGGGAAGTCTGAGGTCTTCTGCCAGCGTTCAGTAGGAGTTGTTCCACATGTAGATGTATTTCTGATGTATTTGTGGGGAGGAAGGTGAACCCCACATCTTACTCCTCTGCCATCTTGAAGGTCCGAGCTATAAAGAACTCTTAAAACTAAATAGTAAAAAAAAAAAAAAGAAAGAAAGTGATGCCCAATGTTGAGTGAAGTAGAAATGCTTGAGCTATCTTGGCAGATAGTAGAAGGCTGAGGAAAGTGGCCAAGGACGAATGACTATATTATGTGAGGATACAAAACATATCTATTGATTGTATTCCATGAGAGAGCTCAGGAAACACACCATTCACCAAGGCCATCAGGAAAGCACTGGTGAGAGTAGCACTAGCATCACAGTGGTGGCTCTTCTCTACAGGTCAGGGCTCATTGTAGGAGAGGTGGTCGCAGAGCTGAGTTCATACGTATCCATGGGGATGAGGCGCTTCATTGTAATAGAGACCATAATAATTGAAATGACCTTCAGGGTCTGAGGGAACAGCCAAGGGACTTGAGCTGCATGGAGTTGCGGAGATGGTAATAGAGCATGATGTCCCCAGGAGAAAAATAGGTAGCAAAGCATGGCAGGTATACACTATGATGATTTCCCTAGTTCTTTTCCCAAAGGGACCTGTGGATGTTTACTTGGGTGATTGTATATTGGGAAAGGCAAAATACCCAGACATTTTTAGACCCACAGTCTGAGTTGACATTGATACCTGGAGACCCAAAGCATCAGCATAGTTCTAATAGAGTGGACCTCTAATAGGCCTACAGGGACCACGTAATAAATGAAGTCCTGGCTCACATCTGGCTCCAAGTGGGCCTGCTGGGTTTGTGGATACACTCAGTGGTCATTTCTCCTGTTCCTGACTGCATTGATATAGTTGCATGTTAGGGTAGCCCTCATGTTGGGTTCTTAGTCTGTGGGGTAAAAGATATAATGAGGAAGGCCAAGTGGGAAGCTTTGAAATTGTTCCTTCCTCTCCCAGCCACGATAATAAATCGGAAACAATATCACATCCCTGGAGCACGACTGAAGACTATTGCTGGCTTAAACAAGCAATAGCCGTCATCATAGCTACTGTGCCAGATATGATGTAATTGCTAGAGTAGATCAATAAGACTTCAGGTACATGGTATATGGCCATTGATCTGACAAAAGCATTCTTTTCAGTTCCAATCAGAAAAGAGGGTCATAACAGTTTGTATTCACGAGGGATGGCCAACAATATTCTTTACATTTTGGCCTCAGGGCTATGTCAGCTTTCCTGCCCAGTCATAATATAGCTTGATGAGATCTGGACAGCTTGGGCATTCCACAGACCATCACACTGATCCATTTCATTGATGGCATGCTGATGTGCTCTAGAGGATGGGAGAAAAACCCTACAAAGATTCAGGAACCTGCCATTTCAGTGAAGTTTTTAGGATTCCAATGGTCAGGAGTATGTTGGGATAGCTCTCCAAAGTAAAAAACAAGTCACTGCATCTTGTGTCCCCTACCACAAAGATGGAAGCACACCAGTAGTCCTCTTTGGGTTTGGAAAGCAGTATTTTCTACAGCTAGGTTTATTGCTCTGGCTCACATAGAGTGACCAAAGGCTGCCAGCTTTGAGTGAGACCTAGAAAAGGAAAGTCTCTGCCAATAGGATCTGGAGGATACTATGGTGTTGGAAGTGTCAGTGGTAGAAAATGATGCGGTATGGGCATATGTTAAGCTCCAGTGGGACAATCACGTTGCAGGCCCTTGGAATTCTGGCTCCCGCTGCCTCTGAATATTCAACCTGTCAGCAATAGAGACCAATGCTGAGCCCTTGATAGGGCACTTTTCCTTGAGGAGACTAACCAGCTACTTGGTGGCAAGTCAACTGCTTTGGGCCTCTCCCACAATGGCTGGGCCAGTGGTTCATCCTCACAGGAATATATGACTTATTTGGGGTATGGGTTTGCATTTTCTACCTGTAATGGCTCAGCCAGCATCACTATTTAGGGGCTTATGGAATCCCTGATCTACAGGCAGGGATTCTCACACAGCTTAGCATCCAAACATGGGAGCCTCTTCATAGTGAAGGAAGTGTGGAGTGGGCCCATGATCATAGGTCCACTGGTCATATCACATACTATACCAACCAGAGGCAGCTGGTCTCAGAAAATGTTGAATAGCCTTTTAAAGGCACAGCTAAAGTGCCAGTGTGTGTATGGGAAGAATACATGGCTCTGGGAAGCAAGGGGTACAAGCAGAAGTAACCCCACTTACCATTACTCACAATGACCCAGTGGGGGATTTTGTACTTCCTATCCCTGCACCTCTGAGCTTTGTGGAGTTGGAGGTTCTGATCTCTAAAGAAGGTGTACTCTTGCCAGGGGACACAGCAAGGATCCTATTGAACTATCAGCGATGGCTGCCACCAGGGCATTTTGGACTCCTGTGTCCAGGGACCAGCCTGAGAGAAGAGCCACCATATTGGCAGAAGTAATTGACCCTGATCAGCAGGAGAAGGTAAGGGTGTTTTTACCCAATGGGGACAGGGAGGGAATATGTGTGGAATCTCTGTGATGCAGTTGGGCATTTCCTGGTATTTCCTTGCCCTCTTGAATGGACACATGCAGCAACTGTAGTCTGAGAAGGATGTGGTTACCCACAGCATGATTACCTACTTTAGGAATGAAGGCTCAGGTCACACTATCAGGTGAATCAACAAGACCAGCCAAGGTGACAGATGACAGTGAGGGGAATTTAGAAAGGAGGAGGCAGAGTATGAGTACCAGTTGCAGGCCTGAGATCAGCAGCAGTGATGAGGGCTGTAGTTTTTTCCACTCAGTGGGCCCTTTCTTAGGAAGAGAGGCCCCATGGAACCATGGAGGAGCTGCTCCCCAGTCCCCTGTGGAGAAGGAGATGTGTGTGACCATGGGAATGTGTCTCTCAGATCTCCTACTGTGGGCAGCGTAGTTGATGCCCCACCTGCTCTGATCTACATACACCACCACATTTGCTCCGAGGCCACGTTTCCTGTGGTCTTTTTCCAGACAGTGGTGGTACACAGCAGGCCCATTCCTGTGAGACAGAGGACGCCTCTGACAGATGATTTTGGCCTGAGGATTCTACATCAGCTTTCAGATACTCTCTGAAAGCTTCATGGCATTCTAAGGACCCTCCTACCTTCCTTCTTTGCCTCGCTCCTTCTCACAGGTTAGGTGTGTGTCACTGTCTGGCAGATCTCAGCCTTCTCTAGCTTTCTCCCCATTTTTTCCCCACAGGCATTTCCCCCAGTTTCTTGCAAGTCTAGTCTGATCTTGGTGTCTACTTCTTGGACCTGAACTGACACAGGTAGGTAGAAATTTACTCACTTTATAGATGAAGAAACTGTGCTTCAGGGAGGTTGAGTAACCTGCTCAAGGTTATATAACCAATAAGTGGCAGAGCCATGATTTAAATCCAGGATCATCTGGCTTCAAAGCCCATGTGCCTAGATTTCATATTTCTGTTTTCTTGCGTCTGCAGTTTCTGTTAGCTTCATTCTCCCCCAGTCTCCTGGAAAGGCTTTTGAATGTTCTAGTCTGTCTCTACCCTGCAAAGGCAGGAGGACTTTTGAGTACTACACTTGTAACAGAATGTGAAAGAAAGAACATTGTACTCTTGGGGTCAGTTACAGTTCTTGGGTTTAAAGAACCCACCTGGGAAGGAGAAATTAAGGGGACAGGGTTGCTGAACTTCCCCTCCCTTCCTGGAGAGTCTTTCTGGAGAGTTAAACCATGAAAGTTCAGTTTTGTTTTATAAGAGAAACTGTATGTGTTTATACCCATGATCTTACTAGTACTTGTCCCTCCTTTATGCCCCTCATCTTCTATGAATTTGTGAGTTTTCCTCTTAATTAAATACGACACAAAATTTTTAAGGAGTGAAAATCAAGGGCTGTGTGGACTTTGTGGCTAGGCATCACCTGTGGAATTCATTCACCCTTTCCTGATCACAGTTTCCCTCACTGCCCTGGCTGGCCTCAAGGAGATTGTGCTCTCTTACCATGCGGATTCTCACGTGAACATACGGTTTTTGTGAGATTCTTTATCGAAAACTGGAATATCTGAATGAGATGTTAGTAAAGGATAACAAAAGGAAAACCAACCTAGGGAGTGCTGTTTGCCTATTGCAGGCAACATGGCTTTCAAGTCAGGTTTGTTTTCAGAGTCTGCAGGATGCTTTCCATCCCTGGACAGCTCAGCCAAGGTCGTCCCTTCCTGGCCCTTTCCATTAGGTGAAAACCACTACCTTTTACAGGAGTGAGGCCAGCTAGCTGTCTGCCTCAGGGCCCACCTTAATTGTTCTGTTTCAAATAAATTGTTCCCTTTCTTTTTTGAGGACCCTTGCTTACCCTAGATGTTTGACTCAGGGAGTCTCTTCACCCAACTGCTGAAACTCCCTTTCCAGTAAGGATGCAGTTTCCACAATGTATCATAATTTAACCTCTTCTCCTTGCCCATCTTCATCATCATTCTTATCTCTACTGGATCATTCCCATATTCTCATCAGCACACAAGCATGCTGTGATATACCATCTTAACAAAAAACAAACCACAGAACTGCAAATCACAGAACTACAAACCACAAACAGTACAGAAATGTATTCTACAACCATTTTCAATTTATGGCTCTTTTCTCTGTTCTCCTTTCTAGCATAACTCTTATCTGTTTCCAGTGCCTCTCTCCCCATTTTTTCCTGAACCTACCACATCAATTAGACTTTCATTCCTACCATTCCACTGAGAATCCTCTTGTGAAGGCCACCAGTGGCCTGCAGTTTATGAAACTCAGCATTTAATTCTAAGTCCCCATCTTGCTTATCCACTAGGCAATATTAACATAGTCGATCACTCCTTGGGACCTTCAAAACGATGTTCACTTGACTTTGGAGACACCACACTCCCCTGGTTTCCTGCCTATATCATGAACTGCTCCTCCTCATATTTTTTATCTCATATTTCTTATCATATCGGAGCGCCCTAGGACTCCGGCCTCAGACCTTTTCTCTACATATATTCATACCCTATTAAAGGTTGACAAACCACTTTTATAAAGGACTAGATAGTAAATATTTTTGGTTTTGTGGGCCATATGCTCTTTTACAACTACTCAAGAAGCCATAGACAGTACAAACATGAATGTTGAATTGATCAGTGTCATGATTGCTATAAGTATTCAGTGTTTTTTATGAGCCTTACATTGCTAAATAAACAATTTATCAACCTGGTATTTTAGCATAGTTACCTGAGCATTACTGGAACTCAGAGGGAGGAAAAGTTCCCTACCTGTGTAGGGCAGGGGGGGGAGTTCTATTTTGAAATGTCTGTATATTTTTCCAGGACCTTGTGCCCAATTTTGTTTAAAATTCAAGGGTTTTAAAAGGCTCAAGGCTCAATCTGAACTCTTTTTTCTTAATAATGTCAGCATTCAGCCTTTGCTCATCATGTGGGAGAAGGATGTGTGTAGGGGGTGGAGGGTGGCTTGGGCATGGCTGTGGGGAGGAATGAGGGACAGCTTCTTAGTAGGGTCTGAGAAAGAGGGAGGTTACTTTATTTGTTGAGATGGGGTGATTAAGCTCCCAAAGTGAATTCTGAGAGACAGCTGCACACAGAAAATAGATGGTGATTAGAACTAATTATTGTTGTTGTAGATGTTTTGCATTTCTATAGCACTTTGTATTTACAAAGAATTTTGTAATCGCTTATTAACTTTCCCCCACCAGAACCTTGTGACATAGGCAACAGTACCACAGATGTTTGTATTTGTCTTCTGGGAAGAAATTTGAGCTGCTTTGGCCATATACTAGAATTAAGGAATCAAAATCCTTATTGCACCTCTTTTACTTCCTTTGTGACTTTGAGAATCCGAATAAGAAGAACTTGAACACTGTTTTATTCTATAATTTTATTATGAAGAGTAACTCATGAAGATGGTTTAGTACTTTGCTAAATTAAAAAAGATATTATATGTAGGTCCATAATAATACTAACTTCTCAAAAATTGTTTTCTTCAGATTTTTAAAAAATAAAATTAATAATAGTGTCTATATCATATTTTTACATATCAAGTGTTTAGCATAGTGCCTAGCGTATTTACCTAATGAGTGCTTAATAAATGTTATCCATTATTAATACTGGAACAAGACCCAAGTAACATAGGCATTCTTATTGCCTCCACTTGATTTCTTTCTTTAGTGTTCCTGTCTTTGGGTAAAGATGCATGCAGATGTACATTCACTTATTCAGCCATATTTATTGAGTGACTACTGTTTATCAAGCATTGTTCTTGGAGCTAGGTATAGACTGGTGAACAAAAAAGGAGTACCTGCTCGCATGAAGCTTATATTCTGGCAGGATGGGGAGGACTCACATCATTGTGGAGGAGGGATTTACATTCTAGTGGGAGTTAGGCTGGGATAGAGAGGATAGAAGCATGATTAGGGTATATTTAGAATATGTGTGGAAAAACTTTTTCCTGAAATTTTTATATAAAAATAGTATTTTGTTATAGCAATAGGTTAAGTGTTTATGTTTAACCTATTCATTTTTATAAAAGTATTTAAATATATACTTGTTTATTTTATTTTAGAAAAAATATACTTAGGAATTTATAAAATATTTAAAGAAAATATTATTTTATTTATTATAATATAAATAATAATACCACCATACTGAAATTTTTTAAGATAGGAAAAGTATCTATAATTTCATTACAGTATTATTCCTTTTAAGTCGCCTGCTTCAACGTAGGAAAAATGGGCTCAGTTTCCTGACATTTGGGCATGGCTTGGAGCGGCAGACAGCTCAGTGGTATGGCAGCCGTGGGAAAGGATATCACATAAAGGCATCCTGAACTCCCTTAGCCGAGAGCCTACTTTGAAGGGATGAGGTAAAGGGAGAGGAATATTGGCCACGCTGAAAAGGATCAGGTAAAGATGAGTAGACTGGATCAGGATTAAATCCCTGGGACATGCCAGGTGCCAGAAGACCAGAGAGAAGGTTCTGGAGGTTGAGAGGAGCCCCAGGTTCTCACTGTTGCCTTTTCAACCTCAGGTGATTTCTGGGGAAACAGTTGCCGCTATCCCCGCAACGTAAAGACTTAACACTTTTCTTTCTGTTAGGGTATTAGGGCTGTGGATTGACATGCAAGTCAGAGTCCTTGCTAAGATGACCCTGAAACAAGTTAATTTGGAGTTCCACAATCTGTGATTTTGGCCTCTTGCCCTCTTTTCCAGCTTCAACCAATGTCTTCTCAGTCTGGGTTCCTGCCTGGATACATCTAAATTGTGATGCGGTTTCCCAATTTATTCCTCACTCTTCGGACACTGAAATGAGTTGATGAACAACTTGTAGATTTTTAAGGTCAGAATTAGAGTTATGGAATTGAAAAATATGCCCAAAAAGGTCATCTGGGAAGTTTCTCTCCATGTTCCTGACCCTGTCTGAAAAGTTTGTTTCTTTGTCCTGCTTAAAACTTTAGTTCTCTGACAGCAAGATTTCATAAAATGAGACCAGCAGTCACACAAACAGTCACCAACAGTCATACCAGAAATCTTCATCAATATCAGGAGTAAATGTCCCCGATCTTGATGGAGATGTGTTGGGGGCTCTTCTGCTTCTTCTAGGCCCCTTCCTGAGACACTCCCTTGGTTCTGCTCTGGGTGTGAGCACTAGCTGCAAAGCCCTGAAGCTTTCTTTATTCTGGACACTAGGCCCACTGGCTTCCTGGCACCTCCTTTAATGGTGCAGCCTCCATGCTTTGTCATTTTGTTGGAAAATCCTATAAGGGTTAGAAACAAGAGATGTTGTTTTAGGAGAAAACTCCCAAACGGTGTCTCTGATCTCAGGTTCCTTCTGTTTTACCAAAGGAAAAGTCAGCCAGGTCATCCGCTGACATGAAGAGACCCAGGCGGGAGTCCACAGCAGCACTTCAGTGCACTGAGAAACTTGCATAAACAGATGTCTTGTCCCAGGTGCTGAGAATTTAAACTTCAGGCTTGGATGAAGCCCCTAGACACATTAGGGAGACGACCAGCAGTTTTTCTATTTTACATGGAAATGCTAATCTCACTTGCAGAAGAGAAGTACCAAAATAGTATTATGATTATAACAGTAGAAATGTAGGAGTGTGGAATTTGTAATGTTATAGACAAATTAAGCACGAAATGCAAATACCATATCAGAGTGGGCTGTGTATCCAGATCTCAGCTGAAATTCTCGGAAAGGGTTACAATGGCTAACTAGTGCAGCTGAATAAAGGGCTGCGGTGTGAGGAGATGGAAGGGGTAAAAATAGGTGATGTAGAAAGAGGAGGAGGCAGTCTTAGGTTTGTGACATCTCCTCAGCTCTTCTGGGGAAGTTGTTCATAGATTTGAATATCTACAGTAATGAATTCTCCCACTGAAATACGTATACTTGAGAACTAATTTAATAACTGTTACTTGGGAGGATAATACAGACTGCTGCTTATGATGACGTGACAACTTGAAGACTTAGTACGTTTGGGCTTCTATAACAACACCATAGACTGGATGGCTTATAAATAGCAGGAATTATTTCTTTTGGCTGTGGAGGCTGGGAAGTCCAAATCAAGGTGCCAGTCAGTAGGTTCAGTGTTTGGTGAGGACCCAGTTCCTGGTTCCTAGATGGCCATCTTTTTGTTGAAATCTCAGATGGTGGAAAACAGAGGGGGAAGCAAGCTCTATCATGACCCTTATAAGGGTACAGTCCCGTTCATGAGGGCTCCACCTCCATGACCTCATCTAATCCTAATTACCTCCCAAAGGCCCCACTTCCTAATACCATCACATTGGGGTTAGGGTTTCAACATGTGAATTTGTAAGGGGGTCATAAACATTTAGTCCATACAGAGACATTTGATAACCTGCAAATCTGATTGCTTCAATCCTCTGCTCAGAGTGCTCCAAAGGATCCTAGTGCCAATAGCACAAGTCACTCATTATTTATTGGTTTGCTCATATTATTTTTTTCATTCTTTCCATAAATATTTGTTGAGTAGCAGTCTGTGCTAGGTGCTGGAGATGTAGCAGTAAAGAAGACAGACAAGGGAGACCCACCCCTCTTGGAGCTTGTATCTTGTGGAGACAGACAATAAACAAATAATTTAAATGGAGGTGGTATTTTAATAATAAACTAATGTGGATTTGTTTCACAGACATCCTAACCCCAATCATGTTTCCCAAATCCAATCGTATTCCCTTGTAGCCATTCCACCAGTATGTTCTCCACCATAAAGAAGAACCATATGATGGAGGGGAAACTCCCTCCAGAGAAAATGATGAAGTAAAAGAAAGCACTTTCATTGAGAGTAGGGGTATGGAGGTGGGAGGATGTACAGAAATATTCAGATAGTGCGAAGGTGATCTGAGACCCTTTGAGCCTGATGGCAGGTACAAACCTTGGAGAAGCTCTATGTTTGATGTGGAGGTGGGGAAGGGGAGAGTAGGCAACGAAGGAGCATCTGTGAAGGCAAGTGTCTGGGTAAAACTCTTCCCAAAATGCTGCTCGTTCTCAGTGGTCTGTATTTAGAATGCAGAGATTCAACAGTCCCTGTGTAGCTCTAGAGTACTGTGAGGACAGCAAGACCAAGGGACACCGGAGCCACTGAGATGATGGCCGTAATGGAGGTTGGTGGTGGTGCTTGTTGATCCCAAGTGGATTCCAGAAGGACAAAAACTAACAGTCGGGGGTGGATTAGAGAGAAACAGGGTGAAACAGCTCAATTGAAGACCAGCAGAAAAAGAGTACAGAGGGCTTCCCTGGTGGCGCAGTGGTTGAGAGTCTGCCTGTCGATGCAGGGGACACGGGTTCGTGCCCTGGTCCGGGAAGATCCCACATGCCGCGGAGCGGCTGGGCCTGTGAGCCATGGCTGCTGAGCCTGCGCGTCCGGAGCCTGTGCTCTGCAGCGGGAGAGGCCACAACAATCAGAGGCCCGCGTACCGCAAGAAAACACACACACAAAAAAAGAAAAAAAACAAAAAAAGAGTACGGAGACCAGCTGTACTCCCATGTTTCCAGGGAAGAGTAGTAGACTTTCCCTGACACTGGGACACTGTGTTTGAGAAGCGGGAGGGGCAAGGGAAGAACACTCCTATGAGGGCTGAACTTCGAATTGGCTTAATACTTACCAGAAAGTGACTATCACATGTAAAAAGATCAAGGGGCAAAGGAGAGAATGAAAAGAAGCCTGGACTGATAGGAAAAGTTTAGCTCATGAGAGACTGTTGTTTTTTTTTTTTTTTGCCACAAAGCAGAAGCATAATATTTGTCAGTTGATTAATGTTTTAAAACACAAGGTTCATGATGCCACGCCCCTACTTAAAATCCTTCAATAGTTTTCCATTACATTTAGAATGAATCCTAAATCTTTAATAGGGCCTAAAAACCTCTATGATATTGTGGCCCTCCAACATCTTGTAGTACTGCTTCATTTTAATCTCACCAGTCATAATAATAATAAGCTAATATTTACTGAACAATTACAAACACCCTATGAGGTAGGTATAAATGAGGAAACCAAGGTCCAGAGAGGTTATGTAACTTTTCCAAGGTCACACAGCAAGTTGGGGGCATAGCTGGGATTCAAACCCAGGCCATTTGACTTTGGAACCTGGGCACTTCATCACCACACTGTACTGTCTGTTTCAGTTCCTCATAGTGCAAGTGCTGTCCCACTTCAACCCCCTTGTGTACATAATGTACACAATGGGATAGGCCACAACAGTGAGAGGCCTGCGTATCGCAAAAAAAAAAAAAAATTAGTAGAGGGCCCATTAGAGAGTGCATGCTATTGTGTATTTATTTTTAAAAAGTAAAATGTTTATGGATAAAACAGAGCAATGGGCTTGCATGACATCATGCTTATAATTGAAACTAGTAGTCCTAGGTGGAGTATTTGCTGGTGCTAGGGGTTAGGTTCCAGGGGCTGACGCTAAGATGCGTAACTTACTGAAGCAGCAAAGAACAGGATGATTAGGAAGAGTTATAAAGAAAGTTTGTAAGAAAAACTGAGAGTCAAGCTGAGAAGCCAAAAGCAGTTGAGACATCTGGTGGCAGGATCAAGGCTGAAAATGAGAGAAAAATGAGAAACATGCACATACAGGTTTTTGTGTCATCAGAGGCTTTCATTTCACTTAGGTAAATACCTGGGACTAGGATAACTGGGCTGTATGGTAAGTCTGTTAAATTTATAAGAAACTGCTAAAATATTTTCCAAAGTAGCTGTACCATTTTGCATTTCCACCAGCAATGTATGAGAACGAGAGTTCCAATTGTTCTACATCCTGATTGGCACTTGATAACATCAGTTTTTTGTTGTTGTTTTGGTTTGGATTTTAGGCATTCTATTAGGTTTATAATAGTATCTCATTGTGGCTTTAATTTGCATTCCCCTAATGACTAATAATATTGAACATCTTTTTACGTGCTGATTTGTCATCTGTATATCTTTCTCTGGTTAACTGTCTGTTCAAGGCTTTTGTCCATTACAAAACATTATAGATAATTTCCTGTTCCCTTGCCAGCATTTGGTGTTGTCAG
Organism: Orcinus orca; assembly: GCF_937001465.1. Classification (NCBI taxonomy): domain Eukaryota; kingdom Metazoa; phylum Chordata; class Mammalia; order Artiodactyla; family Delphinidae; genus Orcinus; species Orcinus orca. The sequence goes on along the minus strand of NC_064564.1, from coordinate 83,377,958 downwards.
TGTTCTGGATTTTGGCCATTTTAATAGGTGTTCAGTGGTATCTCATTGTTTTTTGTTTTTGTTTTTAAATTTAACATCTTTATTGGAGTATAATTGCTTTACAGTGTCATGTTAGTTTCTGCTGTATAACAAAGTAAATCAGCTATATGTACACATATATCCCCATATCCCCTCCCTCTTGCATCTCCCTCCCACTCTCCCTATCCCACCTCTCTAGGTGGACACAAAGCACCGAGCTGATCTTCCTGTGCTATGCAGCTGCTTCCCGCTAGCTATCTGTTTTACATTTGGTAGTGTATATATGTCAATGCTATTCTCTCACTTCGTCTCAGTTTACCCTTCCCCTTCCCCGTGTCCTCAAGTCCATTCTCTACATCTTCGTCTTCATTCCTGTCCTGCCCCTAGGTTCATCAGAACCATTTTTTTTTTTTTTTAGATTCCATATATATGTGTTAGCATATGGTATTTGTTTTTCTCTTTCTGACTTACTTCACCATGTATGACAGACTCTAGGTCCATCCTCATTGTTTTATTTTGTATTTCCTTGATGACATGTGATGTGGGGCATCTTTCATGTGCTTATTTGCCATCTGTATATCTTCTTTTGCCCATTTTAAAATTGGGTTGTTTCTTTTATTACTGTGGAGTTTTGAGAGTTTTTTATATATTTTGGATAAAGTCCTTTGTCAAATATCTGATTTGCAAATATTTTCTCCCAATTTGTGGCTTGTCTTTTCATTCTCTTAACAGTATCTTCCAAAGAGCAGAAGTTCAGAATTTTGATGAAGTACAATTTATCAGTGTGATCTTTTATGAATCTTGTTTGGATAGTATATTTAAAAACTCTGTTCCTAGCTCAAAATCACAAAGGTTCTCTTGTGTTTTCTTCTAAGAGTTTTAGTATTATACATTGCCTTTAGGTCTGTGATCAATCTTGAGTTAATTTGGAGTGTGTGAGGTATAAGTCAAGAATCAGTTGGTCTTTATTGTGAGGGGGGTGCAAATGGATGCACAATTATTCTGGCACCATTTGTTGAAAAGACTTATCATTTCTCCATTGATTTGGCTTTTCACTTTGATCAAAAATCATTTGTCCATTTATGTGTTGGATCTATTTCTGGGCTCCCTGTTTTAGGAATTGACTATTATTTTTTCCCTAAAGGGCCAGATATTAAATAGTTTAGGCTTTGCAGGTCAGATGGTCTCTGTTGCAACTACTCAACTCAGTTATTATAGCATGAAAGCAATTATAGACAACATGTAAACGAATGAGCATGACTATGTTCCATAAAACTTTATTTTCAAAATAGGCTGTCGGTCACATTTGGCCCACAGGCCACAGTTTGCCAATCCCTGCTCTATTCTGTTCCATTGACTTTTGTGTCTCTCTTTTCTCTAGTACCACACTGTGTTGGTTACTGTAGTAAGCCTTGAAATCAGGTAATGGGAGTCCTCCACTTTACTTTTCTTTTCTTCAGTTGTTTTGGGTATTCTACTTTCTTTGCTTTTCAGTATAAATCTATAAGAAATCCTGCTGGGAATGTACAGATCAGTTTGGGGAAAGTTGAAACATTAACTAAATTAAATTTTCCAGTCTTTAAACTTAATAGGTCTCTTTGTTTATTTGGGTCTTCTCTGATTTTTTTCATCAGCAATTTTTTTCCATCCGCATTTTGTAATTTCCAAATATTTGGGGATTTTCCAGAAATCTTTCTAGTCATTAAATAATGACTTGCAGTTTAATTATTTTATGATCAGACAATATACTTTGTACAATTTTAGTTTTTAAAAAATTGTTAAGGTTTGTTTTATGGCCCAGAATATGGCTTATCTTGATGAATACTCCATGTGCACTTGAAATGAATGTGTATTCTGCTCCTGTTGGGTGCCGTGCTCTATAAATGTCAATATGGTCAAGTTGGTTGATAGTATTGTTCAGGTCTTCTATATCCTTGCTAATTTTTGGTCAACCTGTTACAGAGAGAAGGGTATTTAAATGTCCAGGTATACTTGTGGATTTGTCTCTATCTCTTTTCTATCAGTTTTTGCTTCATGTATTCTGGAGCTCTGGGTTCTTAGGAGCATATACATTTAAAATTGTTCTCTTCTTGGGTAGTTGTTCAATTCTTCACTATAAAAGTTTCCTCTTTACTGCTGGTAATTTTCCTTGTTCTGAGGTCTGCTTTTTCTGACATTGAAAGAGCCAATCCACCTTTTTTATTGATTAGTGTTTGCATTATCTATCTATCTAGTAGGTTTCTTGAAAGCAGCATATTGTTATATAGTTTGGTCTTTTAAAAATTGAATGTGAGAATTTCTTTGTTTTAATTGATATATATAGACCATTTATATTTACTGTGATAATTGAAATGGTTAGACTTAGTTGTACATTTTATTATTTTCCTGTTTGTCTTCTTTGTTTCTTGCTCCTCTTTCCTGGCTTCTATTGGAATTTTTGCATATTTACTAATATTCTGTTTTAACTTATTTACTGGCTGTTGGCCATGTAGCTTTGCATCATTTTTAGTGGTCGCTCCAGTGATTATAATATATAATACATACCCAGCTCTCACAGTCTATTTAAATTTAATATCACTTCGAGTGAAACACAGGAGTCTTACAACCACAAAGCTCCCTTTATCATGTCCCTTTATCAGTGTCTTATGTATTACATCTATAAATACAATGTTGTAATTGTTGGTTTCAACATTCATACATATATTAGAGTACTTAAGAGTAGAAAAATAGTCTGTTTATCCTGATATTTACACTTTCTTTTGTTCTTCCTTAATTCCTGAAGTTTCAACTTTCCTTCTGGGATCATGTCTCTTAGGCCTGAAGAACTTCCTTTAGAATATCTTTTAGAGCAGGTCTACTGGTGACAGATTCTGTTAGTTTTCTTTCTTATGAGAATGTTTCTAGTTCATCTTAATTTTAAAAAACTTTTAAAATTAAGACATAGTTGAGGTACAATATTACAGGTGTACAGCATAGTGATTTATAATTTTTTTTAGTGATTTACAATTTTTTAAGGTTATACTCCATTTATAGTTATTGTAAAATATTAGCTATATTACCTCTGTGTTTGTATAATATATCCTTGTAGCTTATTTATTTTATTTTATTTTAATTTTTTTTAAACTTTATTTATTTTTGGCTGCGTTGGGTCTTCGTTGCTGCACGCGGGCTTTCTCTAGTTGTGGTGAGCGGGGGCTACTCTTCGTTACAGTGCGCGGGCTTCTCATTGCGGTGGCTTCTCTTTGTTGTGGAGCACGGGCTCTAGGTGTGCGGCTTCAGAAGTTGTGGCACGTGGGCTTTAGAGTGCAGGCTCAGTAGTTGTGGTGCATGGGCTTAGTTGCTCCGTGACATGTGGGATCTTCCCGGACCAGGGCTCAAACCCATGTCACCTGCATTGGCAGGCAGATTCTTAACCACTGCACCACCAGGGAAGTCCCTGATTTGATACATAATAGTTTGTACTTCTTAACCTGCTATCCCTATCTTGCCCCTCCCCACTTCCCTCTCCCCACTGGTAACCACTAGTTTGCTCTCTATATTGTGAGTCTCTTTCGTTTTTGTTATATTCACTGGTTTGTTTTATTTTTTAGATTCCACATATAAGTGATACCATACAGTATTTGCCTTTCTCTGTCTGACTTATTTCACTTAGCATAAGTACCCTCTAAGTCCATCCATGTTGCAAATGGCAAAATTTCATTCTTTTTTATGGCTGAGTAGTATTCCATTGTATATATATACCACATCTTTATCTAGTCATCTGTTGATTGACACGTTGCTTCCATATCTTGGCAGTTTGAACACTTGGGTGCATGTTAGTTCATCTTCATTTTTGAAGGACATTTTACCTGGCTATAACATTGTGGAATTTTAACAGTTTAAAGATGTTGTTACACTGTCTTCTGGCATATGTGTATATATATATATATATATATATATATATATATATATGTATTTTTTTTTGTGGTACTTGGGCCTCTCACTGTTGTGGCCTCTCCTGTTGTGGAGCACAGGCTGCGGACGTGCAGGTTCAGTGGCCATGGCTCACGGGCCTAGCTGCTCTGCGGCATGTGGGTTCTTCCCGGATCGGGGCACGAACCCGTGTCCCCTGCGTCAGCAGGCAGACTCTCAACCACTGCGCCACCAGGGAAGCCCCCTATATGGTTTTTGATGAGAAATTCAGTCATTCAAACTGTAACGTAGTATTTTTCTTTTTTTTTTTTAGTTAATTTTTATTGGAGTATAGCTGTTTTGCAATGTTGTGTTAGCTTCTGTTGCACAGCAAAATGAATCAGCCATACATGTACATATATCCCCTCCCTTTTGGATTTCCCTCCCATTTAAGACACCACAGTGCATTAAGTAGAGTTCCCTGTGCTATACAGTATGTTCCCCTCAGTTGTCTACTTTATGCATAGTATCAATAGTGTATATGTGTCAATCCCAATCTCCAAATTCCTCCCACCCCACCCCTTTCCCCCTTGATATCCATACATTTGTCTCTACGTCTGTGTCTCTATTTCTGCATTGCAAATAAGGTCATCTGTACCATTTTTCTAGATTCCACGTATACATGTTACTATACGATATCTGTTTTTCTCTTTCTGACTTACTTCACTCTGTATGACTCTGTAGGTCCATCCATGTCTCTACCAATGACCCAATTTTGTTCCCTTTTATGGCTGAGTAATATTCCATTGTATATATGTACCACATCTTCTTTATCCATTCATCTGTTGATGGACATTTAGGTTCCTTCCGTGACCTGGCTATTGTAAATGGTGCTGCAATGAACACTGGGGTGCATGTGTCTTTTTGAATTATGGTTTTCTCATGGTATTTGCCCAGTAGTGGGATTGCTGGGTCATATGGTAGTTCTACTTTTAGTTTTTTAAGGAGCCTCCATACTGTTTTCCATAGTGGCTGTATCAGTTTACATTCCCACCAACAGTGTAAGAGGGTTCCCTTTTCTCCACACCCTCTCCAGCATTTATTGTTTCTAGATTTTTTGGTGATGGCCATTCTGACCAGGGTGAGGTGATAGCTCATTGTAGTTTTGATTTGCATTTCTCTAATAATTAGTGATATTGAGCATCCTTTCATATGTTTGTTGGCCATCTATATGTCTTCTTTGGAGAAATGTCTATTTAGGTCTTCCACCCATTTTTGGATTGGGTTGTTTGTTTTTTTGATATTGAGCTGCATGAGCTGCTTGTATATTTTGGAGATTAATCCTTTGTCAGTTGCTTCATTTGCAAATACTTTCTCCCATTCTGAGGGTTGTCTTTTTGTCTTGTTTATGGTTTCCTTTGCTGTGCAAAAGGTTTTAAGTTTCATTAGGTCCCATTTGTTTATTTTTGTTTTAATTTTCATTATTCTAGGAGGTGGGTCAGAAAAGATCTTGCTGCGATTTATGTCAGAGTGTTCTGTCTATGTTTTCCTCTTAAGAGTTTTATAGTGTTTGGTCTTAAATTTAGGTCTTTAACCCATTTTGAGTTTATTTTTGTGTCTGGTGTTAGGGAGTGTTCTAATTTCATTCTTTTACCTATAGGTGTCCAGTTTTCCCAGCACCACTTATTGAAGAGGCTGTCTTTTCTCCATTGTGTATTCTTTCCTCCTTTATCAAAAGTAAGGTGACCATATGTGTGTGGGTTTATCTCTGGGCTTTCTATCCTGTTCCATTGGTCTATATTTCTGTTTTTGTGCCAGTACCATACTGTTTTGATTACTGTAGCTTTGTAGTATAGTCTGAAGTCAGGGAGCCTGATTCCTCTAGCTCTGTTTTTCTTTCTCAAGATCGCTTCGGCTATTTGGGTTCTTTTGTGTTTCCATATAAATTGTAAAAATTTCTGATCTAGTTCTGTGAAAAATGCCAGTGGTAGTTTGATAGGGATTGCATTGAATCTGTAGATTGCTTTGGGTAGTATAGTCATTTTCACAGTATTGATTCTTCCAATCCAAGAACATGGTATGTCTCTCCATCTGTTTGTGTCATCTTTGATTTCTTTCATTAGTATCTTACAGTTTTCTGTGTACAGGTCTTTTGCCTCCTTAGGTAGGTTTATTCCTAGGTATTTTATCTTTTTTTGTTGCAGTGGTAAATGGGATTGTTTCCTTAATTTTGCTTTCTAATCTTTCGTTGTTAGTGTATAGGAACGCAAGAGATTTCTCTGTATTAATTTTGTATCCTGCAACTTTACTTAATTCATTGATTAGTTCTAGTAGTTTTCTGGTGGCATCTTCAGGATTTTTTTTTTTAATTTATTTTTTGGCTGCATTGGGTCTTCATTTCTGTGCGCAGATTTTCTCTAGTTGCTGTGAGCGGGGGCTACTCTTTTTTTTTTTTTAAAAGATGTTGGGGGTAGGAGTTTATTAATTAATTAATTTATTTTTGCTGTGTTGGGTTGTCGTTTCTGTGCGAGGGCTTTCTCTAGTTGTGGCAAGCGGGGGCCACTCTTCATTGCAGTGCGCGGGCCTCTCACTATCGCGGCCTCTCTTTTTGCAGAGCACAGGCTCCAGACGCACAGGCTGAGTAGTTGTGGCTCACGGGCCTAGTTGCTCCGCGGCATGTGGGATCCTCCCAGACCATGGCTCGAACCCGTGTCCCCTGCATTAGCAGGCAGATTCTCAACCACTGTGCCACCAGGGAAGCCCGGGGGCTACTCTTCATTGCGGTGAGCAGGCTTCTCATTGTGGTGGCTTCTCTTGTTGCGGAGCATAGGCTCTAGGTGCTCAGGCTTCAGTAGTTGCAGCATGCGGGCCCTAGAGCACACAGGCTTCAGTAGTTGTGGCACGCAGGCTTCAGTAGTTGTGACACGGGCTCAGTAGTTGTGGCTTTTGGGCTCTAGAGCTCAGGCTCAGTAGTTGTGGCACACGGGCTTTGTTGCTCCGTGGCATGTGGGATCTTCCCGGACCAGGGATCGAACCCATGTCCCCTGCATTGGCAGGTGGGTTCTTAACCACTGTGCTGCCAGGGAAGTCCCTTTAGGATTTTCTTTGTATAGTATCATGTCATCTGCAAACAGTGACAGTTTTACTTCTTTTTTTCCAATTTATATTCCTTTTATTTCATTTTCTTCTCTGATTGCCATGGCTAGGACTTCCAAAACTATGTTGCATAATAGTGGCAAGAGTGGACACCCTTGTCTTGTTCCTCATCTCAGAGGAAATACTTTCAGTTTTTCACCATTCAGAATAATGTTTCCTGTGGGTTTGTCATATATGGCCTTTATTATGTTGAGGTAGGTTTCCCTCTATGCCCACTTTCTGGAGAGTTTTTATCATAAACGGTGTTGAATTTTGTCAAAAGCTTTTTCTGCATCTATTGAGATGATCATATGGTTTTTATTCTTCAGTTTGTTAATATGGTGTATCACACTGATTGATTTGCATATACTGAAGAATACTTGCATCCCTGGGATAAATCCCACTTGATCATAGTGCATGATCCTTTTAATGTATTGTTGGATTCGGTTTGCTAGTATTTTGTTGACGATTTTTGTGTCTATGTTCATCAGTGGTATTGGCCTGTAATTTTCTTTCTTTGTGATACCTTTGTCTGGTTTTGGTATCGGGGTGATGGTGGCCTCCTAGAATCAGTTTGGGAGTATTCAATCCTCTGTGATTTTTTGGAAGAGTTTGAGAAGGATAGGTGTTAGCTCCTCCCTAATCTTTGATACAATTCACCTGTGAAGACATCTGGTCCTGGATTTTTGTTTGTTGGAAGATTTTTAATCACAGTTTCAATTTCATTACTTGTGATTTGTCTGTTCATATTTTCTATTTCTTCCTGGTTCAGTCCTGGAAGGTTGTACTTTTCTAAGAATTTGTCCACTTCTTCCAGGTTGTCCATTTTATTGGCATATTGGCTTGTAGTACTCTCTTATGATCCTTTGTATTTCTGTGATGTCAGTTGTAACTTCTCCTTTTTTATTTCTAATTTTATTGATTTGAGTCCTCTGTGTAATGTAGTATTTTTCTCTTGTTGTTTTCAAGATTTCTTTATCTTTGGTTTTAAGAAACTTGATTATGATGTGTCTGGGCATGGTTTTCTTTTAATTTTCCCTGTTTGGAGCTCACTGAACATTTTGAATTTGTAAATTTATGACTTTTATTAAGTTTGAGCAATTTTCAAGTCATTTTTCTGAAATTATTATGAAATCCTTATAATTCTAGAACTCATAAGGATATATTAGCTAAAATTATATTTCCAGATCTTTAACCTTAAGAGCTTAATCATTAAACAAATGATTAAGTTAATTAAAAAACCATCTTTGGATACCTGAACTATTTCTAAGAAATAGATGCAAAAATACTGCTCACTAAATATAATTTTGATTTACTCTCATTTCTTGGAATGGCAGTATATTAACAAATATGTAAAAATATGCAAGTTCACTGGATGATTATTTGCTACCTCAGTTTTCTTAAGATGATATGTAGTAGATGCCCATGGAAATACTAGCTAAATCACTCTTGCTTTTCTGTCTTCTAGTTTTCCCCTATGTCTGGAGAAAAGAAAAGCTTGTTACTTTAGTTAAAGATGATCATTAATATAATTGGTTGACTATTCTAGGCATTTTTCTCTGTTTCTTCAGTAACTAGAACAATGCCTTTAACATAGACCAAAGCATCCAATTAAAATCTGTTGAATCCACATGGCAGTGAAGATAAACGCCTAAGATTGAGCCTAAAATATCTTTACAACAAGAAGTACCCCTTTCGCAATTTAAAAACATTTGTTTTCTGGGGTATGGGTGGGGTATGGTATTAGCTCCATAAGTGAGAAGAGAAAGGAAAAACTTACAGAAAGACAAAATTCCAATAAAGAAATTAATAGGTCTGGGAGGATAAGAAAATAAGACACCAAACGAAAAAAAAAATCCAAAAAGAGGACTAAATTGGGTGAAAGGAAGGACAAATGAAAAGACATAGAATGTGATGGGTAAAACATAGCAGTTTGAAACACTAGCCTTTTACCAATGAATGTTTTATTATTAGAAAAAGAACTTCCAAGCTCGATAGGACGATCAGTTATCAACTACTTAAAATACTAATGATGTGTAGGAGTTTCACATTTGGGCTTTGGACAGAGGTTCAGCTCAACAGCTTCTCGCTCCCTTTCCTCTCTTTCTTCTCCTTCTCACCTCTACTCCTTCCTCTCTCTTTCCTTCCCATTCCCTCAGGACTGCATGTGCACACACCCACAAAGATCAAAAAGTCTGTAGAGAAATGCACCCACGCAGAATTTATACCTAGAAACACATATGGTCAGATTCAGGAGACCCATCTACACAGTTCATGTCCACATGATGCAGAAAAACACACCCACAAGGAGATATCCACTACCTCAGTTTTCACACAAAGACAAAAAGAAATCTAAACCTCACTTCATTGAGATGGAATATATACAAAATAAAATGTACCCATAGTAAAATAAATATTTCAGGAACCCTTCTGTTATTTCCACATATCATTACACAGAGGCACCAGCCGCTTTATCCATGCTGACTCCTGCATGTGGATCACTCTCCTCCAATTCCATGTATTAAAATCCTCTGTCTGCTTCAAGCACCAGTTTAAATGCCATTTTCTACAACATGGAGCTTTCCCAGATCACTTCAGCCAAAAATAACCTCTCTCCTCTTTAGAGGAGATTTATATAGTAGTTTACTGTACCAGGCACATTCTGAGATATTTTGAGTGTTTCTGTATAACTAACTGTTACTTCCTACTTTTAAGTTATCGGAATTCACTTATGGATAACATTTATTACTCTCCCCCCCACCCAAATGCTTTATTCAATAAATAGCCTTTGATAGATACTACTCTGTACTAATGGGAAAAAACTGAGGCACACAGAGGAAGGTAGCTCAGACTGAGAAATAGTGGTGCTGCTCTCCTCTGCGGGAGGCCGGGGATTGTGGTCTTTGCAGCAGCCTCGTGTTTAGAATTGCCCTCCCTGCCTCTGCAACTGGTCAGGAGAGTGGAGACTAACTAGGAGGAACGGAAAGGAGGGAGAACTAGGAGTCAGTGTTCCTCAGCTGTGCAAGTAGAAAGACTACATGTTGTCAAGGTTCTCTGAGCCAGTTGGTTTCCTGAAGAAACCAACTGTATTTAAACTGAATTACCAACTGAAATTAAACTGAAAGGAGGAGGCTGAGTCATAAAATCATCATGCTAATTTACGAATTTATATTGAGAAATATAATCCCGAGGGACCTGGAATACTCCTACATGCTAGTCAGGTCATTCTCTTCGTATAGGTCCATTTACACTGTAAGTTACATTCTAGTCAGAAGGCACTTGATGAGCCTGTAATCAAGCCAGGCGTGTGAATGGGACAGTCTCAGATGCTAATGTCACTGGGCTGTTGCCCCTGGGGGACATACCTGATGAGAAGTAGGTATGACCTGGACGACATTGGACACCTTTGGACCCAGTCTTGCTCTTTCGCTCCTGTTTTAGAGTCCTTTTATTACTGTGGCCCTTCTTTTCAAAAACAACTGGACATGTGAGTAGTCTGCAGTTCCAAACATCTTATAATCATATGTTATGTCCATTTCCTCTCAACTTGATTGAATTGAAGGTTGCAAGGCTTAGTGGAGTTTAGAAACAAACTTTTTATCCATCACTAAGTTGCTGCGTGACCTCAGGCTAGTGTTACTTTACTTACAGGTGATTCAGTTTCCTCCTATATAACATGGGATAACAGTACCTGGGTCTGGTTGAGGGTAAGGACTGAATGAGGTGATGTGTGTAAAGGGCCTGGCACATAGTACTTTTTCTCAGTCAGGGTCAATTCTCCTTTCTTCCGTGTGTTCCTGAATTCTTAACTTCCATTTACAGATCACTGTCTAAGGTCATTGCCAGAGATGGCCAAACTTACCTATTATAGGAGAATTTTTTTTTTATAACATCATCCGCAGATAGTTGCTTCAGATTTCATCCAGCAATCCCACTTCTGGTTATATATCTGAAGGAAGTGATATCACTATCTCCAAGAGATATCTGTACACGCATGCTCATTGCAGCATTATTTATAATAGCTAAGACATGGAAACAACCTAAGCGTCCATTGACAGGTGAATGGATAAAGAAGATGATATCATGGAATATTTTTCAGCCATAAAAAAGAAGGAAATCCTACCATTTGCAACAACACGGATGGACCTTGACAGCATTATGCTAAGTGAAGTAAGTCAGACAGAGAAAGACAAATATTATGTGATCTCACTTATATATGGAATCTAAAAAAAACACCAAACTCATTCAAATAGAGAACAGATTGGTGGTTGCCAGTGTCAGGGAGTGGGGATGGGAGAAATGGATGAAGGTGATCAAAAGGGACGAAATGCCAGTTATAAGAGTAATAAGTTCTGGGGGTCTAATGTATAGCCTGGTGACGGTAGTTAATATATTTGAAAGTTGCTGAAAGAGTAGATCCTAAAAGTTCTTATTATAAGAAAAAAATTATAACTCTAAGGTGAAGGATGTTAACTTATTGTGGTAACCATTTCACAATACCTACATACATCAAATTATTATGTTGTTCCCCTTAAACTAATACAATGTTATGTGCCAATTACATCTCAGTAAAACTTGGGTGGGAGGAAGAATTGTTGCTCTTTGGAGGCCATTTGCTCCCCAATACACACCCCAAAGCCCAGTGCTCTATTGCTTGAGGATTATTTTTGACACTTATTTAATACATAGATTGAAAGACTGTGCCCCTAGAGATTCTGATTCATTAAGTCTGGGGTGAGGCCAGGAAATGTATATTTTCACAAGCTTCCCAGTGATTGTGATGTAAGGCCAGGATTGAGAGCCACTGGAACAGACGGCCTTTTAAAGTTCCTGAAACGGAGTCCTCGGGACTCATTGGGTGGGCAAGTGCTGCCCTCTAGTGCCTCTAGCTGCTTGCTACACTTCTGTGTAGCGTAGTAACCTGCTGTGAAGCGCTGGTGGTCTTGCAGATACTACTCTGGGGTGTGTCCAACTCTTCCTGTCCAACTCTTGGGCATTAATAAAAATGCTAGCATATAAAAAATGTTGCTTCTGAATGGAAGCAGCTATGCCTCTGTCCCCATCACCTGAGACATCTAAGGTATTCACTAGTGTTTTCTGAGAATGAGACACAGCAAAACTCCTAAGTAAGGCTTGTGTGGAGGGACAAAATCACATCAGTGTCCTGTCAGGATTTTTCTTTATCGGGCAGTGATATGACCCATGGTGCATATGAATCAGTAATCATGAACAGTTTCCTGAAGAAATTCTACTATTACAGTAATTGTGGCACTGTAGCATTATCATGCAAGCGGGGTCCAGCTTTAGCAAGTTTTCTAGAAACAGACGAATCTGAATCCTTTACAGTTGTGTAGCCCTCCAGAGTCCACAGAGGCCTTTGATGTACTTCATCTCCCTTGTTTGCCGTTCACGATAAACCATGAGGCAGGAAGGGCAAAGCTGAAGGTCCATGCCCACATCATTAAAAGCAACAGTGGCCATCATCAAAAAATCTACAAACAGTAGATGCTGGAGAGGGTGTGGAGAAAAGGGAACCCTCTTGACTGTTGGTGGGAATGTAAATTGATACAGCCACTATGGAGAACAGTATGGAGGGTCCTTAAAAAACTAAAAATAGAACTACCATACGGCCCAGCAATCCCACTACTGGCCCAGCAATCCCACTACTGGGCATATACCCTGAGAAAACCATAATTCAAAAAGAGTCATGTACCACAATGTTCACTGCAGCACTATTTACAATAGCCAGGACATGGAAGCAACCTAAAGTGTCCATCGACAGATGAATGGATAAAGAAGATGTGGCACATATATACAATGGAATATTACTCATCCATAAAAAGAAACTAAATTGAGTTATTTGTAGTGAGGTGGATGGACCTAGAGACTATCATACAGAGTGAAGGAAGTCAGAAAGAGAAAAACAAATACCGTATGCTAACACATATATATGGAATCTAAAAACAAAAAAAAACTGGTTCTGAAGAACCTAGGGACAGGACAGGAATAAAGATGCAGACATAGAGAATGGACTTGAGGACACGGGGAGAGGGAAGGGTAAGCTGGGACGGAGAGGGAAGGGTAAGCTGGGACGAAGTGAGAGAGCGGCATGGACATATATATACACTACCAAATGTAAAGTAGCTAGTGGGAAGCAGCCGCATAGCACAGGGAGATCAGCTCGGTGCTTTGTGTCCACCTAGAGGGGAGGGATAAGGAGGGTGGGAGGGAGATGCAAGAGGGAGGGGATATGGGGATATATGTATACGTATAGTTGATTCACTTTGTTATACAGCAGAAACTAACACACCATTGTAAAGCACTTATACTCCAATAAAGATGTTTAAAAAAAAAAAAAAAGACAGTGTGTGGACTTCCCTGGTGGTGTAGTGGTTAAGAATCCGCCTGCCAATGCAGGGGACACAGGTTCGATCCCTGGTCCGGGGAGATCCCACATGCCACAGAGCAACTAAGCCCGTGTGCAACAGCTACTGAGACTGTGCTCTAGAGCCCACGAGCCACAACTACTGAGCCCGCATGCCACAACTACTGAAGCCCGCGCGTCTAGAGCCCGTGCTCTGCAACAAGAGAAGCCACCGCAATGAGGGGCCTGCTCACTGCAACGAAGACCCAACGCAGCCAAAAATAAATAGATTAAATAAATAAATTAAAGGAAAAAGAAATGACCCATTAAAAAAAGAAAAACGATAGTGTGTTCATTACATGAATGTGCCCTTGTTTAGGAAGAGGCTGATCCCACTGTCCTATCCGCACAAGCACCCTGTCAGTGGGTACCAAATCAATAAATAAAGCAGTACTAAAAGTCTACTCTGCAGAAAGGCGTAAGATTGTCATTTGACTCTACCTCGGCTCTGAGACAGAGGAGCAAGGGTGGGTAAGTTGCTATAGAGCAGTTTGCAGCATATGGTTTTAACAGTTTAGTGGGATGACAGTGGCTGTGGATTATCTGTTAAGTAAATAGTATACTCGTTGGAGCTGGTGCCAATGTTGCCAAATTTGGTGATTTTGTCTGGGGCAAAGAGGTCAGGCTAATGGGAGACTAAGCAGTGTTGCAGCAGTAGCTGCAGGAAGCAGGAGCTGGTTGTGTAGGAGATATGGTGTCCTATGCACCTCCTCTTCATCCCATTGGTAACCCTGGGGTTCTGGGGATGGCCGAACGAGCAACATCTGACACTGGACCTATAAGACTGAATGAAGTTTATTAATTACCTACATTCATAGTCCAGGGAAGGAGGACCCCAAGTACCGCGCAGTGCCATACCGGGTCAGATTAACGGGAGACTGAGAACCTTTGCAGCAGCGCAGAGGCCGGCAGCAGCTGCAGGAAGCCGGAGCTTGGTTTGGTAGGAATAACAACAGTAATAAAAGATTCAAGCCACTTTGTACGTATCTTGATCTACTGCTAAAAAGCTGATGCAAGATGCTTTTTCACTGATTATTGTTAACCTGTCATTCAGTGCTCTATAGTTGGAAAAGTCTTCTCATTCCTGTATTATGGAATTTACAAGTTCAGGAAAGATGTTGAAATGGCTCAAATTCATCCCGTCTTCATGGTGAGACTCTTCTTAAATTATCTTAAATGTAAGGATCTATTTTGTATTTATTTTGTTCTGTAAAAAAGGACATTTAGGAAAAACATTCACTAATCCATTATTTTGCCAAATTATTTTCAGAATATTCTTCCTTATAGGTAGCAAAAAAAACCCTCATGCTAACAATTGGGTTTTCTTGGCCTTTTGTTTTTTAAATTGTGGTAAAATATACTCAATATAAACTTTACTATTTTAACCACTTTTAAGAGTACTTGTCCCTGACATTAAGGACATTCACAGTGCTGTGCAGCCATCACCACCATCCATTTTCAGAACTTTTTCATCATCCCATACAGAAGCTTTGTACCCATTAAATAACTCCCTACACCTCTCTTTCCCAACTCCTAGTAAGGCTGGTTCTTGATTCAACTCTTAATAAGGTGGGTTCTTGATTGTGAATTAATCTTGTCTTTGAAACTAGGTTTTTAAGTGTCTTGAGAGCAGGCAGGTAACATAACTCAAATGTTTTTGTACCTTTGACACTGTCCAGCTTAGGGAATGAGACTGGGAGGACTCCTTCTTTAACTCTTCAGTAAGTTATTTAAAAGAACAGAAGCTATGTCCTTTTCTTGTCACATTAATCACTGTTGTTTCCTGAACCTCTTGATACTGACTACCTATTGCCTGTGGCATCAAAACCTTCACTGTCCAAGACTTAACAAGACAATGTGTGCACTGTCCTCTTGTGTGTTTTCTAGTTATCTTCCCAGTACAGGTGATATAGTTCATGGAGTTCCTTTGTAGTAGGAGGAAGAGAGACAGTAGCCACTGTCTCTGTTTTAGGGCATGCAGTGTACATAAAGACTCAGTTATCTGGGGATAGATGCCAGACTATTATCTGAAAGAAGAAGGCTGAGCCAACAGGATATAGAGAATAGAGCATGAAAGAGTATTTGCTTCCTGTGACTTGGCACCTTTAGGCTCAGGCTCTGCACTGTGTCACATGAGTTTCTCCTAGACAAATAAAGGTCTGTGATGCTATGCATGACGGGAAACAGGAGGGCTTTTTGATGCAGTCTACTGGTCTGGTTCTGTGCTCTGTGAGGCAGAGACGATAGGTCTAGAATTTGGAGGCATTAGGTTCTAAGACCCTGAAAGCCTAGGAAGCCTAGAAAGGGGGATGGCTAGTGAGGTTTAGATTATGTTGAGGCCTACCTTTATTCTGTGGGATGTTGCATATCCTCTTTACACTTATGGTTCCATCATCATTATTCCATTAATTATTTGGCAAGTGAGAAAGAATCACCAAGATTTAAGATTGGGACCTAACAGGAGCGCTGCTGGGTAGGGAAACACTATGACCACAAGTGAACCAATTAAGCCTTGATCAAGGTTTTATCCCCTCACTGTCTCTTGTTACCCTTAACCCCTTACCCCTGTTTTTTTTTTTTTTAATGGAATAAGTTTCCTCACTGGATCCCAGAACAGCTTCATATTTGGGTGATTCCTCTGGTTGGTGGACATTTAGGGCCTTGGATGGCTAAGGTCCTTCGGCTACTGTACCACCGTTCCTCCCTTTCTCTTGTCTTATCCTGATCTCTCCACAGAACTTGTTCAGGGAATGGGGGTGGAGGTATGGAGTATGAAGAGCCTAAAAATGAATCAGAAATAAGAGAAAGGAAATGATGGTGTGAAAAAGGTAGAGTAGGAAAAATAAAGGTAGGAGAATGTGTAAAATTGGAACACAGAAAAAGCTTGGGAAATATTTGCAAGTTTTGTCTCAGTTTAGACATGAAAAGAAGAGAGCACCCCAGCTTCACACTGTCTTTTGCCTTTAAGCATCACTGGAGAGTCAAACAAAGGGCTAAAGATAAAACATCAAGAGGTAACGTTCCAGTCTCTGCTCTGACTTCTCTCCACTGTGGGTGAGGCTCCCATGAGCCCTGTCCCTCAATGACCCCTGGTGCCAGGCACCAGGTGCTCTAACCACTGAAGGCCCAATTTCCCCAAGTTGACAGATTCTCCCAGAAGACTTTTTTGGGTGGGAAATCAGAGCCTGGGAATGTTCCAGAATTCTCCACCTTACCCCTGGGAGTGAAGAGGAAGTAGGGGAGTGAGGAAGTAAGGGCTCTGTCCTTAACTGTGTCATTTACTAGTTTTATAACCCAGTGGACGTCACTTCTGCTCTCAGTCTTGTTATCCATAAAATGGGCATGATGATGCTGTCTCACTCATAGTGTGGTTGTGAAGGTCAAAGGAGATTAGGTCCAGGAGAGCACATCATACCTGGTTAAGTTGTAGTCAGACGTGCCTCAGAGCACTGGCTGTTGGGGTTTGCCGTCTCCTGTCATTCAAAGGTCTCCAGCTTCCTGTAGGATGTCCCTGAATCCTCTCCCGTTCCATGTAACACTGTCTCCTGGTTTCTCAGCTAGGAGACATTCCCGGGAAGAAGCTGAGAAGCCGTGGGAGCTGCTCTCTGTCATGAGAAGGTGATCTCTTGCTCTTTGCAGTCTCCCAACTCCCAGCCTGGCCTGTGATCATTTCTCCGCTTGGCCTGGGGCAGGGTTGGGGAGGAGCATAATGGCTGGGACGTAGCCAGACACAGTGGAGCCTGGACACTGGTTGGGGGTTCCCAGAGGAGAGGGTGGGATCAGACGCCTCAGGAGACAGGAGTCCTGCAGTTCTGCTCTGGGCTAGGCTCACAAAGGTCCTGGAATTCAGGATTTGACTAGTGCAGGATTTAAAACTACATGGGTTTTCACTCAACCACAAGACAAGTTAGGAGGATAGATAATTAATTAAGTGCATAGATCAGTCATCATTTTCATATTCTCTTTACAGCTAGACCCTTTCAAGGGCAGACCCCTGGACCCTGCTGACATACCTCCTCTGGTTTTGTCTTCAGGGAGGCCAGTTCCTGGGACAGCCCTCAGGCAGGAGCTTGTCATATTGTCCCCCTCTTAAGATCTCTAGAGAATAGGGATTGTCTTCCAAGAGATGTTGTGTATGCCCTGTAATCCCCAGAATGCAGAGTTCCCACAAGGACCTCCGTAGCCCCAAACGAGGCTGACTCCAGGTTCTATCTGGTGATGTTCCTGGTGCTGCGCCATCAGCTAACCATTGGCTCCCCCATCTGCCTGGTTGCCTTCTCCTAGTTCAGCTACTCAGCACAGGTCAGCAGAGAACTCACCCACCTCCCAGGCTCTCAAGGCCATGCGTTCCTTTCAGTTGTCTGAGACTTTGCCCAAGTTAGCTAGCCCTAACCTGCTGAATGTTTCTAGAGAATAGCCGTGGCAAAAACAACCTGGGGGTAGAACGCAGAGCTTACTGGCCAATCTCCAGGCCACACCCTTGAAAAGAGGCAGATGTCATTCCATCAGTAACAAGCAGTTGCCACGTTTCCCTTCCCAGCCAGGGCTGGCTTCCTCAGGAGGGGAGTGTGCGGCGGCTGCTGTGTGCAGATCCCTGCTGCCAAACCTGCAACGCTGTGGCTCTGGAGATTCAGCAGTTGCTATCGGGTGAGAACACCCTGACTACCACTACTTCTTTGGGGACATCGCAGGGCTTCTCTTGCCTAGAGGTTTTGTCCACGTCTAGTCTCTCTTTTGAGCAGAGTCAGGATTCCCTGC